>NC_086181.1:40658145-40960645 GCF_023053635.1 Elgaria multicarinata webbii
ACCCATGTTCCCCAGAAACTGGTATATATAGCCTTACTGCCTCTGATAGCACATAGCCATAAAGACTAGCAGCCATTGCAAGCCTTTCCCCCTGGAATTTATCCACCCCCGTTTTAAAGCCATTCAAATTGGTGGCCATCATTACATCTGGTGGTAGTGAATTTCATAGTTTGGCCAGATCTACATCAAGCAAGATCTGACACTTTGAAACTGTATATGGAGTTTGTCCTGGGCCCCAACAGTGTCACTACTGTTATAAACTGTTTTAAAGCAGTAGTGTAGATCCAGCCTTTAACGAAGTCCTTCTTTCATCTGTCCTGAATCTCCCACCAATTAGCTTTATGGGATGACCCTGGGTTCTAGTATTATGGGAGAGGGAGAGAAATGTCTCCTATCCACATTCTCCACACCATGGATAATTGCATACACCTCTATCATGTCTCTTCTTAACCTCCTTTTTCCCAAGCTAAACAATCCCAGTTGATATCACCTTCCCTCGTCAGGGAGATGCTCCAGCCCCTTAATCATTTTAGTTGCCCTTTTCTGCACTTCTTCCAGCTCTATAATATCCCCTTTTAGGTTGGTGACCAGATCTGTACACCGTATACTAAGTGTGGTCGCACCATAGATTTGCATAAAGGCAATATGATACTGGCAGTTTTGTTCTGAATTCTTTTTCTAATAAGGCCTTATGTGGAGTTGGCCTTTTTTATGGTGGCTGCACACTGGGTTCATAAGTTAATATTGAATTAGTTTTAATGCGAATTGACACAGTAACAAATCCCCCAGTCTGCAAAATCTATGCGAATCAGAAAGAAAAATGCTCTGCAGAAATTGCAGAAATCTGATCTCATTTGAATCCGTCATGGATTTCTCTGACGTCCCTAAGCTGAAGTGAATTTGGTAACATCTCAGAACCTCAACAACCCTGCTTCTCTATGCGCCACAGTTCAGCATCCTCCTTTCGCCCTTGTGTGTTTTTGTTAAGTCAGGAAACACTGTGGGTTTTCTGGTGGCAACGATAAGATAACCTTTGGAAGTGGCACCAGATTGCTTGTCTCACCATGTAAGTCCCAGTCCTTGAATCCTCTTGCACCCTCTTTTCCCCAAACTCTTCTCTTAGCTTTATCCTACCTTCTTCCTAATGCTGTGTTTTATTTTTCTTCCTTTCAGCAAATATTTCATGCATTAAAAGACATAAAGATCCTGCACATAGTTATTTGGGGCAGGGTGGGATGGGGTGCATCCCTTATTCTGCTATGAATTGAGATAGATAGATAGATAGATAGCACTGATGATGTGTTCTGAGAAGGACAGAACATGGGGTGGGCAAGGTCTCTGCCCCAAAGCTGTTACAATCACCAAAAGGAAATGTAAGGCAGACTCATTCTGGGTACAATTCAGCCAAACTTTAATGCATATTCATGCCTCATTTATTTAATTTTTAGATAAGTGTTAAACATTTGTGAGGTTAGACGGACAAGTGGCTTTTGAGCTCTGAGCAAATCCAAACATTGCCTTACTGCTCGCCCCTCCCTAATTTGCATTTGCATTAATCTTTGCCCCCCATTGTGGTCCTAATCCAGATCCCCCCCCAACACACATACTATTTGCATTAGAAGAAAGGTTTCTGTTGGTACAAATAGAAGCTTTGCTTCCAGTGTATATAGCAGACATGGGACCCCAAATTCACAGCAGGATCTCATCAGAGGGCAGTGTCCTCTATCTCCCCTGCCATCACTCGAGTCAAAATGCTCCCACCTGTTTTTGTTCATTATTTTTGTTTTAACTAAACAATTCATTTAACTGCTAATTAATTGGTAATTGCATGCATGGTATCTCATCTCGTTTGGCCCTGAGTGCTTGGCTGTGAAAGGGCATTGAAAATCTCAAAGCATCGACACCATCACTACTACCCATCTCTGTGTTCCACCGTGTGCTCTACATCTTCCTTGAGTCCTCATATATTTTTGTCAGGGTACGTTACCTCATGGGAGTCTGGCAGCATCTACTTTAGAAGTGGCACTAGATTAATTCTGACTCTAAATAAGTTCTCATGGTTCTTTTTTTTCTGTTGTGGGAGACATGAACTTTTGGGCTTAGTTTCCTCCCTCCTGGAAATTATTTCAGATATTGTAAGATATACAGAAACCTGACCCAGTTTTGGGATTCTTCTGGCCTCCCCTAATGAATATTTGTATGGCACTGACAGATGCTAGAAGCTGAACAAAAATGGAGAAATGGAAGGGTCCCTGCTCCAGGGAGTTTACAATCTCTAAAATTTTGCTTCATCATTTTCTTCTTGGCAACCAATTCCGTGTCCTGCACTCTGGGAGGATCGAGAAGAGATCCTGGCCCTCTTCTGTGTGACAACCTTTTAAGTATTTGAAGAGTGCTATCATGTCTCCCCCCAATCTTCTCTTCTCCAGGCTAAACATGCCCAGTTCTTTCAGTCTCTCTTCATAGGGCTTTGTTTCCAGACCCCTGATCATTCTGGTTGCCCTCCTCTGAACATGCTCCAGCTTGTCTGCGTCCTTCTTGAATTGTGGAGCCCAGAACTGGACGCAATACTCTAGATGAGACCTAACCAGGGCCAAATAGAGAGGAACCAGTACCTCACGTGATTTGGAAGCTATACTTCTATTAATGCAGCCCAAAATAGCATTTGCCTTTCTTGCAGCCATATCACACTGTTGGCTCATATTCAGCTTGCGATCTATAACAAGGTGATTCAACCAAGGTGAAACACATTTAGATCCCTATTGGCTCAAGTAGAAGAGCTGGGTAATGCTTAAGATTGAAATCCAACACATATTTACCTAACAGTAAGTCCCATTGAAATCAATGAGGTTTACATCCAAATAGTCATGTATAAGGTTACAGTACACCTCTCCGCCATTTAAACAAAGGAGACTTTTGAGTTTTCAACTTTGTCTAAATCATGTCCTGAATATACTTATTGGAACAGGAGAGGACAGAAGGCAGGTCTCCAGATGTTTTCACTTCATGACTGAGAAGCCCCTGCCAGTAGCAGAAACATCTGGAGATCTGTTGTTGTTGTTTTTGTCCACCCCTGTTTTAGGGATGTACTTTGTGTAAGGCTCTCTTTTGTATCTGGTCAAGGGAACAGGGGTCCTGCAGCTTTCACTGTTGGGATGAAGAGGAAATTTCTCCAGGTGCTGCAGGCATACAAATGACACCTGCTGAAATTCCCTTTTCTATGCAACTGTTAAAGATACAGGAGCCCCGTCCTCCTTTCCATAGGCTCACCCTAAAGTTTTTGTGGATTATAAATCCCCCCCACATAATTAAAGCTCCAAAGCCACAGCATTCATAACTTGTCATACATCAACAGATTAAAATTAGAAGACTATCAATCCAAATATTGGCAAGCTAACTTTGGTTGAGAATTTCCTCTCTCCGTCCAAAAATATTCAGTTCACGTTTAGCCAAGGTGAGTTTATGTAAAGGTCTGTTGCACAGTGTAACGCCGGCAATTTCAAGGTTGTATTTGGAAGTGGGACCCAGCTAAGAGTTCACCCGAGTAAGTCTTCTGAATAGAAGTTCTCCAGAATACGAATTTTCTGAGGTCCTAATATAGGGAACAATTTATTTGGTGATTTCTTGAATACAGGTAGGCTGCATGCAGCTGCCAAAGTTCCCTGAAATTCAGGGGGAACCCCCCCAAAAATCACTTTGTTCTCATTCTTGTTCTTCTTTCTTTCTTCCTTGCAACAAAATGTTGTCTGGAGCTGCTATGGAGCACCCAAAGTGTCAAAATTAGCTTGTTTTCCGTTTTAGTTTTGGGAAAAACCCTCCGTGGCAGCTTCTGAAGTTGCCCAGCCGAATTTTAGAAAAAGGAACCACAACATATATGCAACCCCCCAATATGATGATTACTGTATTTATGCTGCATAAGTAAAGAAAAAAGAGGGGGTCCTGTGCCCACACAGAGTTTACTTGCTAACGTATTGACAGGGATAAAATCTGTGGAAGAAAGGGAGAGGGACTTACACTGCAATCCTGTGTTGTAGTGAACTCACGGCTTGCAGGGTCAACACCCTAAAGGTTTTTGATGAGCAAGGATCCAAAGTTGGGAGATTTTTTATTAGTAAGGATCCAAAGTTGGGATTGAGAATATATTCTTGAAATTGTCATGGAAATTCATTCATACATTTGTGTATTCAATTTTGCCTAATATGGACCTTTTTCTTTTTTTCATTTTCTCCAATAGAATGCATTTCAATGTTATTTTCCACAAATGTCCATATTATATTCACATTTCTGTAGGCAGGTTTTGATTAGGGAATTCCGTTATGAAATTCAAAGCAGTGCGGATTTCAAAAGATGACCCAGTTTTAGTTCATTCATTTACTTCCCCACCCATGAGGAACCCAAAGATGTTCCACAGGCCAGATGCCGAATGACCGTGGGCCTCATTAGGCCCAAGAGCCAGAGGTTCCACATCCCAAATTTAATACCACCCATTATAGGGTGACCATATGAAAAGGAGGACGGGGCTCCTGTATCTTTAACAGTTGCATAGAAATGGGAATTTCAGCAGGTGTCACTTGTATGTATGGAGAACCTGGTGAAATTCCCTCTTCATCACAATAGTTAAAGGTGCAGGAGCTATACTAGAGTGACCAGATTTAAAAGAAGGCAGGGCACTTGCAGCTTTAACTGTGGTGATGAAGAGGAACTTTCACCAGGTTCACCATATATACAAATGACGCCTGCTGAAATTCCCTTTTCAATACAACTCCTAAAGATACAGGAGCCCTGTCCTCCTTTTCATATGGTCACCATAACCCATTAAACGCCTGACTAGGCAGGCAAGTCTTTATGAAATCTCAGGGTATTTTTATTTATTATTTATTATTACATTTATATCCTGCCTTTTTTCCTCCAAGGAACCCAAGGCGGCGTACATAATCCTCCTCTCCATTTTATCCTCACGACAACAATCTTGTGAGGTGGGTTGGGCTGAGAGTCTGGGACTGGCCCAAAGTCACCCAGTGGGTTTCCATGGCCGAGTGAGGACTAGAACCCAGATCTCCCAACTCCCAGCCCAACACTTTAGCCATGACACCACACTGGTAGAACTATGGCAAACCTCCACCTGAGGAAGAAGGGAGTTTCAGAATTGTACATAAACTGCCAAGGATGCTTCATTGGCCAGTTGGAGGATTGGATGCTCTAAAAATGCAAAATAAATGAATGTTTGCTACATTTCAGTTTGGAGATAAAGGGGGTAGCATTCACCTGGCATTCTTGTTTGATCCCTGTGACCCCCATGGGACATGAGGAAGGAAGACATAATGGAAGGGAGCTGTCAGTTGTAGTGAAATGGTAGCATAGAAGCAAAATGTTAAATGAATTCAGTGTTCAGCTCTCCTCTGAATGCCAAAGCTTCCTTTGCTGGAGTACGGTGTGGAATACGGGTGGAGGTTCTTGGAGATTAGCAGCACAACCCTACTCGTGTTCATTCAGAGGTAGATCCCTCTGATTTCAATAGGACTTACTGTAGTCGGATTGCAATGTAAGGACCTTGTCTTGGAGAGTTCCCCCTACCTTCTCAATTCATTTCCAGAGTGTCTCCAAAAAAAGTTTACGCGTGGGTCTATTTCACTGTGGCCTTAGCTAGACCTAGTTTATCCCCGGATCATCCTGGGGTCGTGCTTGCCTGCTCCCGGGATATCCTGTGTGTCATTTACATGAACAAGGACGATCCCAGGACGATCCCGGGATAAACCTTAGGTCTAGCTAAGGCCAGAGCAGAAATATCAAGAAAGGGCTCATCTACACCAAGCAGGATATTGCACTATGAAAGCGGTATGGAGCCACACTATTGCTTTATAGCAGTATTGAAGTGCACTGACAACTGCTGGGGCCCATTGGCACATACCATATACCGCTTTCATACCACAATATTCTGCTTGGTGTGGCTCCTGCCTTTTATGTACCATTTTCATACCGCTTTCATAGAGCAATATCCTGCTTGGTGTAGGTGAGCCCAAAGCTACATTTGGAAATGGGACACGATTGGCAGCTTGTTCAAGTGACTTGCTTAATATATATGGAATAAATCAAGCCCGACTTTAACCCTAACATAGGGTGACCATATGAAAAGGAGGACAGGGCTCCTGTATCTTTAACAGTTGTATTGAAAAGGGAATTTTCATATGGTCACCCTACCTAACACCATTCTTAATAACCATACTTTTTTTTTCCTCTTGGAAATTGGATTTGCTAATTCCAGTGTCAAAAGGAGGTGAATTCCTAATTTCTCAAAGCAGTCTCTGTACCCTTCTTAGCTGCTCTATGCTTCATTATAAATTGTGCAATTTAATCCTTTATGCGACTACTCAGAAGTAAGCACCATTGTGTTCCATGGGACTGAATCCCAGTTATGTGTGCATAGCAATTGCAAGCTTTCAATGCAATCTTAGGCCTGCCTACTCATTGAGTTCAATATATCCCATTGAGTTCAATGACTTATTCCCAACTGCAACCTTCCTAAAGTAAATTTTATAATGGTTGCAAATACAGAAACAAATGAACTACATAACCAACTAGCAGTTTCAGAGCTCCCTGCAAGGAACCAAGAACACCAATGCTGTAAGTGGCATTAGGTTTTTGTAAAGGAGTTTTCTGCTGTGTGAATGATGGGAGCAGGAAGCTTATATTTGGAAGTGGAACAGCGCTGGAAGTGAGGCCTGGTAAGAGGAGTGGGGAGAAATGATTTCATGAATTCAGGATATTCCAGGGAGAAGTAAAAATGAATGAGAATTTCATTTTTGCTCACAAAACACGCAATTATGCCCTGTTCAATGCTGCAAACATGCGTGCGAGCACATGTCTGCTGGAACTGTTTGTAAATTGTCAAACACTTGCTCACATTCGTCACATTCCCGATTCTGAGTTTGATTCGTGCAAATTCCCTAACTTGTGCAAATTCCCTTCATAGACTGAATCAGCCCTGCTTTGGTCGATTGAAAAAGTTGTGCCAATTTGGGGAAAATGTGCTCAAATCTCCCGTTCAGTCGCTGCTCGGTTTGCACAGGTTTCCCGTTCGTGCAGAGCAAGCAGAAACTGCAAACTTGAATGGGAACTGGGCATGAGATGAATGACCATTTCAAAGATCACTCCATCTAGGGTGACCCTATGGAAAGGAGGACAGGGCTCCTGTATCTTTAACAGTTGCATTGAAAGGCGAATTTCAGCAGGTGTCCTTTATAGGCATGCAGCACCTGGAGAAATTCCCTCTTCATCACAACAGTGAAAGCTGCAGGAGCCCTGTCCGCATTTGTATGTAGTTACTTGAACTGTACTCCTGCGTCTTTAACTGTTGTGACGAAGGAGGAATTTCACTAGGGGCTGCATGCATACAAATGGCACCTTGCTTTTCAATGCAACTGTTAAAGATACAGGAGCCCTGTCCTCCTTTCCATAGGGTCACCCTAGCTCCAGCACCTACTGCTAACCAGAAATCAATTTGGGGCAGGATGTATGCTTTCACCGTTGACTAGATGCTGTAGGGATGAACAGATGGCTGTGCAGATGACATCATGGGTTTTTGTAAGGGGGTATATTGCTGTGAACAATAACTTCAACTTCATCATAGGTTCTGGTACGAAGCTGATAGTGAAGCCAAGTAAGTTGGATGTATAGTTATCACACATGACTGTATCTGATACTTGGTGAGATGGGCATGCTTGTCTTGCCTGTGGCCATGAAGCGTGTGTGTGTGTGTGTGTGTTTGTATGAGAGAGAGAGAGAGAGAGAGAGAGAGAGAGAGAGAGAGAGAGAGAGAGAGAGAGAGAGAGAGGCCAGCCTTAGCTAGACCTAAGATTTATCCCAGGATCATCCCGGCCTGCTCCCGGGATCCCCTGTGTGTCATTTACATGAACAGGGATGACCCCAGGATGATCCCGGGATAAACCTTAGGTCTAGCTAAGGCCTGAGACTCTTAACTTCCCAAAGATATGTTTCAAGCAGAAAAAGATGTACAAGATGCATAATTGTTGTCTGAAACCCCAGAGAGCTGGTCCCCCTTATATTCTTTGGACTACAACTCCCAGCATTCCTGACCATTGGCCCTGTTGGCTGGGGGCCCTGGTAAACTGTACGGAGGGCACCAAACTGGAGAAAACTGGTATTGATACTCCTGAGCCAGAAGGGCTAAAGGTGTGGTTTGGTATGAAGATGGAGCAGGTGTCCTTATTTAATGTTACTATTTTATGGAATGGGTGTTAAACTCATTAAACTATAGAATCTTGGCTGCTTCATCCTATTATTGCCCTATGGCAATCTGTTGAAAAGGGCCAGAAGAGATCCCAAGAGGGAGAAATGGTCGTGCTCCAGGGCCAAAGTCCAATGCCATAGCTTGGCCACACTGACCACTGAAATTAAGGATGGTGGATTCTTGATCAGGGCAAAAATGGCTCCTTCCTTCTTTTCTAATAAAGACCCGCCTTTGTCCCCTACCTCTAAACTTGTTTCATTTTCAGAAGAACTGAAACGAATTGGCTTATGACATTTTCTATTACATCTGTATATTTTCCCAAGTACTTTGATTTTATTTCAAACTTTCTGGGCGCAGAGACTATGGTAAAAGGCAAGCTGTAAAAGGCTTTAATTTTTTGATGTAGTCGTCAATTCTGTAGTCCTGAAAGGTTTCCACCAGCATTCTGATTCTAAGGATATTTCTTATGGCATGAGCCAGGAGTGGCCAACAGGGGCCCCTCTAGAAGTTTTGGACTACAACTCCCATCAGACCAACCAGCATGCACAATGATCAGGAATTGTGGGAGTTGTGGTCTGAAATATCTGTATAGCCTTACATTATTTACTTTTGACCTAAGCTTTCATGGGTTGTTGTTCACTTCATCAGATGTATGAAGTGTTATCTTAAGTTGGCAGGTGTAAAACACATGGATGCAGAGGGCTTATGTATGTGGGAGGGGGAGGGGGAGAGATAAACCATGAGGTCAGAGCGAAATAAAATAAGGGGGGGGGGAATACAGATTCTGAAAATTATGTAAAACCTGAAATGTGTATAAAATTGTTACCATGACCATTCATAACATTGATGATAATACAATCATCCTAGCATTGTAAGCTATTTAATCACCAAAGTGGGATAAAAACCCATTATCTAGATTCAGGCCAGAAGAGATAGAATGAAACTGTTCTTGATAAACTGTAATGAAATTCCTTTGTTAAAGAATAACATGTTCAGGTTGGTAAAAGAGTGTCTGGGCTTCTGAAATATTCTCACACAGTACAAACAGAAAGGCTGCCAATGTTTTTGTAGTTTTTGACATGGGGTTGATCACTGTGTGAATCAGGCTGGAAAGTTACCTTTGGAGCTGGGACAAAACTGATAGTGATTCCTGGTATGTTATGACATCTCTTTTCATTTTTTTTTTAATATGAGCTATAGAAAAACTTGAGAATTCCACTTTTAGATTGGTATGGTTGAGCCAAATTTATACTAGAGTGACCAGATTTAAAAGAGGGCAGGGCTCCTGGTGTTTTACCTGTTGTGATGAAGAGGGGATTTCACCAGGTGCTGCATGCCTACAAAGGACACCTGCTGAAATTCCCTTTTCTGTTCAACTGTTAAAGATACAGGAGCCCTGTCCTCCTTTCCATAAGGTCACCCTAAAGAAGGAAAAGCCATAGGGCTGGGATTGCTATTCCACAGATGCGGGAGGAAGGGGGCAGAGCAGCCATTTTCTTTGATTCTTCTTTCATGCTGCAGCATCCTATCTCTCCTGAAAGCCTGCAGAAGAACATGGAATCGGTGAAAAAGCCAAATTGCTCCGCTAGACCCCAGTTCTCTCCATGAAAGGGAAGAACTCTTCCATTTGTGTAGGGACATGTCTGCATTCAACTCATTGCTGGGTGGGAGGAAATAAGTATTCATAAAATAATACAAATATGCTATAAATTGCAGCCTACAATGTCAAATGTACACTGCCGTCTGCATCAGCAAAGCAAAATGTGCTGTGGGATTTCATTTCACCCTTTTGCTTCAAAACTCAAGCAGTGGAAGGCAAAGTGGTGGAGGTTTTTGTAGGGCTTCAGTTCAGTGTGGGAATACAAACACAGAAAAGATGTTCTTTGGTAAAGGAACCGTACTGCAAGTGAAACCTAGTAAGTTCCATGACTTATTTTCTTTGTTGACAAATGGATGGCAATCCATAGTCAGGTCAAGTTGTTTCATACTTTAGACCAGAATGACCAAAGGAAACAGATATGTATTGGTATTGGCCAAGAACACCTGGAAAGACCTCTCCAGGCTTCTGGTGCAGTCATTCAAATGAATTAGGGTGAGCATATGTAAAGGAGGACAGGGCTCCTGTAACTTTAACAGTTGCATAGAAAAGGGAATTTCAGCAGGTGTCATTTGTATGCATGCAGCACCTGGTGAAATCCCCTCTTCATCACAACAGGTAAAACACCAGGACCCCTGTCTTCTTGACCAGATACAAAAGAAGGCAGGGCTCCTGCAACTTTAACTGTTGCGGTGAAGAGGGAATTTCACCAAGTGTTGATACAGGAACCCTTTCCTCCTTTACATATGGTTACCCTAAATTAATGTAAAGCAGAGTTTGCTTCCCCCACCCCCATAGCTCTTTGGATGATTTTGCAAAGAGGTCATCAAATAGTAAAACCCGTAATTCTGTATATATTCTGAACAAAAACAGAACTCTAAAACAGGTGTCACATCCGCAGGAGGTACAGAAGTGCAAGCAAGAAATGAGATTTTTCAGTAGGAGCAGCCCATGCACTTTCAGTAATGAGGACTAGACAGTTGGTTGTTCTTTTTAAAAAAAATACAGTTGAAATGGGTGCCCCTAAAACTGGAAGTCCATTAAACTTGTGTGTCCATGTGTACACACCCACACATGAACTTGTGTTTAGTTGTCTCAGAACACCCCATAGTTTATTAGCCTCATGTCTGGTTGTGGGCTTCTCATTGGCATCTTTTTGGCTACTGTGGGAAATAGCCTTTCGGTCTAAACAGGACTACGGTCTGATCCAGCAGGGCTCTTTTATGCCTTGCTAGACCAAGTGTGTGTGTGTGTTTGTGTGTAAAAATTGATGGGGTTTAATTACAGAAGAAAATAGATAAAGTGGCATCTTCTGTGTTGAAGGGGTTCCTCTGTCCAGGACAGGTTGTGTACGAAGAGAAGAGAGGGGTTATTTACATCTTTTGAAGGAATTTTACAGCTTGGGTACTTCACCATCCCCTCCCCGTAAGATCCATTCCCCTCACTCAGAGTTCCCCTTTGCACGCTGGGCCCTTTTTGTCAAGCCAGGAAACACTGTGGGGCGGCCAGAGCTTCAGTAAGCTGACATTTGGTAGTGGAACTAGACTGATTGTGTCTCCAAGTAAGTGATTTTCACTCTTCTTTTCTTCCATTGCAATGAGTGGAACCATTCAAGATACCCTTCCCAAATGCATGGTTTTCTAGAGCGACCCTATGGAAAGGAGGAGAGGGCTCCTGTATCTTTAACAGTTGTATTGAAAAGAGAATTTCAGCAGGTGTCATTTCTATGCATGCAGCACCTGGAGAAATTCCCTCTTCATCACAACAGTTAAAGTTGCAGGAGCCCTGCTTAGGGTGACCAGATACAAAAGAGGGCAGGGTTCCTGCAGCTTTAACTGTTGTGATGAAGAGGGAATGTCACTGGGTGTTGCATGCATAGAAATGACCCCTGCTGAAATTCTCTTTTCAATACAACAGCTAAAGATACAGGAGCCCTGTCCTCCTTTTCATATGGTCACCCTAACTGAAGGGCACTGACAACTGTTGGGGCCATGACACATCTACACCAAGCAGGATATAACACTATTAAAGTGGTATGAAAGTGGTATATGTTGTGTCAAGGGGCCCCAACAGTTCTCAGTGCACTTCAGTAGTGTGGCTCAGTAGTGTGGACCCTGCCTTTTATATACCACTTTCATACCGCTATTTCCTGCTTGTTGTAGATGAGCCCATAGATAGATAGATAGATAGATAGATAGATGTGTGTGTGTGTGTGTTTGTGTGTTTGTGTGCATGCGCGTGCATGCGCATATCATATCAATGCATCATTTGGATTGACAATCCCAAAACTTTTCCTCTCATTAAACTTGTCCTAGTCTAGATGGCATTGCATAACATTATGTTGTAGGGTGAACAACTATCAGGATTTCCCCGGATTTGTCCTGGTTTTTGTTCTTTCCATGGTGTCAGGGGGGATTTTCTATAATTTTCAATAATGTCCTGGAATGACACACCTTCCCCTTTAAGGCTGCCATTAGCATGGCAGGAGGGAGTGACATGTTTTCTTGAGGCACGTCATTCCCCCACCCCGAGCTCCAATTGAGGTCTCAAAGGGGAAAGTGGGTCATTCGTGGACATTATAGAAAAGGCCCCCATTGGAGTGGATGGTGGTGGTGCAGAATGGAATCCTTTCCCCTCCTCCACTCCAATCGGGTTTTTTAAGGTGCCGGGGGAATAACGTACTTTCTGCAGGACTCAGAAAGCTGCTTCCACACACACACACACTAGGTGTCCTCTTTTTTGGTTTCCCAAATATGGTCACCCTAATATATATGAATAAATCTTCAAGAACAATCAAGACAAGAGGTCAATACAATCTTTACCCGCTGTGTTGCTCCTTTGAATAAAGGGATGTTGTTTCCCAAGATGACAAACATGGAATTATTATGAAGAGAACTACCAATGTGTTTGATTGCCTAAATTGCTGGACCACCATGCCAGAGACTTTGGTATTGATTTTCCATAAGTTTATTAATTGTTGCCTGTGGTTTAATTCTCTGCCTTTTTCTTGTTCGGTTTCCCATCACATCCTTAAAGCTCAATCCCTGGTTGTGTCTTTTCACTAGGGCAGGAGTGGGCAATTTGTGGCCCTCCGTAAGCTTTGGCCTACAACTCCCATCAGCCCTCACCACTGGCTATGCTGGCTAGGCCTGATGGGAGTTGTAGGCCAAAACAGCTGTAGGACCACAAATTGTCCACCCCTGTGCGACAGCATAGTCAGTCATCTTGTGAATCTTGCTGTGAAAGAAATGTACAAGATGTATCATGTAAACATTAGATACACCTGCTAGGTTTTTGTTATGGCCAGTTTTACTGTGTGAATAGTGGAAGTTACAAAATCATCTTTGGCAAAGGAACAAGATTAGTTGTGAAGCCAAGTAAGTAATTTTAATATCTTTGGAGAAACATGACTATTTAATTTTATGTTCCCTGTGCTTGGTGTGTTCTCCGATCAAGGGTAATTAAGAACACGCATTTCGAAGCAGATTGAGAAGTAGGTGTGCCAGAGAAATCTGCAGTGGTGTCAAATGAGTTCTGAGACATGCAGATTCCATGAATTTGGGGACTGTTTTCCCCCCTTTTGGGAGGGGGGAGATTTGCGCTAATGCACATTGATTGATTGATTGATTAATGTGCATTTACATGTTTGTGTAAGTGAGCATTCTACATGCAAATTACCACGTAGAATGAAATTCTGTTTAAAAAAATCTGGTTTAAAGAGCACATGACAGAATGAAAGACAACTGACAATATGTGAAACATCCACACCAAGCAAGATATTGCACTATGAAAGTAGTATGAAAGTAGTATATCAGAAGCAGGAGCCACACTACTGCTTTAAAGTGGTATTGAAGTGCACTGACAGCTGTTGGGGCCCTTTGAGATATACTATATACTGCTTTCATACCGCTATATTCTGCTTGGTGTGGCTCCTGCCTTTTATATACCGCTTTCATAATGCAATATCCTGCATGGTGTAGACGAGCCCATAGACAGGCCAGATTTAACATAAGCTATATCTCCCTACTGTGAAAGTCCATCTTTTCCAGCCGTCAAAACTTGGTGCCCTCCAGATGTTTTGGACATCAACTCCCATCAGCCCCAGCCACCATGACCAATAGTCACGAATTATAGGAGTTGTAATTCCAAACATATGAAGGGCACCAGTTTAAGGAAGTCTGTTCTATTCCAACATTGCTTCTGTCTGTGATTTCCCAAATGTCTCTGGGATAAATGTGAGGTCACTGTTCATCCCCACCATTTCGTTCCCACCATCTTCCCTAACTGCCTCTGAACATGGAGGTTTCATTCCTTGCTGCCATATTTCAGAATCTCCCTATATACGCAAATACTTAAAGATGCTCAAACTATTAGTTGATTGCCAATAAAATCTGCCACCAAGGCTTGCCAACTACACAGAGAACCTGTCCTTAATGGTCTCCTCCATGACATCAACTCCAGTCAGTACCAGCTAGCACGGCTAATGTTCAGGAATCCTGGGGGTTAAAGTCCCAAACATCTGGGTCGTACCAGGTTGGAGAATGTACATGGTCATGGTTGGACATTGTCCAGTTCGTGCTTCATTCCAGACTGAGACTTTAGCTAGACCTAAGGTTTATCCCGGGGTCGTCCCTGCCTGCTCCCGGGATCCTCTGTGTGTCATTTAGATGCACAGGGATGACCCCGGGACGATCCCATGATAAATCTTAGGTCTAGCTAAGGCCTAAGACTGTGGTTCTATACACAAGTAGCCAGGAGAAAGTCCCATTCAACTCAGTGGGGCTTTTTCCTGGGTAGACATGCGCCGGACTGCAGTGAATTTGACTCAAACTTAGGCCTCATTGAAATCAGGCATGACAATTTGAGTCCCACTGATTTTTATGGGAACTAAGATCAACTAACCCACTCTTGCTAAACATTTAACTGAACTGTAATTTGGGATGTTAAATTATTAGGAGTCTCTTGGGAAAACTAGCAGGAGATGATCAGCCTTTCTTTTCTGCCATGGTGCTTGATTTCCTTTCCAGCATGTTGTTCAGAATGGGATGCTAGGAATCCCAGAGCAATGCTCCCAGTGCAAGAGGGACCATTGCTGTGACTCACAAAGGCTGTTCTTGTGCAAATCGTATCTCCAGATATATCTTGTCTTAGGGGCAGCACTGTGTATGGGTTTATGCTAAAGTCAAAACCACTGTGTGAGTTATGGAAATGACAAAATCATATTTGGATCTGGGACGAAGTTGCTTATCGTACCATGTAAGTTGGCTTCCTTTCTCATTTTCTCCCCAATATTTTTTTTTCTGCTCAGCTGAAAATATTTCTCTGCTCATTCTTCTACTTCCATTGGAGTAATCCATCAGTTTATTTATTTATTTTACCTTTCTAGTAATGCCAGCTACCATACATTTCAACCTGTACAGACTGCTTCCCTCCATACATTCCTTGAGTATCTGCTCCCTCCATTGAAATGAATAGGGCAAGCTTCCCCAACTCAGCATCCTCTGGCTTGCCTGATGGACATTGTAGTCCAGGTCAATAAGAGTGTACCATGTTGGAGATGGCTGGCACAAGGCATGTATGCAAAAGTATAGACGAGTTCTGGATTTTGGTCCAAATTATGGGTTCTGACTCCTGAGTTGTTCTTCTATGTGAGAGGTTTCATTTCACAGTTTCTGGCACCCATGACTGAGTTTTTGTCTTTGTCTAAATCACTGTGTGAATTCTGGAAGTGGATATGCACCCATCTTTGGTAGTGGCACAAGACTTCTCATCACACCCAGTAAGCATCAGGAATTTTGTTTGTGGCTAAGATGAAATTTTTGATTATCTTTCCTAAATGGAATGACCTAGATGTGAAAAGAATCTATGGGGTTGGAGAGGTTGGGGTGGAATTGCCACCAATCTACCTTGGGTTGGATCTAGATTCTGGTTGTATCTCAAGTGGATCCATAGAAATGAATGAGACATAAGTTACTCGTGACTAATTTCAGTTCCATTGATTTCAGTGGGTTTCCTTGAAGTACAACTCAGTGGATCCAACCACTTCTCTTTTCAGACAGAAGTACTGAAGTGAGGCTTAACACCAAATGGTGTTTAACTTTGTTGGACATGTCCATCTAATGTTTTAGGGAGAACTGAAGATCTCTTGGTTTGGGAGGGAGAAAACATATCACTCATACATATTAGGTTGGATCTAAACAAAGTTTGTTGCATTTTGTTCCCTTTGAAATCAATGGGACTTTAGACAAATCTCATGTAAAACTTTCCCCACTGATTTCAGTGGGGGAACATGCAATACAACTTAGTTTGGATCCAACCTACAGGATTTCAAATTCTGAAGATTCATGTGAGCATCTGGGAAAAATAATAATCCAAAATCTAAATTTCAGAATTAGAGATATGAATTATTACCATTTAGAGGGATGTTTTTCCAGACCTGGGGTAGGAGTTTGAACTTATAAAAGTCACTGATTTCTGTAGAGATTTAGAACTTCCTTTCAGATCTTAACCCTGAGAGATATCAGGTAGAGGGGATCTCCGCTGCCCCGCCTTCTTCCGCCGAGTGGCTCTTTCGCCGGCAGCAGGAGGCCGGCAGGGAGGTGGGCGGCGGTTGCGGCAAGGATGCGGCTGGATTCCCCAGCCTCCTCCTCCTCCGCCTCTTCCTCCATCTCTTCTGGGCAGGATCTACACAATCGTTTTGGGGGCGCACTGGAGGTGCACACAAGCGCCTTCAGTATGACGTGTAGATCCAGCCGTAGTCAGGGACGAATTCCAAATGTTTTTGAAGGGCTTCAAAACACTGTGGGTAATCAGATACAATTTGTTTTTGGTAAAGGAACCATTCTGAAGGTGAATCCCAGTAAGTATCTTATTTCTTTGGGTATTATATACAAAGAGTTGAATCCAGACATAATCGTACTTCAACTAGACCCTTTGAGATCAACAGAATTTGAATTAATCATGGTTAACTTAGGTCCATTGTTTTCATTGGGCCTCATCTAAGTAAGACTTAGGCCTTAGCTAGACCTAAGGTTTATCCTGGGATCATCCTGGGGTTGTCTCTGTCTGCTCCCGGGATCCCCTGTGTGTCATTTACATGAACAGGGATGACCCCGGGATGATCCCGGGATAAATCTTAGGTGTAGCTAAGGCCTGAGTCTGCATTCAACCCAATGGGACTTAAAGTGTCACGTGACAAATATTTAATGGCAACCACAGATGATTTGATGACCACTGTGTGGTTTCTAACACGGGAAAGTAATAGTTCTCTTTCAACTCATTATCCTATCATGTTGACAATTTGATAACAACAATAATAAATAACAACAATGTTCATGGGAATTGCTTTCTTTAGCAATATAACAGTGACTTCCTTTAAAGGTCTACTCAGAACTAAGCCCAATTTTTTTTTCAATGGAACTTACTCCCAGGGAAGTATGTATAGGATCACAGCCTAAGGTTCATCTAGTCCAGCATACTTGTAGCTGTGGGCGGGTAGATGTCTTCACTACCACAAGATACAGGAATGGCCACCAATTTAGCTTTAAAAGAGGGTTAGACTCAAAAGGTTGTTAATGGCTACTAGTACTGATGTCTGTGTGCTACCTCCAGTATCAGAGACAACTTGGCCCATGTACAGCATTTGTTGGGGTATAGAACTGAGAGGGTTCTGTTGCATTCATGACCTACTTGTGAGCTTCCTGTGGGCCCTTGGTCGGCCACTGTGTGAACAGAACTTTGATTAGACTAGCTGGAACTTTGGTCTGATCCACCATGCCTCTTCTTATATTCTTCAGGAATCTCACAAGCACGGCATGAAGGGACTGGTTTCTCCTATTTTTGATTCCATCATTCAGTGTTTCTTCCTAGAAGTCTACTGCCTTGGCACATGGTTTATTTTGCCCTCAGAGGCCAGGTGGGAAGAATCATTCAATGAGCTGGATTCTCTATGGAGAGTGAGCTATTTGAGGACAAAAGCAAAGACAGATTTCTCTTGAGTGGTACTTAAAAACCAGAGTGCATCACCCTCCCCCTGTCCCCTTATTTCTCCTTGAGCTATGGACAGTTTTTGTCAAAGCAGGAAGCACTGTGGGCCCCAGAGTGGTATTGACAAGCTAACTTTTGGAAGTGGGACTAAACTGGTTGTGACACCAAGTAAGTTTCAGCCTTTCATCCCTTTCATTCTGCTAAATTTAACAGATCCAGATAATCTCCCACACACTTTACCTTATTCAAGTTGAGCACAGAGATACAACCATGCAGATACTGCCAGTTTGTAAAGCAGTGTCATTTTCCCCCAAGTCTTCAGCATGCCTTTAGTACCCACTCAGGACTTTTTTTTTACTGTTAAAGTATCCCCTTCACGCTACCTGGCCAGGTTGAAGGTTCTAGTACTACTGTACAAAGCCCTAAACAACTTGGAACCAGGATACCTGAGGGAGCGCCTTCTCCCTGACCAACCTTCCTGGTCACTGAGTTGATCTGAGGTCATGTTCCTGGTGGTTCCACATGGACCTCTGGTCTGATTGGAGTCCACCAGGAGAAGAGCCTTCAGTGTGGTGGCCCCCTTCCAATGGGTTTTCCTGCCTTTGGAGGTCAGGTAGGCACAATGGTGTGTTGCTTCTAGTACCTCCTGAAAAAGTCCTTGTTTCAGGAAGCTTGCCTTGACTGGCCGCAGTTTTACCAGAACACAATTTTATCAGAATGCTGTTCTTTTAAAAATAGTTTTTTAAAAGGTATTTTTATTCTTTTATCTGTTGTTCACTGCTATGAAATCTTTTGGTTATGGAGCAGTATATAAATATTGTAAATATATAAATAAGTAAGTATGTGAGGTGGTGTCCAGTAGCTCACAGCCACCAGCAAGCACTTAAAGAAACATGTTTAGCTATTAGATCTACATACGATACATGAACATAACAATATACATAATGATAGTTTAGGAAACTACTAACACACTGGCTGTTATTCATGTACTTCTCGATAAAGGCTGACAATCCACCAGCACTATACAAAAAATCACTAAATTTTTTAAAAATGCATTGTTCTTGTTTTTATGTTTAAATTATAAATTTCAAAGCAAAAATAAAAAAGATACTTCAAAGTAAAATAATTCAGCATAACATCAAATAGAGCTTCAAAAACCAGGCATTGGTTGAATGTATGTGCACTTTCAGTTCACCTTTTCCTTCAGAACACAGCGTAAGATACTGTATTTCTTCGATTCTAAGACACACTTTTTCCCCTAAATAAACAGCTCTAAAAAAGGAGTGTGTCTTAGAATCGATGGCATCTTAGAATCGAAGAAATATGGTAAGAGGAAAAGAGGAAGCTCCTGCAGCAGTCTCGAGCCATGCGAGCGAGGAGTTGCTGGGCGGGTAAGCGCCTGGTTTTTTGTTAGTCAAATTTATTCGTAAGTCCCATCGATTTCCATGGGACTTACTCGCATGTCGTCGTCCCCTGGTGCACAGACAAGTAAAGAGCGGGACTGGAGAGTTAAGCGTTTAGCTCCTTAATTGCGTCTTCTCCTCTCTCTCCCCGCCGGAAAATATTGTTTACTCTTTGTTTCAATGCCCCCCTTCTTCCCGCGCAAACGGCGGTTTCTTCTCTCACAGAGGGAAAAAAGAAAAGGACACAACCATTAGAAGAAAGCGCGGGGGGGGGGAGGAGGTTGGCTGGGCGGTGAGGGAAGTATTTCTTCGATTCTAAGATGCCCTTTTTTCCCAAATAAACATCTCTAAAAATGGGGTGCGTCTTAGAATCGAAGAAATACGGTAGTCATAGACTGCAAACTAGGATGGAAGGTTGTCGGAATGGGAGAGGATTTCGTCAGGCTTCAGATCAGTGTGGCATATGGAACACGGAAAAAGTGAACTTTGGTAAAGGAACTCTTCTGCAGGGGAATCCCAGTAGGTGCTATGGCTGAGAGTTTTGCCCAGAATACATTTGTTTTTAGCTCAAACGAAGTGCCATGTACTGCTTGTGGCTTCCCACAGGTTGTCCACTCCGGGAAACAAGATGATGGACCGACTTGACCCAACAGTGCCGTTTTAATGTTCTTTTGGCCCTGCTGAGACCAGGGATGTGTAAAACTCAAACAGGGATTATGTCAATAGAAATTAGAGAAAATAATGAAGGGGTGTCTCTGTCAAGGTTGGATGTGAAGAGAAATGAGGGGATTTTTGTCTTATGTGAAAGGGATTTCACAGCTTGGGTGCTTGAAAATCTGAGAGTGTCATAACCTATTAGTTCCAGCCCTCACTCAGAGTTCCTCTTTGGGCTCTGGGCAATTTTTGTCAAGGCAGGAAGCACTGTGGGTAAGCCAGGGCTACAATAAACCTACTTTTGGCACTGGGACTAGGCTGCTTGTGACACCAAGTAAGTTTCTGAAATCCTTCATCCTCCCGTTGCGCTAGGTGGAACAGTTCAAAATACCTTTTCCCACACCAGAAATCCAACTTTTGATGTTCCTTTATCATCATCAGTTTCCCAGATGCATCTGTATGCCCTTGAAGCCCCACTTAGATGATTTTCCTCAGCTGGCTATATAACAAAATAGTTGAATTAAGTGTAACAGTCTCCCACTATAAATCAATTTAGCTTGAAAGTTATTGACATTCTGAGTATATTTTGGGAATCTATAAGAGAGAGATAGAAGAAGATTTTTGGGGGAAATAGCTTTAAATTCTGGATCAATGCAGAATTTCCCCTTCTGGACACAAGTGTTCTGTTCCCCTGCCAAAGAATTTTCCATTGGATTCAGATTTACTTAGAGTAGTCCCATTGAAATCAATGGAACCAATTATCTAACTTTTTCCTATTCAGTCCAATGGGTCTATTCTAAATATTACTGGATCCAACTCCTTTATGTTGTACTAATGCATCTTATTGTTTACAAATCTCAAAATCTTGCATATAGAAATTTGAAGAAAATATTCTGGTTTTCAGTTTTGCAAAGACAGCAGTAGAATGCAGGGAACTCAGATGCCCTTTTTTTTCTGGAGACATAATTGTCATTACTTTGTCAAATAACTAGTTACTTCACAATTATATATTTCAGATCCATGTGTCTTTTGGATAGACATACCTTTCTCAAAACCTTTCCTCGTGTTAAATTTGCCATAGTTGACATTGCTTGAGTTGTTGTTGTTATTATTGTTGTTAGCAAATACTTATATATCACTTGTCATTGAACAAATGCCAGCCGAGGCAAGTGTCAATAAACTACCAACTTTTCTCCTGCAAAATCTCTATCCTTCCTTTGCCCCTTTGAATACAAGGGCACTGTTTTATCCACATTTCAACCATGGCCTTAGCTAGACCTAAGGATTATCCCAGGCAAATGGAGGGGTTGTCCCTGCTTGCTCCCGGGATCCCCTGTGTGTCATTTGGATGCACAGGGATGATCCCGGGACGATCTCGGGATATAGGCCTGGTCTAGCCATAGCCCATGTAGGAAGTCTCTTTGAGATGTGTTTGCCTAAAGAGCTGGAGCCATGTGCTAGGGACTTTGCTTTTGATCCCCCTTAGCAAGACTTTGGTTTGCTTATTGAAGCCTCTGGTTTGATTCTCTGCTTCCCTTTCACATCCTACTAACTCAAACCCAGGTTCTATCTTTATACTCTGGCAGGACTGGGCAACATGTAGACCTCCAGGAGCTTTGGCCTACAACTCCCATTAGCCCTCACCATCGGCTATGGTGGCTAAGGCTGATGCAAGTTGTAAGCCAGAACATCTGGGGGAACACACAAGTTATGTCTGTGCTACAGCATACTCAGCCATCTTGTGTTTCTTGCTAAGAAGGGAAGTGCACAAAACGTGTCATGTAAATGTTAGATGCACCTGCTAGGTTTTTGTTATGGCCGGTTTTACTGTGTGAATAGTGGAAGTGGATTTGGCAAAGTCATCTTTGGCAAAGGAACAAGATTAGATGTGAAGCCAAGTAAGTAATTTCAATATCTATTGGAAAATCCGACCATTTAATTTTAGGCTCCCGATGTCTGATATGCCGTCCAATCAAGGGTAGGGTGACCATATGGAAAGGAGGGCTCCTGTCTCTTTAACCGTTGCATTGAAAAGGGAATTTCAGCAGGTGTCATTTGTATGCATGCAGCACCTAGTGAAATTCCCTCTTCTTCACAACAGTTAAAGCTGCAGGAGCCCTGTCTTCTTTTGTATCTGGTCAAGAGGGCAGGAATCCTGCAGCTTTAACTGTTTTGATGAAGAGGGCATTTCACCAGATGCTGTATGCATACTAACGAAACCTGCTGAAATTACCTTTTCTATACAACAGTTTAAGAGACAGGATCCCTGTCCACTTTTTCATATGGCTACCCTAGTTTGTATATCTAAAAATGCTGGTGCAATGTGCTAGAGACATTGGTTTTGATCTCGCTTATTTTTATTGATTGATGCCAGTGGTTTTATTCTTTGCTTTTTTCTTGTTTGGAGGCTCATCACGTTCTGCTGACTCAGTCCATGGCTTTGTCCTTTCAGTAAAGCAGGCGTGGCTGACACTCGATCCTTCACAAGCTTTGAACTACAACTCCCATCAGCCCTCACCACTGGCTATGCTGGCTAGGCCTGATGGGAGTTGTAAGCCAAAACGTCTGAAGGGGCACAAATCGCCCACCCCTGTCCTACAGCATAGTCAACCGTCTTCTGAATCTTGCTGAGAAAGGAAATGCACAAAACATATTATGTAAAGGTTAGACTTGCCTGCTGAGTTTTTGTTATGGCCAGTTTTACTGTGTGAATACTGCAGGGTACAAAATCATCTTTGGCAAAGGAACACATTTAGTTGTGAAGCCAAGTAAGTAATTTTGAAATGGACAACTATTTAATTTTATTATCCTTGTGTTTGGTATTCACTCCAAGCAAGGGAATTTTAAGAATTTACTATTTTCTGTCTAAATATGCATAGGATTGCACCCTTAACCTTACAACAAGCTTCAGTTATATTTGGATGAGGAGTGGGAGGGGAAAGAAAGAGACATGGCATTCACACAACACACTATTTCACCATGGATTTTTGTATTACGTGAACACAGGCCATAGCTAGACCAGGCCTATATCCCGGGATCATCCCGGGATCATCCCTGTACATCCAAATAACACACACGGGATCCCAGGAGCAGGCAGGGACGACCCCTCCATTTGCCTGGGAAAATCCTTAGATCTAGCTAAGGCCCCTGATGGTTTTCCATATGGTGGGTTAATGTGTTGTCTGAATGCAGCATGCCTTCCTAAGGGTGGCTTCTTAACCATGCAGTGTCATTTATTTTTCTCAAACAAGCAACCTTGCGATCCCATGGTTTGTTGTTGAGTTGCTCAAAGTGGTTAACAAACCATAGCGCGTGGTTCACATGCAACCCCATGGAAAACGCTTTATGTTCAGACAACACAATAACCATGGTTCAAAGCAATGTGCCCTGGGTGGGTTAGAATGTTGTGTGAACCTGGAGAGGGAGATGCACCTGAGACTTTGCAGAGAACATGACAAATGAACAGGGCAGTGGCAAACTAGATCTCAGGCAAACAACTGTTTATACTGTCTCCTAACAACACAGATGCTGGTAGCAATAGAAGCAACCTCTAGACTTCAGAAGCACATCTAGGAAAATGTCCAAACTATTAGTTGATCCCCAATAGATTCTGCCACCAGATAGGTCCCAAGGCTTGCTAGTTACCCAGATCAGCCTCCCTCAAGAATGGCACTCTCCAGGTATTTTGGATTTCAAGGGTGACCATATGAAAAGGAGGACAGGGCTCCTGTATCTTTAACAGTTGTATTGAAAAGGGAATTTCACCAGGTTCTCCATATATACAAATGACACCTGCTGAAATTCCCTTTTCAATCACAACAGTTAAAGCTGCAGGAGCTATACTAGAGTGACCAGATTTAAAAGAGGGCAGGGCGCCTGCAGCTTTAACTGTTGTGATGAAGAGGGAAGTTCATCAGGTTCTCCATATATACAAATGACACCTGCTGAAATTCCCTTCTCTATACAACTGTTAAAGATACAGGAGCCCTGTCCTCATTTTTATATGGTCACCCTACATGAACCCAAGCCAGTATGGCCAATGGTCAGGAATCTTGGGAGTTGAATCCAGCCAGGATGGGGGAAACTGCTGTAAACCTTGATAGTCGTAGGGGCAGCACTGTGTTTGAGTTTATGCTAAACTGAAAACCACTGTGTGAACAATGCATACAGCAAGCTGATATTTGGATCTGGAACAAGGTTGCTTCTCCGACCTGGTAAGTTGACTTCAAGTGGGCTTCCGTTTCCATTTCTTTCCCAATGTTTTTCTGCTCAGCTGAAACTATTTCCCTGCTCATCCTCCCACCTCCTTTGGAGTGATCCATCTTTTTTATAACTTGCTCAGTAACTCCAAGAATGAAACAGAGCTCCCCCACTTCCTCCTGTGAAGCTGGCTTCCCCCCATACGTTCCTTGAGGATCTGCTCCCTCCATTGAAATAATTAGGGCAAATTTCCCCAATTATGTAAACAGAGTTGAATGGCAAGCACAGATGATTCCATGACACTGTGTGGTTTCTAGCATGGGGATGAAGTAGTTCTCTTTCACTTCATTATCCTTTCATGTTGACACTCATCTACACCAAGCAGGATATTCCACTATGAAAGCGGTATATAAAAGGCAGGAGCCACACTACTGCTTTATAGCGGTATTGAAGTGCACTGACAACTGTTGGGGCCCATGACACATCTACACCAAGCAGGATATAACACTATGAAAGCGGTATGAAAGCGGTATATGGTTTGTGTCAATGGGCCCAAACAGTTGTCAGTACACTTCAATACCGCTATAAAGCAGTAGTGTGGCTCCTGCTTTTTATATACTGCTTTCATAGTGGAATATTCTGCTTGGTGTAGATGAACCCCATGATAACAGCAATAATAAATGACAACAGTGTTGATGGGAATTGCTTACTTTAGCAATATAACACTGACATCCTTTAAAGGTCTATTTAGAGCTTGGCCTACAACTCCCATAATCCCTCACCATTGGCTATGCTGGCTAGGGGTGATGGGAGTTGTAGTCCAAAACATCTGGAGGCCACAAGTTATGTCTGTGCTACAGCATAGTCAGCCATCTTGTGAATCTTGCTGAGAAGGGAAGTGTGCAAGATGTGTCATGTAAATGTTAGACACACCTGCTAGGTTTTTGTTATGGCCAGTTTTACTGTGTGAATAGTGGAACTGGATATGGCAAATTCATCTTTGGCAAAGGAACAAGATTAGTTGTGAAGACGAGTAAGTAATTTTAAAGTCTATTGGGAAATCCAACCATTTAATTTTATGTCCCCTGTGCCTGACATGCTCTCCATAGGGTGACCATATGGAAAGGAGGACAGGGCTCCTGTATCCTTAACAGTTGAACAGAAAAGAGAATTTCAGCAGGTGTCATTCTGTAGGCATGCAGCACCTGGTGAAATTCCCTCTGCATCACAACAATTAAAGCTGCAGGAGCTATACCAGAGGGATCAGATACTAAAGAGGGCAGGGCTCCTGCATCTTTAAATTTTTTGATAAAGAGGGAATTTCACCAGATGCTACATGGCACCTGCTGAAATTCCCTTTTCTGTGCAACTGTTAAAGATACAGGAGCCCTGTCCTCCTTTTCATATGGTCACCCTAGTTTGATTACCTAAAATGCTGGTGCAATGTGCTAGACAATGGTTTTGATCTCCCTTATGTTTACTAATTGGTGTCTGTGGTTTTATTCTTTGCTTCTTTCTTGTTTGCTTCCACATCACATTCTGCTAACTCAATCCATAGCTTTCTCCTTTCAGTACGGCAGGAGTGGCTGACACATAGTTCTTCACAAACTTTGGTCTACAACTCCCATCAGCCCTTGTCTTTAGCTAGGACTGATGGGCGTTGTAAGCCAAAATATCTGAAGGGACACAAATTGCCCACCAGTGTCCCACAGCATAGTCGACCATCTTGTGAATCTTGCTGAGAAAGGAAATGCACAAGATGTATCATGTAAACATTAGATGCACCTGCTAGGTTTTTGTTATGGCCAGTTTTACTGTGTGAATAGTGGAAGTGGAGGTTACAAAGTCATCTTTGGCAAAGGAACAAGATTAGTTGTGAAGCCCAGTAAGTAATTTTGAAATTGACACCTATTTAATTGGTATGTTCCCTGCGTTTGGTATGTGCTCCAATCAAAGGAATTTTAAGAATACCCTATCTTGAGCAAACTGTGAAGGTCCATCAATTCCAGCCATCTCCAGCCTGTTGCCCTTCAGATGTTTTGGACGTCAACTCTTATCAGCCCCAGGCAGTAATGCCAATGATTAGGAGTGTTGTGGGTATAATCTGAACCATGTTTTGGGGACCAGGTTGGAGAAAGTTCATCTATTTGAACTTTCTCTGTCTGTCTATGACTTTCAGGTGTCTTTAAGATTCACAATAACAACATGAGGTCAATGCTGCTGCTTGCCTGGAGCGTCCAGTAGTAAAACTGCCATAACTGCCTCTGAAGATGGAGGTTTCATTCCTTGTTGTCATAACTAATAGCTAATGATAAGAACCCTTCACTAATGTAAGCACCCTCTCCTCGGCCCCAAATGCAACACTCAGGGATAGTCTAAGATTTAATTCCACCATATTTAATGCACTAGTTCTTCCAGTTTGGGGGGGGGTGTACAATCCTATGTCTGTTTAGAATCAAAACTTCCCAAATCCCCAGTATTGCTGGCTGCAGGTATATGGGAGTTGTGAGATTTCACTCTTTTCTGTCTAAATATGCATAGGATTGCAACCTTATCCTTACAACAAGCTTCGATTAAATTTGGATGAGGAGCAGAAGGAGAAATAGAGAGACATAGGGTTCACACAACACACTAACCCATCATGGATTATTGTATTGTGTGAACACAGAAGGTTTTTCATATGGTGGGGTAATGTGTTGTCTGAACGCAACACGTTTTCCTCGGCGTGGCTTCTTAACCATGCAGTATAGTTTATTTTTCTCAAATAAGCAACCTTGAGACCTCATGGGCCAGGATCTCTTCTCGATCCTCCCAGAGTGCAGGACACGGAATAATGGGCTCAAGTTAAAGGAAACCAGATTCCAGCTGGACATCAGGAAAAACTTCCTGACTGTTAGAGCAGTACGACAATGGAATCAGTTACCTAGGGAGGTTGTGGGCTCTCCCACACTAGAGGCCTTCAAGAGGCAGCTGGACAAGCATCTGTCAGGGATGCTTTAGGGTGGATTCCTGCATTGAGCAGGGGGTTGGACTTGATGGCCTTGTAGACCCCTTCCAACTCTGCTATTCTATGATTCTATGATTCTATGGTTTGTTGCTGAGTTGCTCAGAGTGGTTCACAAGCAACCCCATGGAAAATGTACTGCGTTTAGAAAACACAATAACCCATCCTGCAGAAAACACCCTGTTCGCACAACATGATAACCCATGGTTCAAAACAACCTGCACTGGGTGGGTTAGCATGTTGTGTGAACCTGGAGAGGGAGACGGAAATGCACCTGAGACTCTGCAGAAAGCATCACAAATGAAAAGTGCTACGGCAATCTAGATCTCAGACAAACAACTGTCTCCTGACAACCCAGATGCTGGTTGCAATAGAAGCAACCTCTAGACTTCAGAAGCACATCTGGGAAGATCTCCAAACTATTAGTTGATCCCCAATAGATTCTGCCAGCAGATGGGTTCCAAGGCTTGCTAGTTACCCAGCCTCCTTAAAGAATGGCACCCTCCAGGTATTTTGAATTTCAACACCCTTGAACCCAAGCCAGTATGGCCAATAGTCAGGAATCCTGGGAATTGAATCAGCCAGGATGAGGGAAACTGCTGTGAACCTTGATGGTCATAGGGGCAGCACTATGTATGAGTTTGTGCTCAAGTCAAAACCACTGTGTGAACAATGAATACGGCAAGCTCATATTTGGATCTGGGACAAGTTTGCTTATCCTACCCTGTAAGTCGACTTCAAGTGGGCTTCCTTTCCCATTTCTTTTCCAAAGTTTTTTTGCTCAGCTAGGGGGACCCTATGAAAAGGAGGACAGGGCTCCTGTATCTTTAACAGTTGCATAGAAAAGGGAATTTCAGCAGGTGTCATTTGTATACATGGAGAACCTGGTGAAATTTCGTTTTCATCACAACAGTTAAAGTTGCAGAAGCTATACTAGAGTGACCAGATTTAAAAGAGGGCAGGGCTCCTGCAGCTTTAACTGTTGTGATGAAAATGAAATTTCACCAGGTTCTCCATGTATACAAATGACACCTGCAGAAATTCCCTTTTCAATACAACTGTTAAAGATACAGGAGCCCTGTCCTCCTTTTCATATGGTCACCCTAGCTCAGCTGAAACCATTTCCCTGCTGTCCTTCCACCTCCTTTGGAGTGATCCATCTTTTTTTAAAAAACTTGTCCAGTAACTCCAAGGCCGAAACAGAGGTCCCCACTTCCATCTGTGAAACTGGCTTTCCACAATACCTTCCTTGTGGGTCTGCTCCCTCCATTGAAATTACAAGGGCAGACTTCTCTAACCCAACACCCCTGACTGGGATAATAGACATTGCAGTCTACCTCTGTCAGAGAGCACAGTGTTGGAGAAGGCTGGAATTAGGCATGTATACCAAAGTATAGACAAGTACTGGAATTTGTTCTGAATTATGGGTTCCCATGTCCCCAATCCCGAGTTCTTCTTCTCCTTGAGAGTTATCCTTTAGCAGTTTCTGGTAGCCCCAGCTGAGTTTTTTGTCTTAGTCTAAATCATTGTGTGAATGTTGGTAGCAGTTACAAACTTACCTTTGGTGGTGGCTCAAGACTTATCGTCACACCCAGTAAGTGTCAGTTATTTTGTTTGTGGCTGTGGTGAAATTTGTGATCATTTTTTAAAAAACAAATACATTGGTTTTTGGTTTTGTATTGTTGTTTTATGTTTAAAGTATAAATAACAAAGCAAAAATGATCCATAAATGCAAAATAATATAACATACAGTCAAATGCAGCCTCAGAGATCAAATTTCCAACACCATTGGCATCCCAAAAATGTAATGCATGTAGTATTTCATCTTACCTTTTGCTTCAGAACTCTTTCCTACATGGCAGGACATGAAAAGAATCCATTTTTGTTGGAGAGATTGTTGTGGCTAACATAGAATCATAGAATCATAGAATAGCAGAGTTGGAAGGGGCCTACAAGGCCATCGAGGCCAACCCCCTGCTCAATGCAGGAATCCACCCTAAAGCATCCCTGACAGATGGTTGTCCACATACATTGGATTGGATCTAGACTCTGGTTATACTTTGAGTAGACCCACTGAAATTAATCTTGGTAGTTAGGGATGAGAAAGTAAGGTAATCTGGGATGTAAAGTAGTCAAAGAAGCTGAAGTGGTAGACGTTTTAGTTGGCCTGCAGATCACTGTGGGGATTTCAACACAGAAAAGGTGATCTTTGGTAAAGGAACTGTTTTGCAGGTGAATCCAAGTAAGTTTCATGGCTGTTTTACACACACACACACACACACACACACACACACACACACACACACACACTTGTTTTCAGCTGTCCCCGAGTGTATTGGCCTCATGTTCTGCTTGTGGCTTCCTTCAGTTGAAAACTATGAAAAAAGGATGATCTACAGATATGACTCTTTTTAAATGTTCTTATGACCCTGCTGAGACCAGAGATGTGTCTCAAAATCAAACAGGGTTCATTCCGATAGAAAGTAGAAAAAATAATATTTTCTCTTTGAAGGGGTGCCTTCACTCCAGTTTGGATGTGAAGAGAACTGTGGGGATTTTGTTTTATGTGGAAGGGATTTCACTCCTTGGATACTTGAAAATCAGAGAACATTGTATACTATTAGTTTCACCCCTCGCTCAGAGTTTCTCTTTGCCTACTGGGCAATTTTTGTCAAGGCTGGAAACACTGTGGTAAGCCAGGGCTCCTGGAAGCCTACTTTTGGCACTGGGACTAGATTGATTGTGACACCAAGTAAGTTTTTCAAATCCTTCATTCTTTCCATTTCACTAGGTGGAACAGTTCAAGACACCTTTCCCTGCACCATAGTCTTAAATGTGGAATAATACAGAATCCATTTTCTCCCATCTGGATGCAGGGGTTCTGTTACCTTTCCAAAGTTTCTTTGGATCGGAACCAGATTTACTCATACATAAAGTCATCCCATTGGGATAAGTTTGTAACTTACATCCCATTCATGCCAATGGACTGGATCCAACCCTTTTTGTTTTATATGTCTGTACTTCAAACTATGCTATACTAACCCATCCTCTTGGTTGAAAATCCTAAAATATTTCCCTTAGAAATCTAAAGAAAAGATGCTAGTCTTCAAATTTGCAAAGATAGCCTTAGAGGGCAGGTAACGCAGATGGCTTTTGTTTTTGTTTTTTTATTTCAGCAGGAACAAAGTTCAACGGATGGTAATTTGGGTGGTTTTTTTTAACAATAGTCTCTTGCAAATGCTAGGAGGAGATGAGCAACCTTTCTCTTCCGTCATCATGTTTGATTTCTTTTCCAGCATTTTGTTAAGAGTGGCATCTTAGTGTGGTGTAGTGGCTAAGGTTTTGGACTGGGAGTTGGGAGACCCGAGTTCTAGTCCCCACTCGGCCACAGAAACCCACTGGGTGACTTTGGGCCAGTCACAGACTCTCAGCCCAACCTACCCCACAGGGCTGTTGTTGTGAGGATAACATGGAGAGGAGGAGGATTATGTATGCCGCCCTGGGTTCCTTAGAAGAAAAAATGGTGGGATATAAATGAAATCAATCAATCAATCAATCTTAGAAAAGAGAGGAAGGGGCACTCTCACTGCAAAGGAAACTCTTGTTCTAACCCACAAAAGCTGTGCAAATTATGTCTGCAGGTACTACTTATCATAGGGGCAGCACTGTCTATAAGTTTATGCTAAAGTGAAAATCACTGTGTGACCTATGGAGATCAGAAGTTCATATTTGGATCTGGGACAAGATTACTTATTCTACCCTGTAAGTTGGCTTCAAATTGGCTTTCCTTTCTCACTCCCCCCCCCCCACAATATTTTTCTGTTCAGTTGAAAATATTTCTCTGTTCATCCTTCCATCTCCTTTGGAGCAATCCAGATTATTATTAGTTTTTAAACCTGTCTAGTAACTCCAAGAACCAAACAGACCTCTCCATTTCCACCTGTACAGCCTGGCTTCCCCAATATCTTCCTTGGGGATCTGCTCCCTCAACTGAAATGAATAGGGCAATCTTTCCCAACTTGGCACCCTCTGGTGGGGATGATAGACATTGTAGTCCAGGTCAATCAGAGGGCACAGTGTTGGAGAATGGCATGCATATATAAGTATGTAATAGGGTATTTTGCAAAAGTATACATGTGGCCTGCATTTTGTTCTTGGTTATGGAATCTTACATCCCCTTTCCTGAGGTTTTCTTCAAGGGAGAGATCTCATTGATCAGTTTCTTTCTGGCGCCCTGATTGAGGTTTTTGTTATAGTCGAAATCGCTGTGTAAATGCTGGTAGCAATTACAAATTCATCTTTGGCGGTGGCTCAAGACTTCTCGTCACACCCAGTAAGTATCAGTATTTTGTTTGTGGCTGAGATGGAGTCTTTGATCATTTTTCCTTCATGGAAGGACCTACACAGGAGAAGAATCTATGGGGTTGGAGAGATTAGGATGAATTTGCTGCTAAACAACCTTGGGTTGGATCTAGACTCCAGTCAGACTTCGAGTAGAGAGATTGAAACCAATTTGACATAAGTGCTTTGTGACTCATTTCAGTTCCACTGATTTCAGTATGTTTCCTTGAAGTATGCCCAAGTGGAATCAACCCTTACGCTTTTCAGACACGAGTGCTGAAGTGAGGTTTAGCACTTCTTGGTGTTTAACTTTTCTGGATCATGTCCATTTAATATTTTAGGCAGAGTTGAAGAACTTTTGCTTGGGGAGGAGAAAAATATATCACTCATACATATTGGGTTGGATCCAAAATAAGTTAGTTGCATTTTGTTCTCACTGAAATCCATGGGACCTCAGCCAAAACTCATGAATAACTTACCCAATGATTTCAGTGGGGGGAAATGCAGTTAGTTTATTCTGGATCCTAGGCACAATATTCAACTGTGGGCATTCTTATTCCAGTTCTCAGATTCTCAATGTTCATGTGGATACCAGGGGGAAAATAATCCTAAATCTAAATTTCAGGAAATATATAAATGTTTAACCTTTGGAGGGACATTTTCCATGCCCAAGATTGGAATTTCAAATTATAATTCTCACTGAATTCTGAAGGGATGTAGAATTTTGTTTCAGACATCTTATCCCTGAGAGAGATCAGGCAGTAAGTGACTTGATGTCCTTCAAACGTTTTTGAAGGGCTTCAAATCATTGTGAGTACGCATATGGAACAAATATTGTCTTTGGTAAAGGAACAGTTCTAAAGGTGAATCCTAGTAAGTATTGTGCTTTCTTTGTGACAAATATTTAATGGCGGATCATCCAACGATAACTGTGTAGTTTCTAGAATGAGAATGAAATAGTTCTCTTTTACCTCATTATCCAGTCATGTTGACAATATAATGACAATAATAATCAATAATGAAATTGTTCATGGCAATTGTTTACTTCAACAGTACAATAGTGAAATCCTTTGATGGTGTACTCAGAAGTAAGTCCCGCTGTGTTCAATGGGACTTTGTCCCAGGGAAATGTGTATAAGGTTACTGCCTAAGGTTCATCTAGTCCAGAATTTTTGCAGCAGTGACCAAGTAGGTGTCTTCACTAATACAAGATACAGTGATGGTCACTAACTTGATTGGCTTAAGAAGAGGGTTAGAAAAAATCATGAAGGAGAAGGCTGTCAATGGCTAATAGGTGTGATGTCTATAGGCTGCCTGTGATATCAGATGCCTATGCTGGGGGACACAAGCTGGATGCACTCATGACCTGCTTTTGGGTTTCCAAGAGGCAGCTGGTGGTCCGTTGTGAGAACAGGAAGCTGGACTAGAGGGACCTTTGAATCATTATGGCTGCTCTTACATTTTTATGGAATCTCACAAGCACAGCATGAAAGGATTGGTTCCCCCATTCTCTGGCCCTATCATTACATTTGTTCCTAGAAGTATACTGTCTCTGTCCATGGTGGTTCCAGAAAGAGAGCAGGACAAATCACCTTAGGTAGAGAAATAAACACATCTAATCATATTTATAGAGCCACCTTAGCTACTAGGTAGCACCACATCGTGTCAACTATGCATTGTGCAAAGATGATGAAGAAGAATAAGCCAGGGTGATTCATTAATGAGCAAATAAGTATCTGGATGGGACAACAAATGGCTCAGCTGATGAGTCACTGGGATGGATGCTTGTGGTCCTGGATGGACACTTAATCAATAGAAGTTTGATTGTGTTCCCTGGACACAACCTGATGCCCTCCTGATGAGTTGGACTATGGTTCCAATCACCCTTATCCAGCATGTGTTGGACTCCAACCCCTGTTAACCCCACCCTATATTGTTCTGAGCATTGGGGATGATGGGAGTTGTACTCCATCACATCTGGAAAGCACCAGGTTGGGCTGCCCTGGAAACTAGGTCAATGGTGATGCCTAGCGCTGATGGGTTTTTGTAAGGGGCTGTATTGCAGTGAGCAATACCAACTTTCATTCACCATAGGGACTGGTACGAGGCTGCAGGTGTTGCCAAGTAAGTACTCAGAAGGAATGTTGCACATTATTATGACATACGATATCTCACTTGACAGGGCTGATATGGTGTCTTACATATGCGTTTGGCTTTTATTACCATCAAACTCTGGCAGAGGGGGAGAAATTCCTTTCCTCCTAAAAGCATGTTAGAAGTAGAAGGGAAGTCAATGCTGTTCTGGGCTTTTTCATGGGTGGATCACTGTGCAAATTCTGGGTCAAGCTGGAAAGTTTGGAGCTGGACAACACAGATGGTGATGCCTAGTATGGAATGGCATTTTCTGTTTTCATTTTTCATCTAAATCGCTGGGATACTCTATCACACAATTCAATTTCCACTCCCCGCCCCAATACTTGGTCTTTTATCTCCTCCAGAGGAGCAGTGAAGCTGATTATGCTTGTATGGAAAGCAACGTCAGTTTCCCCAAAGCATCAGCGTGCCTTAGAATGCCACTCTGGTCTTTGCCTTTCTGACTACATTCAAAATTGCCCAGACGTTTTCCCTTTGAAACCCCAAAACTCTTAAGCTAGTGCTTGATAGCTAGTAGCCACCAGCTAGCATTTAAGCAAGCTTCTTGTAGCCATCAGGGCCTATTAAACAAGCATCTATTGGCTAGAGGGTCTTGCTATTTACTGTTTTACTCTGTACAGCACCATGTACATTGATGGTGCTATATAAATAAATAATAATAATAATAGAGCAAATTTCACTTCACATTATATGATCACAGACATTGGTTTTGGACAGAGAGCCCACTGTCTTAAGATGTACATTTAAAATCTGTAGAACAATCCGTACTTTCTGTCTCTTAAATATGCAAAGATTGGGTTACATTGGCAGGTTATGTGGAGTTTGTTTTTTCTTGGCATGGGGTTAGACCCCAACTAAGTTAAACTGTGGATACCAAAAATGTGTCAATTTGCATCTATCTGTTAGTAGCCAAGAGCTAAAGGATGTCACAAGTAGTTTACATGCCTGACATGCACACACAAAAAAGGGAGATCCAGTTTCCGACGGAAAGTGTAGGGAATGTATTTTCTTCTCAATTACTTACACTGGTGGAATTCTTCTGTTTACGTTGCTTCTTAAGGGAAGGGAACATTTTCAAGGGATTATTCAGTATGGGCATCTAAAGTCTGAGAATATCCCTGCTACCCTTTTTGGTTTCATTCTTGTGTCATCAATCCCCTTGTCTCCTTGGCATTTTTTTGTCAAGGCAGGAAACACTGTGGGTATACTGGCGGCTTGCAGAAGCTAACCTTTGGAGGTGGCACTAGGCTGACTGTGACCCCAAGTAAGTTTCAGACCTTCAATCCTTTCCATTCCGCTGAGTATATGACTTCTGGATACCCTGCCACATACCATACTCTCGAACCCCCAAATACATCAGTTCCCCCAAAAGCTTCAGCCTGCCCTTAATGCCGTAATCAGTCCTATCTCCTTCATTTGCGGCATTCAAAACCATCAAAGTGTTTCCTTCTGTAGGTAAGGTACTGCCCAGTAGCTAGTAGCCACCAGCCAGCATTTAAGCAAGAAAACTGTAGCCATCGATGTCCATTAAATAAACTTCTTTATAGTCATTAGCTGTATCAAAACCTACAGTAAATTTAATCTTATGACCATAGCAGCGTACATAGCTCTGGTATCTGGAAATTTATTTCTATTCTTGATGCTACTGATATGCTATTAAATAAGCACTGTTAATGGGGGAGGAGGTGTTTAAAAATGCACTGAATTCTGAATGTACCTAGGATTTCATTATTTATTTATTTATTTATTTATTGCATTTGTATACCGCCTCATAGCTGAAGCTCTCTGGGCGGTTCACATAAGATAAAAACACATAAGATAAAAGCAGTCTTCATGGGTACAATAAAGGGGCAATTCACTTCATTTAATTGGTGGTTCACCCCACCCCACCCCTTTAAATCGCAAACTTACAAAAACGGTTAGGCATGGTTTCTTTAAAATTTTGCATGTTGTAGAATTTCTGAATCATTGCTGCTGAAAGGAAGTCTGGGACAACAGAGTGCTAAAGGTTTTTGAAGGGCTTTAGATCATCGTGGGAATGGCAATGCAGATAAGATTATCTTTGGGAAAGGAACCATTCTGAGGGTGACTCCCTGTAAGTATCACGGCTGATTTTTCCCTATGCATAATGAGGGTGAAAGCGAACATTCACACAATTAGCAATTGCACAGATGCCTTTTTAAAGTCAATTGTAGGTGTAGGTGTCTCTCCCCCCCCCCCCCGGCCCCACTGTGTGTGATACAGATCAGGATCCTGGCATGGAGGGGTTAAGTTTTTTTTAACCCTTTGGCCCTCAATGTAGGTGGTTAACTGTTCCCAAATACAGGAAGGCATTCACCCTAGCAAGATTTAACGTCCTCCCCTCCAAGTTGCTGGAGGGCAGATATAAGAAAATTCCATCCAAAAACAGATACTGTCCATGTAATAACGTCGAGGTGGAATCCATTCTGCATGTGCTCTTCCATTGCAATTTTTACCAACAGGCAAGGAAAGACCTATTATGTCCTATTATGCAACGTTTCCTTGGACGCTCCCCTGAATCACTCCTGGTTAGTTTACTTCAGGGCTCCAGTAAATCTTCCACTGAGCAGGTGGCCAAATTCCTGAATTTGGCCATCTGCACCAGATCTCTTATGGATGTCTGATTGTGCTTAAATCCACAGATTAGCAATTTTATTATCTATACATCCTCCCTTTTTTTCACTATGCTAGGCCCCAATAACCCAATTCTGTTCCCTTTTCAAAAACCATAAAATAACAATCTAGTATCTTTAGTGGTTTTGTAACACTCCCTCTTCTTTCTTTATCCCTACTTTGTATTGTTTTATATAATGGTGTATCTTCTTGTTTTATATTGGTCTGTTGACTGTAAATGAAATACTACTACTACACTGTAGTCCCAATCTGTATCAGGCCCCCACCATGTTTGCTATTTGCATTATGAAGGAAAGCTGCCATTTGCTCTAATGGTAGTCCGCCCCCCCCCCTGCCAATGCAAATAGCAAACACAGAACCCCCATTCCTAATCAGGACCATAGTGGGAAGTTGGAGGGAAGGAGCATTCACACCCACCCACACTTGCAATTTATTCTTTAAAAAACCATCCATGAATTTGCTAATTCCACCCTAACAGTTAAGGTAGGGTAACCATATGAAAAGGAGGATAGGGCTCCTGTATCTTTAATGGTTGTAAACTACCCAGAGAGCTTTGGCTATGGGTAGGGTGACCATATGAAAAGGAGGACAGGGCTGTTGTATCTTTAACAGTTGCATAGGAAAGGGAATTTCAGCAGGTGTCATTTGTATATATGGAGAACCTGGTGAAATTCCCTGTTTATCACCACAGTTAAAGCTGCAGGAGCTATACTAGAGTGACCAGATTTAAAAGACGGCAGGGCACCTGCAGCTTTAACTGTTGTGATGAAGAGGAAATTTCACCAGGTTCTCCATATATACAAATGACACATGCTGAAATTCCTTTTTCAATACAACTGTTAAAGATACAGGAGCACTGTCCTCCTTTTCATATGGTCACCCTAGTTAAGAGCAACTGGAGATGTCCCAACAGCCTCTGTGAGGCTTTTAGCAATAAATCCAAATTGAAGACGTGAATAGTTTCCATACGAAACCATTACCTTATCAGTTAGAAGATAGTGGGCTTTTATTAAGAGTAAAACCTGATTGCTGGAACAAAATATTAGTTGTATGAGTTCAGAGGGCCCATTCTTTATCTAGGGTGACCCTATGAAAAGGAGGACAGGGCTCCTCTATCTTTAACAGTTGCATAGGAAAGGGAATTTCAGCAGGTGTCATTTCGTATATATGGAGAACCTGCTGAAATTCCCTCTTCATCACCACAGTTAAAGCTGCAGGAGCTATACTAGAGTGACCAGATTTAAAAGAAGGCAGGGCACCTACAGCTTTAACTGGTGTACTGAAGAGGAAATTTCACCAGGTTATCCATATATACAAATGCCCCCTGCTGAAATTCCCGTTTCAATACAATTGTTAAAGATACAGGAGCCCTGTCCTCCTTTTCAGAGGGTCACCCTACTTTATCTAGCCAATTCAGTTCGCACAAACTGCTTTCAAACCAAGGATTAAGGGTACAATCCCATGCATGTTTAGACAGAAACGAAGTCCTACAGTTCCCAGCATTCCTTAGCCAGCATGCCAGGAGTTGAAGGACTTCCCCACCACCACCTAAACATGCATAGGATCATACTTTAATTGGGCTGTCGGAAAATAAGGCAGACTGTGAAATCCAACAATACACTATTGGAAACATTATCAAGTTATGGATAACTTGTCCACTCTTGGATAACTTGCCTTCCCACATGGTTAGGGGCAGAACAATGGAATAGGTAGCCGGAGGAGTGTGCAACCAACTGTCACGGTAGTAGCATTGTGCGGGTTTAAGCTAAAGGGGAAATCATTGTGTCAAAGAAGCTTTGGAAGCCAGCTGACGTTTGGATCTGGAACAAGGCTGCTTGTCCTACCCTGTGAGTCTGGTCTGCTTGCTTGAAAACAACCACATTTCCCTAAATCCATTCACTCTGAAAATATGGCTTTGAAAGGGAATCGGTTTTCCAAGCAATAATATTTTTCAGTGGCACTGCTATCCCTTTGCACCTTTCTAAGCACAGCTGGGCCACATTTTTTGTCGGATTCATTGGTTGTGTTTTTAAGCAAATGATTATAATCCTGGGAGTGTGAAGTTTCCCCCCAAAAGAACAGTGTTTGGTAGGCTGACCATATAAAAAGGAGGACAGGGCTCCTGTATCATTAACAGTTGTATTGAAAAGGGAATTTCAGGAGGTGTCATTTGTATATAGGGGGAACCTGGTAAAATTCCCTCTTCATCACAACAGTTAAAGCTGCAGGAACTATACTAGAGTACCCAGATACAAAAAATGGCAGGGCTCTTTTGCAGCTTTAACTGTTGTGATGAAAAGGGCATTTCACCAGGTGCTGCATGCATACAAATGACACCTGCTGAAATTACTTTTTCTATACAACTGTTAAAGATACAGGAGCCCTGTCCTCCTTTTTGTATGGTCACCCTAGCAATTGGTGGTGGTGGTGGTCATGGTGGGGAGGGAATCTTCTTTGTGCAAAATTGCAGTGCACCCTTGCTAAGCAAGGAGGGGATATGGTACCTGGAATGAAGTGTGAGTTTCCACTTTAAGGAGGTGGACATTTTCATCTCTGTTCATGGCTCCACAGCCAAATATTCCTGAAAGGGGATCTTGGTTTTTGCAAAGAGCGAAATGTTTTCTGCAAAGTGGGCTTCTGTTCTATCACTACTCTGATTGCAAAACAGAAAACGTTTACTCTGACATTCTGAAGGCAAGGTCCATTTGCAGCAGGGCTGGAATAAGTTTTAGAGGAAATTTGCAGGGGGCAATTTATATATACTGTAGATACAAATGCTCCTCCAGTCATTATCAAGTCTACCCAGTGTCAAGTCCAATTAAATTTAATGGGGATTACTTCCACTTAGGTGGGCATGAGATTTGAACCTAACAGTCATAGTGCCACATCTGATCTAATTTGGGATCAATCCTATACCCGCTTACCTGGAAGTGAGCCATCTCAAACTCCGTAGGACTTACTTCTGAGATGACCTGCACAGGATTTCACATTCAAAACCAGAATAAATTGGTGATATATGGAGAGCCAGTGAAGTGCAGTGGATATGGTGTTGGACTAGGAGTCAGGAGATCTGAGTTCTAGTCCCCACACAGCCATGGAAACCCACTCGGTGACTTTGGGCCAGTCACAGACTCTTAGCCCAACCCACCTCACAGGGTTGTTGTTGTGAGGATAAAATGGAGAGACGGAGGATTATGTATGCCGCCTTGGGTTCCTTGAAGGAAAAAAAGGCAGGATATAAATGAAATAACAAAATAAAAAAATGGATGCAGAAGTACAAAGGTGACCTGAGATTTCCAGTCAGAACCATCCACCTAATTTCAATAATGAGGACTATAGACTAGAAAGAAAGAAAGAAAAAAGCCACTGAAACGGGGAAAGACATTCTTGTCAAGGCAGAAAACACTGTGGGTTTAATGCTGGCTACAATAAATTCAACTTAGGAAGTGGGACTAAGCTGGTTGTGACACCAAGTAAGTTTCAGCCCTTCTTTCTGCCACTTCAGGATACTATCTCCTTGACCACTCCACACATCTGTGCCCCCAATACTTCCCCACTACTTTTACATACAAATTAAGCATGGGAGAGAGAGACAATGTATTATGGTGATGTGACTTTTTGGTTGACAACAATAGAACCTTTCCTCTCAGCAAACTTTATAGGTGTAGCATTGCTTGGGTTTATGTTATGAGGGGAAACACTGTGAGACACTTATGGGAATAAGGTGACATTTGGATCAGGAACAAGATTGATTGTCCAACCCAGTAAGTCTACCTCTTTTGCCTAATTCTTCAAATCCGAATTCAATGGGAATTTATTTTCTGTTCTTTTTCTTTCTTATCCTTAATCCTAGAAGAGTTGTTTTAAATAGATATTGTCTGTTTTGTTTGTATTTTATGCTTTCTATGGTTTAAAATTTTGTTTATTTGTTTTTAATGTTCACTGTTTTTAACTTTTGTAAACCCCCCAGAGAGCTTTGGCTATGGGGCGGAATATAAATAATAATAATAATAATAATAATAATAATAATAATAATAATAATATAAAAATCATCATCATCATCATCCTAAAGTGCCATGGGTAGTAACAGATTTTCAGTTATTCAGGGTGCAATGCTATGCATGTTTAGATAGGAAGAAGACGTTCAATTCCAAGCATTCTTCAACCATCATGGTTGGCTGGGGTGTTCTTGGAATTATATGACTTTTTTCTGTCTAAACATGCATTGGATTGCACCCCTGATTTTTTTATTATTATTATATTATTGCTGAGATGGGGAAATCCTTTGGAGGCAGACAAAGCAGGTGGTCTATAACCTTTTGACACCCCTCCAACTATGTCCTCTGTCTCCCCCCATTAATAAAGGGGTGCTCTTTCCTTCTAGAGGGTTTGGTAATTGACACCAGAAAGATGTGAATGTCAATTCTCTGGTTCGTGATCCATTCCACCGTTCATATCTTGTAGGGGTGTGCACGGACCCCCCGCTCCGCTTCACTTGCAGATCCGCCATTTTTCGGAGCGGGTCGCTCCGCCCCGCCCCCGCTCCGCCCACTTCCGCTCCGCTCCGCCCGGAGCTCCGGATCGGATCCGGAGCTCCGTTTTTGCCCCCCCATAGGCTTGCATTGAAAGCTAAAAAAGTAAACAACTTTTTTTCCGTTGAAGTTAGAAACCTCACGTTTGGCACCATGACACCTCATGGGCGTATACACACACACGCCAAGTTTCAAGGCAATCCCATCATCCCCTGATTTTTGGCGAATTTTTGAAAATCGGGCACCCCATTCACACCCCTTGGGATAGCTCCGTCAATTTGCATGTTACAAACCTCAAACTCGGCACCAGGGCAGCTTATCCATGTGTCCACATGCACGCCAAGTTGCAAGCAAATCCCATCATCCCCTGATTTTTGGCGCGGCTCTACCCTCTAACGCACCTCCCATAACCCTAATTCACACCCCTTTAGATAGCTCCGTCAATTTGCACGTTAGAAACCTCAAACTCAGCACCATGATAGCTTATCCACGTGTCCACATGCACGCCAAGTTTCAAGGCAATCCCATCATCCCCTGATTTTTGGGGAATTTATGAAAATCGGGCACCCCATTCACACCCCTTGGGATAGCTCCGTCAATTTGCATGTTAGAAACCTCAAACTCGGCACCAGGAGAGCTTATCCATGTGTCCACATGCACGCCAAGTTGCAAGCAAATCCCATCATCCCCTGATTTTTGGCATGGCTTAACTCACCCCAAATTGTCCCATTCTACAACTACGTCAATTTGCACGTTAGAAACCTCAAACTCAGCACCATGATAGCTTATCCACGTGTCCACATGCACGCCAAGTTTCAAGGCAATCCCATCATCCCCTGATTTTTGGGGAATTTATGAAAATCGGGCACCCCATTCACACCCCTTGGGATAGCTCCGTCAATTTGCATGTTAGAAACCTCAAACTCGGCACCAGGAGAGCTTATCCATGTGTCCACATGCACGCCAAGTTGCAAGCAAATCCCATCATCCCCTGATTTTTGGCATGGCTTAACTCACCCCAAATTGTCCCATTCTACAACTACGTCAATTTGCACGTTAGAAACCTATCCTTTGGTCCCATGACAGCTTACCCATGTGTCCCCATGGACACCAAGTTTCAAGGCAATCCCATCATCCCCTGATGTTAGGGGAACTTTTGAAATTTGAACACTCCAGTATGTCAGGGATTTAAAGTTGCAATTGCAGACAGCTCAATGGGGCCAGTTCCAAGGCAATCCCAACATGCCACGAGATAACCCTAAATCTTCTGGCACATTTGAAAAAGGGATTATTGAATTTGATAAAGTCTAAGTGAGCGCAGGAAGGACTTCTCCCCTTAGTCAAAGCAAGACACATACACCATCGCTGCAAGGCGGGAAGGGGAGAATTATTATTATTATTATTATTTATTTATATAGCACCATCAATGGAAAGCAGGCAGGCAGCATGCATTGTAGTGCCGCAAGGATGGCTTGAGCACTAACGCATAGCAAACCAACCCATAAGTGGGCGCAAAGTGAGGCAAAGATGGCTGGTTGTTTCTTTCTAAGCCAGCAGTTACGCCTTGAGGGGCACAGAGGAGGACGATTGGGAGCAAACCAGGCACCAGGCGGGCAGAGAGGCAGGCAGAGTAGGCGAGGAGTCAGTCCTGGCAGATGCCCCACCACAGCAGCACCCCGGGGGAGGCGGGCAGGCAGGCAGGCAGGCTGCGGGCATTTCTGGGGGCACAAGGAAGTGATGGCTGGTTTCTAAGCCAGCATTGCAGTTAGTCACGCATTGCAAACGCAAACCATCCCAGCGAGTCGGTCACCGAGGAGGACAGGCTAGCAGAGGGGCAGGCAGAGTGACATGTCATAGATCTAGTATTGGGGAGGAGTCAGTCCCGGCAGATGCCCCAACACAGTAGCACCCTGGGTGGGCATTGGAAAACGCCATCTTGTGGGTCAATACTTCCCCCACCCCATGTCCTGCAGGGTTGCCTGCCTAACCCTTGTGGGGATGGGAGATGGAGAGCTTAGAGTGGCAGTGCCAGCAGCAGCCTTCGGCTTTCCCCTGGAACCAGTCGCCTTGCCCGCCTCTTTCCCCAGCAAGATCGCCTGGTGCTGCCTATGAAGATGCATCTTCATGCTGCTGGTTCCATAATGCCCTGTCGATGAACCCCTGCTTAGGCTGAGTTTGCAGTGGCGACAGACAGCAAAGCGGGGATCCGCTCCCAACTCAAAGTGGTCCCACACGATGCTTGTCTTTCGTTTCTGTGGTGACACCACCAATTGCCCGCCTGAGCTCTCTGGTGTTGCCACAGAAACAGGGGTGTGGGATGAGACTGGGGAGAGAGCCTCGGCCTGCTGCTGCTCCTCCTCAGCCCCCACATCCTGGAGGCCCACCGCCTCCTCCTCCTCCCCCCCCTCCACTGTGCTGAGGACCTCGTCTAGGTCCATCAGCGGGCTCGTGGGCTGAAAGGAGAATGAAGGAGTTGGGGATACTCCTCCTCCTCTAATGGCACTGCTGCCACGTGCCTCTTGCAAACGGGCACTTTTCCCATTCCCACCCTCAAAAAGAGAACGCCGGGCACAAGTTGCAGAAGAGAGTGGCTCTGCCTGCTGCTTGTCCTGCTTCTGTTTTGGAGCAGTCAGCCAAGGAGTTGCCCGTTTGAGTTTCACAGGAGGAGAGGAAGCCCTGCTGGCAGACTGAGCCTTGCTGCTTTCAGCACGCCTGCTTTCTCTTTTCATGATGACTAACAAAATATTAATACTACTAATACTATGTATAAGGTACTACTAAGAATATGTATAAGAAGAATATAATATGTTTAAATGTAGGGAAATGGGACAAGAACAATAAAATATACTACTACTAATATGTATGAGAATATACTACTAAGAATATCTACAAGAATATAATAATATGTTTTAGAATATTACTAATAAATGTAGGGAAATGGGACAAGAAATGGGACAACCACTACTATAAGAAGAACAAAATATGAATACTACTACTAATATGTATGAGAATGTATACTAATAGACTACTAAGACTATGTCAAAGAATATAATAATAATATGTTTAAGAATAGGGAAATGGTGTGCGTATGCTTTCCCCAAAATGCTCAATCTGTGGCTGCCTGTTGAACTTGACAAAAGCAGCCCACTCCGTCGAAGTTACACAGAGAAGAAAAAGAGAATCCAATTTTTTTGGTATATTTGGTATATAGAAGATAGAAGGAAACACAATCAGGATTTAAGAGAGGGGAGGGGGAAAAAGAACCAACCACTACTATAAGAAGAACAAAATATGAATACTAATATAATATGTATGAGAATATATACTAATGGACTATGTGAAAGAATATAATAAAATATGTTTAAGAATATAAATGTAGGGAAATGGGACAAAAAGTGTGTGTATGCTTTCAAAAGAAAGCTTTCACAAAAGCAGAACAGTCAGGCTTTAATACAGGGAAGGGGGGGGGGCAACCAACCCAACCACACACTCCAAAATTCAAAAATAAAGTTTATATTAAATCAAAGTAAGGGGAAAACACAGGGCAAACTAAGCTACAAGTCAGAAAGAAGCAAACAAACACACACACGCGCCAAACTAAACCTATATTAAATTAATCTATCTCCAAAGCAGGAGCACTAGCTAAGTAAGTGTTCCCTCCACGAACGCCAACCCACAAAGAGACACAAAACAGAAAGTTCTCAGGGTGGGTCTGCCTTAGTCCCCCCTCCAACGCTGGGATTGGAGGAGGATGCTTTCTGAGGAGATGAATTCTCATCAGGATTGGGAGTTGAATGTGCCTGTCATCGCTTCCAAAAAAATAATAATAATAAAAAAAAACCCAAACCCCGATTTTTAAAAAAATATTGCACGTGAACCACAGCACGCAGAAAGTTGAGAGTGGTCTCAAAATGACCCCCATCCACGACTCTCTGTGCACAAGAATTTTCAGAACGATAGCTTAAACCCCCCCCCAGTTATCCCCGATTCTTTCCCTCAATGCAATCCTATGGGCGAAAAGCCGAAACGGAGCCCCGCGGTTGACCCTATTTTTAAAAAACTTCTAGCCCGCGACCCGTACGATGCAGAAAGTTGAGAGTGGTCTCAAAATGACCCCCATCCACGACTCTCTGTGCACAAGAATTTTCAGAACGATAGCTTAAACCCCCCCCCAGTTATCCCCGATTCTTTCCCTCAATGCAATCCTATGGGCGAAAAGCCGAAACGGAGCCCCGCGGTTGACCCTATTTTTAAAAAACTTCTAGCCCGCGACCCGTACGATGCAGAAAGTTGAGAGTGGTCTCAAAATGACCCCCATCCACGACTCTCTGTGCACAAGAATTTTCAGAACGATAGCTTAAACCCCCCCCCAGTTATCCCCGATTCTTTCCCTCAATGCAATCCTATGGGCGAAAAGCCGAAACGCAGTTTGAGCCCCGCGGTTGACCCGATTTTTAAAAAAATATTGCACGTGAACCACAGCACGCAGAGAGGTGAGAGTGGTCTCAAAATGACCCCCATCCACGACTCTCTGTGCACAAGAATTTCCAGAACGATAGCTTCAAAAACAACGTAGTTATGCGCGATTATTTGCCGCAATGCAATCCTATGGCGAAATGTTTTCAAGATGGCGACCGGAGCGCTCCGACTGAACTCGGAGCTCCGAAAAATGGTCGCTTCTCTTCGCCTTGCTTCTAGGGGGTCCGCGGTCCGCTCCTACTCCGCCTCTGGGTAAGGCGGAGCAGGCCAATCCGCTACTGCTTCTACGCTCCTAATCGGAGCGGAGCACATCCCTAATATCTTGTAAGTTCATTCAGTTGAGCAAGCTGTGCATCTTTTTATTACAGTGTAGTCAGCTTTCGGGTGAATCTGTTGAGTTTCAAGCAAGGGTTAGAAACCTAACTGCTGGGTTTTTGCTTTTGCCAATCTTACTGTGTGAACACGAGACTACAAAGTGGTTTTGGGGAAAGGAACACACTTAGTGGTGCGGCCAAGTAAGTGATTTTAATTATCTGAAGAAGAGCATGAGCATACTGTGATGCATGTGGTTTTTGCTTCCATACTTCTTGAACATAAAACAGTTTTTTTTTTATGGACCAAAGGTCCATTTAGCCAAAAACTCTGCTTCCATCTCTGCCCATCCAAATGTCTCTGGGACTAATAGCCAATGATAGATCCATTCTCCAGAAATTACGTAATTTAATGCATTTTCTTTTTAACTCCCCCCCCCCCCACCCAACATCCATCTTTCCATGCTTAATTCAGCCACAGACAGGTTGTAGTTAATCATCCTTTTACCACCACCCTGGACTGGATTAGGATTAGAATGGATTTTAAACCCTGTTTGGATGTCCAAAGTGCATTCAATCAACACTACTACTGGTCAGATTTACACCTTGTGTCAAATCATTATGAATGTGGAATAAAAAGCAGGAAATAACACTGTGAATGCAGTATATGGAATGTGTAATGTGCCCCAATAATTATCAGTGCACTTCAATACTGCTATAAAGCAGTATTGTAGATCCAGACTCAGGCCTTAGCTAGACCTAAGGTTTATCCCAGCGTCGTCCCGGGGTCTCCCTGCCTGTTCCCGGGATCCCCTGTGTGTCATTTACATGAACAGGGATAACCCCGGGATGATCCCGGGATAAATCTTAAGTCTAGCTAAGGCCTCAGTCTACTTTTCTCCTTTCTTCCCCAGAATTTTTCCTTTGCTTCACAGAGGCTGGGTTCACACAACGCACTAACCCACACAATGTGGGTTGCTGTTGATAACACTGGGTTGTTATTGTGTTTTCTGAATGCAGCACATTTTTCCACTAGGGCCATAGCTAGACCTAAGGTTTATCCCTGGATCGTCCAGGGGTCAAACCTGTTCATCTAGGTGACACACAGGGGATCCAGTGCTCAGGCAGGGGCGAACCCTGGATGATCCCAGGATAAACCTTAGGTCTAGCTGGGGCCTGGGTTGCTCGTTAACCATGCAGTGCTTAGTTCCCAACTGAGAAAATTTCTCTTAAGGGTCAAAATGAGAGGATTTGTCAATTGAATTTGGTTCTGGATTTGTGGAATCCAACCCTGGCTGTCAGATGCCATTTTGCCAAGTCTTGGTACTTGTGCCTGACTTTTTGCCCTAGTCTAAACCACTGTGTGAATATTGGTGGAGGTGAACTAAACTTTGGTCGGGGTTCGAGACTGCTTGTCACACCCAGTAAGTCTTGCCTATTTTCTTGTGTCTGAGATGAAATATGTGTCTGCTCAGAAATCAATCCCACGGTTTTCAGTGGGCCTTACTCCTAGGAAAGTGTGCATAGGATTGGGCTGTTAGTATGAACTCTGAAACCATGGAGTGTCATTGAACTCCATTGAACACAATCGGAATTAACTTCTGGGTAAATACACTTAAGATGGTAGCTGCTATAGCTACTTAAACTCCACTTTTCTGTTCAAAATAACATTCATTTCAAAGAAGTTGCTTGTTTGAAATGAACAGGTCTTTTAAAGTATTTTGCCTTTGTCAATTGTATGTTTCAGGCAGAACAGAAATAACGTTGTTTAGTCTGTGTTCGCGTGGGAATGTGTGTGTGTGGGGAATCGCATTCAGCTTCTCAGGTTCTGAACTCTTGGGCATATATTTGAAAAGCCAGCAATCTCAAAATCTCTTTCTCTTTCTGATTGGATCCAAATTGCAGTTAGTTGAACTTAGTTATCATTGAAATCAATGAAACAACATACTTCAAAGGCCTCGGTTTCAAATATTACAACATTATAAATGAAAAAAGAAGAAGAAAAAAGGGGGAAAGGAGTAAATTACACATAAGCTTCAGTGAAGGCAGATCAAATGTCCAAATACAAGTCCATTCATAATCGGCACCTAGATGCCACTCTTTCAAAAGGTGCTAGTGTTAAAATGTATAATAAATCATTTAAATCAATGAGTGTGTCTACACTGTGTGTCTACTGCTAATAGTTGGAAGATCACCTTTGGAAGTGGGACTAGTCTGGTTGTTCAGCCAAGTAAGTTTCGACCCTTAATTCTTCCCCTTCCACAACTTTTCTTATGTTCTTTACTGTAATAATTCTGGTTGCATTCCACCTTCCCCACCAATCCCCAAATGCTGAGTTTAGCAGAGCAACCAGGAAGGCAGTGCTGATCCATGAAATACCATCAGACATGCATGACTATGTCCTTGGAACACTACTCAAGCTTCTCTCCTGCCAAGTATTTCCTTGGGACCCCACTAACAGATGTGTGTTGCCAGCCAGCATTTAATCAAGTGTTTTGCAGCTATTAATTGTCATTAAAGAAACACCTTTAACTGTGCATGTTTTAACAACATAGCTATGATTTAGGATTCTATTGCTGCTCATGCTCCTAGCAGTATGCTTTTAAATAAACTCTGACAGGGTGTTAGGGATGGTACAAAAATATACTAAACTCTCAGAGTATGTAGGATTTCTTGTTCAGCTCGGCTTTATTAACTGATCATTGCAAGATGTCAGGTAGTGAGAGGTGACAGACTTCTAGAGGTTTTATGGAACTTTGGATAATGTGTGTCTACAAATTAGTGTAAACTGATCTTTGGTAAAAGAACCATTCTGAGAAAGTTTCATGGCTCCTTTCCCTTGCTCATAATGTCAACTGGGGCAAAAAAAGAAGAAAAAGTATTTTGACTAATAAGTAAAGGCAGCTGTAGATGACCCAGTGGTCACCATGTGAATTTCTAGCAAGAAATCTTGTTTAGGAAATCGCTCTTGTCCAACCACATTATCCCATCAGTCTGAAAATATTTGTCTTTTATATTAATACTAATCTTTACCACAGGAATGCAAGAACTCCTTTGTTGGAACAATCCAAAGTCCCCTCTGTATAGCAACGATGGGAGTGATATGAAATTATAAATATAGCTACCCAGAGAGACTAATTTTAAAAGGACCTGTATAGTTTTGTTGTGAAGATACAAGCTATGGCAGATGTATTTTCCACGAAGAAACCACAGATGAGGTGATGCCACTATTTTGTAAAGATGTGTCTCACAGTGTTAACGCAGGTGGTGGATGGGGAAAACTCACAATTGGAAGTGGGACCAAACTTGTAGTGCTGCCTGGTAAGTGGACATTTGTAGATGGGGCCATGTTTAAGGTGATTTGGGTTGATCTCTTTCTTTGCCTTGGTTCATCACATAACCTAACGAAGAGCATTTTTACCTTTTGGGAGGGAGCCCCTTCCTTGAGTTTATGATTACATGATTTTACAGATTACTTGCTAAGGCTGCGATCCTATGCATGGTTAGACAGAAATAAAGTTCTGCAACTCCCAGAGAATTGTATGGAAAAGGAAATTGAAGTGACGATCACATTATTAACATTTGGGAGGGATTTCATAGCACAGATACTTGAACCACTGAGAGCTGAATCACCCTTTTACTAAAGGTGTTGCTGGACTTCAGCTTCCACTGCCAGTGCCAGCATGGCCAATGATCGGGCATGATGGGAGTTGTAATCCATCAACATCTGGGGTCCCTTAACTCTGCGCTATACCATTCCGAAATTCAACATTGTAATCTGTGTTCTCCTTGTGCCTGGGCAATTTTTGTCAAGGCAGGAAACACTGTGGGTATAGCAGTGGCGGCTGGAAGTTCACCTTTGGAAGTGGGACTAGACTGGTTGTGAAGCCAAGTGAGTTTCAACCCTTAATTCCTACCATTCTGCTAGTCCAGGGGTCAAACCTGTTCATCTAGGTGACACGCAGGGGTGAACCCTGGATGATCCCAGAATAAACCTTAGGTCTAGCTGTGGCCCAACTGTTCTTAGGTTCTTCTGAAGCTCATTTGAGTATGGAGTTCCCTCTTTCATTTCAATAGACAGAGTAGCTGAAACAGTGCAAACTATTGACCCCCTATTGAAATGAATTGGGGAAGGAGTCGTGGGCAGAGAAAGAAGCATATGCACAATAAAACCTCTACTTAAAAAATAGATCAATATATTTGGTGCAAGATGGAAGTCTTTTACCCACTTATGTGCATTTATACCTTGCTTCTAACCACATCACTTGATCATCAATAATGCTGATGTAAAGAAAAAACAGGAGGGTGTATTTGGAGAGAATAATTTTTAAAGCAAGCGTACAATTTTCTTGTGAAAATACAAGCAGTGTTGGTTTTTGCAAGCTATATCCCATGAAGAAAGTACACATGAACAAAGCCATGCCTGGGACCTATCAGAAGGCCACCATTTAGTAAATGTATGTATCACAGTGTAGAAACAAGAAACTCACATTTGGAAGTGGCACCAAACTTGTAGTTCTCCCTGGTAAGTGGACATTTGTATATAGGGACATGTTTAAGGTAATTTAGGTTGAACTCTTTCTTTGCATTGCCTTGATTCATCGCATAACCTAATGAAGAGCATTTTTACGTATTAGGAGGGAGTCCCTTGTTTGAGTTTATGATTACAAGATTTCCAGATAACACACTAAGGGTGCAATCCTATGCATGGTTAGACAGGGAAAAAGTCCTGCAATTCCCAGGGAATCACATGCAGAAGGAAATTGAAGTGGAGAAAGTGACAATCACATTATTGGTATTTGGGAGGGATTTCACAGCACGGATACTTTAAAAAGTCAGAGCTGAATCACCCTCTTCACTAAAGGTGGGAAGGCTGTTGCTGAACTTCAGCTTCTATTGCCAGAGCCAGCATGGCCAGTGATTAGGCATGATGGGAGTTGTAATCCATCAACATCCGGGGTCCTCTAACTCTGCACTATACTATTCCTAAATTCAACATTTTAATCTGTGTTCTCCTTGTGCCTGGGCAATTTTTGTCAGGGCAGGAAGCACTGTGGGTATAGCAGTAGCAACTGGAAGTTCACCTTTGGAAGTGGGACTAGACTGGTTGTGAAGCCAAGTGAGTTTCCACCCTTAATTCCTACCGTCCTGCAACTGTTCTTAGGTTCTTCCGAAGCTCATTTGAGTATGGAGTTCCCTCTTTCATTTCAATAGACAGAGTAGCTCAAAAAGTGCAAACTATTAATCCCCTTTTGAAATGAATTGGGGAAGGAGTCGTAGTCAAAGAAAGAACCATTTGCACAATAAAACCTCTACTTCGAAAGGAGATCAATATATTTGGTGCAAGATGGAAGTCTTTTACCCACTTGTGCACTTATACCTAGTCTCTAAGCTAGGGTGACCATATGGAAAGGAGGACAGGGCTCCTGTACCTTTAACAGTTATATTGAAAGGGGAATTTCAGCAGGTGTCATTTCTTTGCATGCAGCACCTGGTGAAATTCCCTCTTCATCACAACAGTTAAAGCTTCAGGAATACTTCCCATTTTTGTATCTGGTCACTCTAATATAGCTCCTGCAGCGTTAACTGTTTTGATGAAGAGGGAATTTCGCCAGGTGCTGCATGCATGTACAGTCGTGTGAAAAAGAAAGTACACCCTCTTGGAACTGTATGATTTTACATATCAGGACATAATAACAATCATCTGTTCCTTAGCAGGTCTAAAAATTAGGTAAATACAACCTCAGATGAACAACAACACATGACATATTATACCATGTCATGATTTATTTAACAGAAATAAAGCCAAAATGGAGAAACCATGTGTGAAAAAGTAAGTACACCTTATGATTCAATAGCTTGTAGAACCACCTTTGGCAGCAATAACTTGAAGTAATCGTTTTCTGTATGACTTTATCAGTCTCTCACATCGTTGTGGAGGAATTTTGGCCCACTAATTGTACTGTCATGAACTTTAACATTTAACATGCTCACAGAGGCCTGTAGAGTCTGAGATGTAACTCTTGGGTTTTTTGCAATTTCTCTGAGCATTGCACGGTCTGACCTTGGGGTGATTTTGCTGGGATGTCCTCTCCTGGGAAGATTGGCAACAGTCTTGAACATTTTCCACTTTTGAATCATCTTTCTCACTGTAGAATGATGGACTTTAAATTGTTTGTAAATGGTCTTATAACCCTTCCCAGATTGATCGGCAGCAGCAATTGCTTCTCTAAGATCATTGCTGATGTCTTTCCTCCTTGGCATTGTGTTAACACACACCTGAATGCTCCAGACCAGCAAACTGAAAAAACTTCAACTTTTATAGAGGTGGTCATACTTGCTGATGATCAATTAATCACAGGCATTTGATTAGCAGCACCTGTCTGCTACTTAGCATCTTAATTCCTATGGAAGCAGTAAGGGTGTACTTACTTTTTCACACATGGCTTCTCCGTTTTGGCTTTATTTCTGTTAAGTAAATCATGACATGGTGTAATATGTCATGTGTTGTTGTTCATCTGAGGTTGTATTTACCTAATTTTTAGACCTGCTAAGGAACAGATGATTGTTATTATGTCCTGATATGTAAAATCATACAATTCCAAGAGGGTGTACTTTCTTTTTCACATGACTATAAATGACACCTGCTGAAATTACCTTTTCTGAACAACTGTTAAAGATACAGGAGCCCTGAACTCATTTTCATATGGTCACCCTAATCTAAGCATATATGGTCATCAATAATGCTGATGTAAAGAAAAATGGGAGGGTATATTTGGAGAGAAGTATACAATTATCTCGTGAAAATACAAGCAATGTCAGACTTTACAAGCCCTTTCCTATGAACAAACCATAGATGAGCAAAGCCATGCCTGGGACCTCTTAGAAGCCCACCATTTTGTAAAGATATTTCTCACAGTGTAGCGGATACGGTAGTTTCACACTTGGAAGTGGGACCAAACTTGTGGTGCTCCCTGGTAAGTGGACATTTGTATATGGGGGCAATTTTTAAGGCGATTTTGGTTGAACCCTTCCTTTGCGTTGCCTTGATTCATCACATAACCTAATGAAGAGCATTTTTACCTATTGGGAGGGAGGCCCTTGTTTCAGTTTATGATTATAGGATTTTCCAGATAATTCGCAAAAGGTACAATTCCTATGCATGTTGAGGAGTGGCGATGGCTCAGTGCTAGAGCATCTGCTTTGCATACAGAAGGTCCCGGAATCTCCAGGCAGGGCAGGAAAAAAACCTGCCTGAACCCTGGGGAGCTGCTGCCAGTTGGTGTTGACAATACTGGGCTAGATGGATCAAAGCCAGCTTCCTATGTCCCTATGTTTAGACAGAAAAAACTCCTACATTTTCTATAGAATCATAAGCAATGAGGTCAGAAGGAAATTAAAGAAAATGACAGCCACGTTATTAACAGTGGTCAGTCACAGTGCAGTGGTCACTGATAGCACCAACACACTGGCATGAGATTAGCCAATTAACACATGTATTGTGATTTTAAAACCCCCCAAACCTTGACGATGCTTGTGAAAAGTAGCAAAGCAAACTTTCTACCCAGAGTTTAGATTTGGGAGGGATTTCATACCACAGATGCTTACAAATCTGAGAGTTGAATCTCCCCGTTACTAGGGGTGGGGAGCCTGTTGCCTGTCACACGTTGCTGGACTCCAACTCCCATTGCCAGAGCTAGCTTGGCCAAAGGTCAGATTATTATTTATTATTATTTATTTATATAGCACCATCAATGTACATGGTGCTGTACAGAGTAAAACAGTAAATAGCAAGGCCCTGCCGCATAGGCTTACAATCTAATAAAATCATAGTAAACAATAAGGAGGGGAAGAGAATGCCAACAGGCACAGGGTAGGGTAAGCAGGCACAGGGTAGGGTAAAACTAACAGTATAAAGTCTGCACAACATCAAGTTTTAAAAGCTTTAGGAAAAAGAAAAGTTTTTAGTTGAGCTTTAAAAGCTGCGATTGAACTTGTAGTCAGATGGGAATTGTAGTCCACCAAGATTTGTGGGGGCAGATTCCTCAACTCTGCCCTTTACAGTTCCACATTTTACTTTGTTCTCCTTGTGCCTGGGCAATTTTTGCCATGGCAGGAAACACTGTGGGTATTCCACTGGCACCTGGAAAATATCCTTTGGACATGGGACTAGGCTGGTTGTGACACCAAGTAAGTTTCAGTCCTTAATTCCTCCTATTCTGCAAGTGTAAGAACATAAGAAGAGCCATGCTGGATCAAACCAAGGGTCCAGTGGTCAACCAGCTGTCGATCAGGGTCCCACAAGCAGGACATGAGTGCAACAGCACCCTTCCACCCATGTTCCCCAGAAACTGGAGTATATAGGCTTACTGCCTTTGATATTGGAGGTAGCAAATAACCAGCAGCTCTGTATGTTTGTATGCATGTGTGAGAGAGTAGCAGAGGGAGAAAAAAAGAACTGAGTTGTCTGGAGTAGTCTATATTATCTTTTGTCATTGATCCCCTTTTTTGGCATTAAATACGATCTATTATTAAACCCCATGGCAAAGCCTAGCTTCCGTTTAATAAGCCCTATGACAAAGCCCTACAGGACTATATCTTCATATTTCCACCCACATAATACTACCACTGTAGGCAGCATGATGGATGCCATTTCTCATAGAGATGCCATTTTGATAAAGGTGTGTTTCACAGTGCTAATACAGGTGCACGGACAATAGTTTTTGGAAGTGGGACCAAAGTTGTAGTTATCCCTGGTAAGCTCACATTTCTGTATATATGTTTAAGTGACCCTGAGTATAATTTAATTGGCATTTATAGGACTGTTTTTCTTGCTTTATTCCACAATAACCCAGACCTCTGTAGGTCTGGGGAATCTGTAATGCGTTTTTCTGATTATATTGACTTTGAAATAGCACAAGAGTTACATGGATTCTTAAGAGTTGGACAGAATTTATGTTGGCATGGATGAATAATAAAAGAAAGAGAGATAGCCTGAAAATATTATTTTCCATTTCCTCTCTCTAGTTGTGGGGACCATCCTTCCACTCATCCAATAAATCTAATATCAGTCTAGATGTCTCTGTGATAACAAAGATGGAGTTCTTTCAAATAAGGACTTCTTCCTTTATTTCAAGAGCACAGAGGAATATTTTACATTGACCTTATGCTTTGAATGATTAGGAGTGTCTTGTGGACATTGCCATGTATACATTGGAGTTACTACATTGGATCCAGTCATACTTTGAGTGTGTCCATTGGAATCGATGGGACTTCAGAGAGTCATAAGCTCCATTGATTGCAATGTGTTCAATCTATGACTAAGTCTGGATCCAACCTTCTGTGTTTAGAAAGGAGGACTGTATTTGGTGTAAGGCTGGAAACTGTCATCCATTTTACATGCACTTGCACATAATTTCTGAACACATTACTTGATTGAGTGGCAAACTGTTGATGTCAATCTCCCAAATGATTATGTTTGGAATTGGAGTGTCAGATAATTGACTTAAGGTTAGGACAATACCAAACTTTTTTGGGGGTTGTGGGGAACCCAAACTTCATAGTGGATGGATGGATTGAGAGATAAGTGCAGAGATGGAATCTGAAGAGGAGACCAAGGAAAAGGGTAGACATAACTGAGGCATGGAAGTCAAGACAAAGTCAGGGTAAGATAGAAGATGTGAGAGTGAGATAGAAAACAGGTGGGCTAATATATTGATATATGTCAAAGGAACCCAATACGTTTAAGAATAGAAGTGAGGAAATGTAATGGGACTGTCCACATTGAGACAGAATACATCTCATTGTGAATTGAGCATTCTATCTGGTGTTTTTTGTCACAATGGCAATCACTGTGTGAATACTTCAAAGTCATCTTTGGGAGTGGGACCAAGCTCCTTGTTAAGCCAGGTAAGAAGCATGGAATGCATTTGTAAAGGATTTGTGGGATGCATTTGTTTTCAGAGGGATAGGATGGTCAAGGGTGGTGTAGCTACCAAGCAACCATAGCAAATTATTTAGAACAGATGGCCAACTGGTAGTTACCCCTGGTGAATTAAACATCTGCCCACTCTCCATCATCGGTGATGGTTCTAATTTCCATAAACTTGGGTTGGATCCTGATTTAGGTGTATTTAGAGTAGAGCCATTAAAACCAGTTGAATTTAAATGAGTCATGACTAAGTTAATACCCACTGATTTCAATGGCTCTACTCATATATCATCATTATCATCATCATCATCATCATCATCATCATTTATTTCTTACCCTCCTCTCCGATTGGATTGAGGCGGGGGACAATAAGCATAAAACACATAAAATACTGATTAAAAACATGGTATACACCATTTAAAAACATTCTAAAAACATACTAAAATATCCTAAAATTCTACTGGATAGGCCTGCCGGAAGAGATCAGTCTTGACAGCCTTTTTGAATGCTAAAAGTAGAGCCATTAGAGTAGAGCCATTGAAATCAGCGGGTATTAACTTAGGCAGGATCTACACTACTGCTTTAAAGCGCTTTATAACAGTTATAAAGCGCTTTAACTGCTTTAAATCGCTATAAAACTGTTATAAAGCACTTTAAAGCAGTAGTGTAGATCCGGCCTAGTCACCCTAGAGGTTGGCACCAGACTATGTCATATGACATAGTCTGGTGCTAACCTCTAGAGTTTTGCATGGGATTTAATAAAGTAGTAGAATTAATAGAAGTATAGCTTCCAAATCACATGAGGTACTGGTTCCTCTCTATTCGGCCCTGGTTAGGCCTCATCTAGAGTATTGTGTCCAGTTCTGGGCTCCACAATTCAAGAAGGATGCAGACAAGCAGGAGCGTGTTCAGAGGAGGGCAACCAGGATGATCAGGGGTCTGGAAACAAAGCCCTATGAAGAGAGACTGAAAGAACTGGGCATGTTTAGCCTGGAGAAGAGAAGATTGAGGGGAGACATGATAGCACTCTTCAAATACTTAAAAGGTTGTCACACAGAGGAGGGCCAGGATCTCTTCTCGATCCTCCCAGAGTGCAGGACACGGAATAACGGGCTCAAGTTAAAGGAAGCCAGATTCCAGCTGGACATCAGGAAAAACTTCCTGACTGTTAGAGCAGTACGACAATGGAATCAGTTACCTAGGGAGGTGGTGGGCTCTCCCACACTAGAGTCATTCAAGAGGCAGCTGGACAACCATCTGTCAGGGGTGCTGTAGGGTGGATTCCTGCATTGAGCAGGGGGTTGGACTCGATGGCCTTGTAAGTCCCTTCTAACTCTTCTATTCTATGATTCTATGTTATGATAAGGTTAAGGTGTTGTGGTTAGGTTTTTACCCACAGAAGGAAAAGGACTCTAAAGAGTTAAAAAGATGTCCTTGGCCAGATTGTCTCTGCCAGGAGAAGTCCAGTATGAAGCAGATTCTTCCCTGGCCTACGTGCGGTACGAGATGTACAAGATGAAGAGACTATTGGTTAATTGGGCCAAGGAGAAAAGTGTATTTAAGAAGTCCATGTTGTATGGCTTCTTACTGCTGGAACTTACTGCTGGAACTTACTGCTGATGTTATACTGCTACGTTGTGATGCTGTACTGTTGGTGAAAGGACTGTATATATGACCATTTATTCTGTAAGTAATTTATTTAGTGTCAGTAAAGCTTCTTACTGACCAAAGACCGTGAGTGCTTCTTTTTGTTCCTAAATTCAAGCTGAAACCATTTCCAGACTCTACGCTGCTGCTATTTCGCACTCTGCTATATTTTTGGGTAAGAAATTACCCCGATAGGTTATGCGCCCAGAGAAAGTCTGGAAGGCATAATTTTTGGTTGCTGGAAAGCTTGAGAGCAAAGGAACGCTGGAGGGAAAGACGGAGTCGAGCTCAGGCAGTTCATCGAGCTCAGACGGGTCTGTATCCAGTGTGAGTCGCGCTCCAGCCCAGCCGGTGAGGATGGCCCAGGTTCAGATGGCATCCAGTATTCCGGTGGAACGGCTGAATGAGAGAAATTACTTAACGTGGTCATTCAAGATGGAAATGTTTTTGAAGCGGGACAGATGTTGGAACGTCGTGAGTGTCCCGAGGCCGGTTGGTCAGACTGCTCAAGAAGCACAAGTGTGGGAAGAGCAGAATGAAAGGGCCAAAGCAAACATTGTCTTGAGTATGGAGGACTCGCAAATTGTCCATATCAACAGAGATGAGACGGCAAGAGACAGCTGGAATGCGCTGAGACAGATTTATGTGCGTGCGTCGGCAAGCACACGGCTGAGCCTCACCAGAGAGCTGTATCGGTTAAAGTTGGAGGAGGATGGAAGTTTGGCAAATCATCTCCAACAGGTGAGATCTCTATTTGTCCAGTTGCAGGAGGTCGGAATCGTTTTTACGGAAGAGCATAAGTGCTACCTGATTTTGGGGTCGTTGCCTCAAAGCTGGGACATTCTGACAACCAGTCTGGAAAGTATGAAGACTGATGAACTCACTCTTCATTATTTGACGGGTCGTTTGCTCCAAGAAGAGAAACGGCGTCTTTCCAGGAAGGAGGAAAACTGCCAGGAAAGGGTTAAGCAGTCAGCCCTTGGCAGCGGAGAAAGAATGCAGAAAGATAAATGTTTCCAAGGCAACAGTGTGGAGAGAACCGCAGTTGCAATAAGAAAGTGTTATTTTTGCAAACAGCCAGGTCATATCAAACGCTTCTGTAAAAAAAGGAAGAAGGGAGTTACACAGGCTGGAGAGGAGAAAGAATGCTCGAATGCATTTGTTTCAGCCACAGTGAGGTGTAACGAGGCCCAAGAGGTTTGGCTGATTGATTCTGCGTCGTCCAGAACAATTTCTAATAATCCAGAGGCGTTTCGGAAGTTGGAACCAAGCAAGGTGAAGTCAATCACGCTTGCAGATGGACGAACGTCGAGGGTGGAAGGAATTGGCTGTTGCTACGTTCCATGTCTGCAAAAGGAGTGTGAACAGGTTCTGTATGTTCCAGATTTAGATTTTTGTCTCCTTTCTGTTAGTGCTCTAACGTCTGAAGGATATGTTGTTACGTTTCAGAAGGATGAGTGCCAAGTGATTAAGGATGGACAAAATGTGGCACTGGGACATGTTAAAAATGGACTGTTTTACATGGGTGCAGGTAAAGAAAGGGTGGCACAAACTGGTAACGTGCCAGACCATAAAAATTGTGTTCATGAGTTGCACAGGCGTTTAGGTCATGCAAGTTTTAAAGTGTTAAGTCACATGCCTCAAGTGTGTACAGGGTTAAGCTTGCGAAACTGTAAAAATTTCTTGGATTGTTCAATCTGTCATCAGACCAAATCCCGGGTGCAGAACATCTGCAGGAAAAGTGACAGGGTGTCACAAAAGCCTTTTGAACTGGTGTTTATTGACTTGGTAGGGCCATTCACGCCTACACAAGGGGGATCCAGTTACGTGCTTGTAATTCTGGATAATTACACACGCTTTAGTTGGTGTTATTTACTGAAGCGAAAATCAGAAGCTTTTGAAACTTTTAGGGATTGGAAAACTTGGGCGGAAAAGTTCTTTAACAAGCCCATTATTTCTGTGCAGTCGGACCGTGGGGGTGAGTTTGTTTCTGGAAGGTTCTGTGAGTGGTTTAGGAAAACAGGAATCACACACAGGTTAATAGATCCCCAAACTCCTTTTCAAAATGGGTCAATTGAGAGAAGAATTGGAGTACTTCAAATGAAGAAAGATTCTCTAATGGCTGATGCAAACGCTGAGCAAGATTTGTGGGGAGAAGCATTTTTAACCGCAAACTATCTGTGTAATAGAACCTGGAGCAGGGTTACAGGCAGTTCGCCTTACTGTTTACTTTTTGGTTCAAAGCCAGATTTGTCTCACTTGAGAACATGGGGGTCTTGGGCATACGTGCATATCCCAAAGTCCAAAAGATCTAAAGGTGAAACCAAGTCTGTGAAATTACGTTTTGTGGGTTATTCTGGCATGCAATCCAAATCTTGGCGATTTTCCCTAAGTCATGGGAAGGTGGTTGTTTCTAGGTCTGCTACTTTTCAGGAGGCAGGTTGGAACAGGATTCAAGGTTCCCAAGTTCTGTTAGAAACTGTGAACAACCAGGAGAAAACAGTAACTCAGGGGTTAACTTCTCAGAGCCCTCACATCTCTGAGAAGAGTGTTTCCACTCCCAAAAGTGGAAGGGAGGAGGGAAATGAAAGGGAGGAAGAAATTTCCAGTGTACCTCGTCGTTCACAAAGAAAAAACAAAGGAATTCCACCTTTAAAGTATTCAGATGAATTCAGTGTTTGTTGTGTGAAGTCTGAACCTGAGAGTTACAGTGATGTGTTGAAATTGTCTGAACAAGAAAAAGAAAAGTGTTTTCAGGCAGCGAAAACTGAAAGGGGGTGTTTTCAAACACACGTGTCTGTATGCAAAGGGGCAAGCAAAAGAGTACATGATTGTGGAGCTAGTGGTTCGTCTACTGGTGGCAGGGAGTTCCCAAGACCACATTCAAGAAAACTCAGCCCAAAGCTGCAGGAAGGGTTGAAACTGAAGTCTCTGGGGAAAGTTAGGTGTTACCTTGGTGTAGAGGTAGAAAAGTTTCCAAAGGAAATTACCTAAAAAAGCCAGAAGCAGAAAGTTTTTAAAATTGCTGAAAGTTTGCAAGTTGGAAGATTGCAAAGTAGTTCAACGCCCCAAAGCACAAAGTTTTTTCAACAGTGCTTGGAAGAAGAAGAAAAGAAAAACTTACATATAAATAAGTCTCTGGAAATGTAAAACACAGAGAAATGTACACAATGTTGGGATTGTTGTAAACATGTAAAGTTGATTTCTTACAGGTGAAATGTAATGAAATGTAAATTGTATTTTTTCTGTAGTTAAAAATGAAAGGGTGTTGTGGTTAGGTTTTTACCCACAGAAGGAAAAGGACTCTAAAGAGTTAAAAAGATGTCCTTGGCCAGATTGTCTCTGCCAGGAGAAGTCCAGTATGAAGCAGATTCTTCCCTGGCCTACGTGCGGTACGAGATGTACAAGATGAAGAGACTATTGGTTAATTGGGCCAAGGAGAAAAGTGTATTTAAGAAGTCCATGTTGTATGGCTTCTTACTGCTGGAACTTACTGCTGGAACTTACTGCTGATGTTATACTGCTACGTTGTGATGCTGTACTGTTGGTGAAAGGACTGTATATATGACCATTTATTCTGTAAGTAATTTATTTAGTGTCAGTAAAGCTTCTTACTGACCAAAGACCGTGAGTGCTTCTTTTTGTTCCTAAATTCAAGCTGAAACCATTTCCAGACTCTACGCTGCTGCTATTTCGCACTCTGCTATATTTTTGGGTAAGAAATTACCCCGATATTATAGAAGTATCCATATTTTAAGAGATTTAGCTTAAAGAATGTTCTGACACTACATATGCAGGAACACATCCTTTGTTGTTTTTGCTTTGGTAGACCTAGGGCTTGTACATAACCAATGGAGTTGTTTGTTTATTTTTTAAAATAGCAGATTCCCACATGCCTTATCACAAACAGGTTTGAAAACTTCCTGTTTTGATAAACAGATAGCCATGCAGGATGGGAGATCATGTTACAGAAACAGAAGACCAGAATGTTCAAGGTCCTGCAGAAGTAGCTTTATGGTTCCTTGGATTCTATCCAGAAAAACTCCAGATTCTCTGTTCACAATCACTGTTACTTGATTACTTCATTTGTAAGGACAGATGGCCCCAAAGACCCAACATTTGGGAAAGGCCTTCTTTGAAGCATTCACTGGTTTTTGAAAGGATATGTTGCATGGTGTGTATTCTGGTGCAGGATACAGCCTCCAATTTGGAAAAGGAACAAAGCTCTTTGTGAAACCCAGTGAGTATCCAGAACTGTGAGAATCATAGAATCATAGAATAGTAGAGTTGGAAGGGGCCTATTAGGCCATCGAGTCCAACCCCCTGCTCAATGCAGGAATCCACCCTAAAGCATCCCCGACAGATGGTTGTCCAGCTGCCTCTTGGAGCCCTCTAGCGTAGGGGAGCCCACAACCTCCCTAGGTCACTGGTTCCATTGTCATACTGCTCTAACAGTCAGGAAGCTTTTTCTGGTGTCCATCCGGAATCTGGCTTCCTTTAATTTGAGCCCATTATTCCATGTCCTGCACTCTGGGAGGATCGAGAAGAGATCCTGGCCCTCCTCTGAGTGACAACCTTTCAAGTCCTTGAAGAGTGCTATCATGTCTCCCCTCAGTCTTCTCCTCTCCAGGCTGAACATGCCCAGTTGTTTCAGTCTTTCTTCATAGGGCTTTGTTTCCAGACCCTTGATCCTCCTGATTGCCCTCCTCTGAACACGCTCCAGCTTGTCTGCATCCTTCTTTAAGTGTGATGCCCAGAGCTGAACGCAATACTCAAGATGCCTAACCAGGGCCGAATAGAGAGGAACCAGTACCTCACGCAATTTGAAGCTATACTTCTATTAATGCGGCCCAAAATTGCATTTGCCTTTCTTGCAGCCACAACACACTGTTGGCTCATATTCAGCTTGCAAATATGAACCAATCCCCTAGGAAGCATAGAAAATTGATGGGGTTTCATGACAACAGTAGTTTAAATACAATCACTGAATAGAAGTTATCCTTTCGCCCCATTCCCCACATCCAATCCATGTGGTCATAGGGCAAACTTTTTGCCGCATGCATATGGCAGATGGGAGGATTCTTTCTGAAATACTTTAGTGATAGTGAGACTGATATGAGTAGATTTCCCCCAAGTATTTGATTGCCCAGTTCTGCACATAACCAACAAGTATTTGTTTTAGGCTTTGTAACAAAAGGGTTAGGGACAAAGGGTTTGTACCAATGGCTTCACAGAAAATAGGAGCTTTGAGGGAGGGTGTGAAAGATGTTCCAGAAGGCAATCTGAACACTTTTTTTTTTTAAGGGAGAATAAAAAATTCAGGAGTTTTAGAGGAAATCCCTTAAAGCAGATGGGTGTCAAAATAAAAGAAGAGATATATGATCCTTTTTGTTTAATTTCATTCATCATCAGAACTTGCTCTGCTTCCAATCCCAAAAGCATTTCTTTTGGAGAAAAGATTGCATTGTTCCTGAGCTTGTGAGTACATTTTCAAAATGCATTTGTTAGAAAAATACACACTTTAAAAATGTATATTTTATGGGAAAATAATGCATTTTCATCGTTTAGTCAATGGGGGTGGTATGCATTTTGGTGTGCACTTTTAAAAAAATATGCACTCAAATACTCACTTTTCCCGTTCACTTCACAACAACAACAAAAGCTTGCATTCAGGAATGGGAATGAGGCGGACTGAGCTTTGAGGAGGAACTTGAGCTTCGCTGGTTCTCCCATCACGAAAAGAATAGCTATGTTGAATATATTTTTCACAGAAGGTCAATAGAGCAGGTAGCACAACGCCTGGGAACCATTAGAACGCCACCATTTTGTAAAAGTGTGTCTCACAGTGTAACAGAGGTGGTGTATAAAGTCACGTTTGGAAGTGGGACCAAACTGGAAGTCCTCCCTGGTAAGCTGGCATTTGTACCTGCCCCCCATCCCATGTTCAAGTTAACTGTGGTTGAACATTAGTTGCCTTGATTTGGAGTTTCTGGAAGTTGTAAAGCTGTGTCTCACAGTGTTAACGCTGGATTGAACAAACCCATCTTTGGTAGTGGGACCAAACTAGTGGTTCTTCCTGGTAAGTTGACACAATTATGTCCACATTTAAGGAGATTTCAGTAGGTTTGTAGTATATTTACCTTTTGTATGAGTTTTGCCTGATGCAATCTATACTTTACCTCAGGGGTTGGCAACACGCAGCACACAGGCTGAACGTGACTCCGGCCTTTTTGTGTGTGTTACCACCACCACTGGCGCCACCAAATTTATCATGGCAGTGGCCAAAACAGTGTCAATTTGTCTTTAGAACAAGGCAGGTGGCAAGCACACACCCTGTCTTGAACCAGAATCGCCCAGTAGGCAATGCACACACACTCAACCTGCTTTTCCTGTAGGGAGAAAGCCTCTACTTCTACTTTAGAATTACATTTGCTGCCAAAAAACTCTTTGGGACTTAAGAGAGCTGAACTTCAGACTGGCTGTATATATCATACTTTCTGGTTACTAGGCAACGGAGACCAGCAACAGGAAGTGACCAACTTCACCATGTCCTGTTTATGAACTACCATGAGGGACTTGGCTGGCCATTCTATGTAATCATGTTAGATGGACCATTGGTTAGATGGGCCATGAGTTAGATGGATCATTGGTCTGACTCAATATGACTTTTCTTGTATTGGAAATGTTAATATACTTATCAAAGAGTAGGATGTAATGGAAGCACAAGTCTCTTTTTTTGGTAAGGACTGTAGCACAGTGTGAACTATGCAGGTGGAAAGCCCATATTCGGGAGAGGAACAAGGTTATCGGTGGAACCCAGTGAGTAAACAACAGATTACTTACCTACTAGTGGTACCAGCAACAAAACGTTGCAATGCATTTTCATCTCCTAATAGGAGTGCTCCTGTTCAAGGTTCCAGCCAGCCATGCCCTCTTCTATTCTATTCCATTTCTGTTTTCCAGCTGACACTCAACATTCCTTTAAGTACTTTTGCAAACTTTGGGATTCCCATGAGCTCGCTAATTACCTCCCTCTTGTTTGTCAGTGGGTCTGCTTTGGCTAAATTTCTGTCGGCACTCAACTTCTGAGTTCACTATTGGAAGGCAGTGATTGCCAGGAGCCAAGAGGTCCTTTGGCCAACTTCAGAGTCTTTGGCTCACTCAGTTGGGTTTTCATTTGTTCTTTTTTTTTTAGTTGAATGGCATGTCCCTATGCTCCTGCCTCGGCAATCCACGGGGTGGGGTGGGGTGGGGTGGGTGGGTCCCTGGTGCTTTGACATTGAATTTGACTTCGATACCACTCCATAGTGGTTTTCCATTGAAATTTGGCAGCAAATTGACATTTATTCCACCTTTTCCCACTGAATTTGGTTTGGTGGTGGTGGTAGCAAAAGTGCAACCTAGGTGGGTGAAAGTGGACCCTAGAAGTTACCCACCCTTGTACCCTCACACACTGCCTTTGGCTTGTGCACATTCCTACTGAGTGTAAATTCAGCCACTCTCATATTTGGTCCATTCCATAAGGGGAACAAAGTGTTTGATCTACCATCATCTTTAAGCTCAGTATGGCTGAAAATGGGGTTTTTGACATACACTGAGCCACTGTGTGGGTTATGGAGGAGCTGCTAACAAATTACTTTTCGGTGGTGGGACACAACTGAGCATTAAACCAAGTAAGACAGATATAGAAATTATTCAGCCTGCTGCTTTTTAGTTCTTGTTGGTTTGGTTTTAGCTAATTGTTGTTGAAAAAATGCCAACCCTAATTCGCTGGCCTGGATCTGGATTCACTCGTACTGAGAGTAAAGCCATTGAAATTAATGGGACTTTTAAGTTAGTGGCAATTATTGTAAGACCCATTGATTTCGATGGGTCTGCTCTAAGTATGAGTAAATCTGGATCCGACCCAACGTGTGCTGTCAACCTGAGTTGGTGATTTGGTCATCTGCGGTGTTCTTCAGACATGTCCTTTTTAAAAAATAACATGTAGACAACCTCAGTTTGGGGGGGGGGGGAAATCATAGAATCATAGAATCATAGAATAGCAGAGTTGGAAGGGGCCTACAAGGCCATCGAGTCCAACCCCCTGCTCAATGCAGGAATCCACCCTAAAGCATCCCTGACAGATGGTTGTCCAGCTGCCTCTTGAAGGCCTCTAGTGTGGGAGAGACCACAACCTCCTTAGTTAATTGGTTCCATTGTCATACTGCTCGAACAGTCAGGAACTTTTTCCTGATGTCCAACTGGAATCTGGCTTCCTGTAACTTGAGGCCATTATTCTGTGTCCTGCACTCCAGGAGGATCCGAGAAGAGATCTTGGCCCTCCTCTGTGTGACAACCTTTTAAGTATTTGAAGAGTGCTATCATGTCTCCCCTCAATCTTCTCTTCTCCAGGCTAAACATGCCCAGTTCTTTCAGTCTCTCTTCATAGGGCTTTGTTTCTAGACCTCTGATCATCCTGGTTGCCCTCTTCTGAACACGCTGTGCTCCATCAAATGTCTGTGCTCCATCATGTATAGGATCAGAGTTTATTTATTAGGAGTGTACAGATCATATCTACATGCATAGGATAGCCTATTCTGTGTACATGGAATGCATTCTCACAGTAAGCCATACTTGATACTCTGCATATTTAGTCATAGATGGATCGTTGTGTGTATATGGAGGGGTGGGGTGGGAATTAAAATTCTTTCCCATACATGGTAACACCATGCAAAGAACACACTTGTTGTAATTCCCATTGATTTCAATGGGTCTGTTCTACATATAAATAAATCAGGATCCAATTCAATGTGTCCAGTCGACCTGAGTTGTTGATTAAGTCATGTGTGACATTCTTCAGACATTTCTTTCTCCCCCCCCACCCGCCACATGGGTACAACTTCAGTTGTGTGTACTCCATCTTGTTGATGTACAGCTTAAGAGTGTATTCTGTTGTGAGTGTATAGATCAGGGCATTTCTACATGCACAAGATGCCCTGTTCTATGTACATGGAAAACATTCTCACAACAGACTTCATACACTGTGCTGTGCACACTCTGCTCTACGCTGGTTTGTTGCCAAAATTTGCCAATTTCTTATTGCCGCTGCCAAATCCAGTGGTGTGATAGTGGCAGCAGGATTGCAGCCCGTGGCGGGGTCCGAGGGAGCAAACATGGCCCTAGACACTCCAGAGTTGCCCACTGCTGCCGTATATGCTTTTCAAACCCTCCTGAAGAAGTGGTTCTGATGCAGTGGGGTTTGGTGGCTCTGCTTTCGGGGGGACTGTGAATCCATTCTGGGTTTCAGACAGAACCAGACAGAACTCCAAAAGAACTATCCAATGTGCTGAACCTAAAACAGGTACAATTTTACTAGAGTGTCAAATGTGAATAGATGCTTTTAGTGAGTAGTCCTTACCATCTGACCAAGGCACTTGATGTGAGCAGTATATAAAACGGAGGAGCCATACTATTGCTTTACAGTGGTATTGAAGTGTTGGGACCTATGACACATACCATATACCACTTTCATACTGCTATATCCTGCTTGGTGTGGCTCCTGCCTTTTATATACCGCTTTCATACCTGCTCGTTGTTGATGTGTCATGGACCCCAACAGTTGTCAGTGCACTTCAGTACCACTATAAAGCAATAGTGTAGATCCTGCAATGCACTTCAATACCTCTATAAAGCAATAGTGTGGCTCCTGCCTTTTATATACCACTTTCATAGTGGAATATCCTGCTTGGTGTAGATGAGCCCTTTGTCACCTTAGACAAATGACTAATTTCTCGGCATTGGGCTCTTTCATATTTACCTTTGGGGATAAAATGAGTGGCCTGCCTTACAGTGCTTTTGCAAAAATACAGGCTGTGTTGAATGCATTTGGCTCACAAGACCATTAGACTAAGTAATGCTTGGGAACTTGTCCAAAGCCACCATTTTATAAAGCTGTGTCTCACAGTGTTAGGTGTAGGGAATAAACTCATATTTGGAAAGGGGACCAAACTTGTCATTCGCCCTGGTAAGTTAACATCTATTTGTATATGGTCCATGTTTAAAGCAAAGTTGGTAGAATTGTATTTGCCTTCATGAGAGTTTAGGCTCGATTCATCCCATAACATACTGGTTTAGCATTACGTGCGAGGATGGTAGTCAAGTTGAGAACTCCTAGTTTCAATTTATGAGTCACTGGAAATATTTTTACCACACTCTGCAGCCAAAAAGGCTTCCGGCGTGGCTTACAAAAATCAATGACAAGACAACAATCAAATGATAACTCACTGGGTTCCCTTCTCCTGATATAAGACCTAGGCAGGCAATTGGGGGGAGGGGAGCAAGGTTACCAGTGGTACCCATTGAGTAAATGGCATTATTTTATTTATTTAAAATATTGATATACCGCTCCCTATCCAAAGATTTCGGAGCGGCGAACAAGAAATGGAAGAAAAAAATAAAAACAATTTAAAAAACCACCATATTAAAAATTACAATTTTCAGAAGAACAAAGTTCTGATAAAACCGTGGCTAGTCATTTAGGGAAAGCTTCCTGAAACAACAACATTTTCAGGAGGCGCCAGAAATAATACAATGTTGGCACCTGCCTGACCTCCAAAGGCTGGGAATTCCATAGGAAGGCTGTTCTCCTGGTGGACTCCAGTTGGACCAGAAGTCCATGTGGAACCACCAGGAACATGCCCTCAGATGCTCTCAGTGCACATAGACAGGATTCAAAGGGTTATTTCAGGTATGTCATCCTGTTAGATTTCCATGTTTTTTCAATTAACAATAGGTCTTCCATGGCATATAGCAATCTGCTTTTGAAACTCTTCTTAAAAGTAGTTTTTTGTGTGGGTGTTGAGCTGTTTGAAAAACAAACAAAAATGTCCAAAGCCCCATTAGTCAGGGGTTTGGGTTTGTTTTTGTCTTTTTGGATCCCAGTCTATTTATTCTAAGTCTGCTTTCCTCACAAATGTCAAAGAGGCACACATATAAAAACAGCATCAAGTACCATGAAGTAAAAAAACAAGTCATTGGAAAGAACTGGTACAAGGATGCGTCCATTTACCCAACCATTTGTTAAATTTGTTAAAGAGCCTCAGCGCTTTTGTGGAACAAAGAATTTACAAGAGGACCCAAAGTAAGCCGTTCATTTTGAAGCAAGACTATATTTCCATGTTTCCCCCCACAAAGTACCAATACAGTAGGCGCCATGATACATGTCAACTCCCTCTGAACCTCCATTTTGTAGAGGCATGGTTCACAGTGGTATCACTGATGGATATAAATTCATATTTGGAAGTGGGACCCGACTTGCAGTTATCCCTGGTAAGTTGGCATTTCTGCTTATGTTGGTTCTTAAGGAGCTGTGAAACTCATGACTAACTTAAGCCCCTTCATTTCAATGGGTCTCCTCTGATTTGAGTAAATCTGGATCCAACCTTTTGTACTTTTGTGATTTTTTTTGCTTAATTTGGTCCATAACGCTATCCTCTCCTGGGTGGGAGTCTATAATGAAACTTTCTGGTTATACAGATTTGCAAAAACTTTTTATTTATCTGTCTGGTCAATTTCTCATCCAGTTAACAGAGTTTTAGCTCCCCCGAAGTGACTGAGCTCTAAGTTGTTTGGGGATAACCTCTAGTTTCCCTATGGGACTTGGTGCCCTTTAGTATCCCAAAGCATGGACCTCCCCATCTCCATACAATTAGCTCTGTATATATTGGATTAGGTCCAGACTTGGTTTTGCTTGGAATAGGCCCATTGAAATCAATGGAAGTTAAGTTAAGTCATGGCTCATTTAAGTCCCATTGATCCCAATGAGCCGACTCTAAATGTGACTTAAGTCTGGATCCAACCCATTGACTACCACTTTGACAACACATGCATGAGCAGAGCATACCTATCATTGAGGGCAGGGAAGAATATGTGGCAGCAGAACCACCATTTTGTAATCCCTGTCAACGCACACTGGTTAGGGCTTGAAGGTGTATATGGGGTGAGGTTTCCTCTCCTCAACTCCCTTTTTGATTTGCTTGTTTTTAAAAATCCCCTTCCAGGGACGATCACTATGCCAGCTCCAGGACTGCAGGGGGGTGGGGAAGTGTTGGGAAAACAGGTACACTTTGGGTCGTCCCCTGACATACCCCTCTTTCCCACTACTGCTGGCAAAACACCACCAGTAGAGCAGCACATCTGTGACTTACCACAACCCAACATAGGTCATTGGCTGTGCCGTAGGACTACAGCCATATTCTCCTAAATGGCAAAAGTAAGATTTCCACACTGAAATTGATAGACTGGTCAAAGGTAAGCCAAGGGAATTAATCTTTATGGTGATGGTGGTGTAGTAGTAAATGAGTGGTTCCAGATTTAGTCATACTTAAGGCTCATCTACACCAAGCAGATATCCCACTATGAAAGTGGTATGAAAGTGGTATGTAAAAGGCAGGAGCCACACTACTGCTTTTATAGTGGTACTGAAGTGCACTCACAACTGTTGGGGCCCATGACACATCTACACCAAACAGGATATAACACTATGAAAGCAACATGAAAGCAGTCTATGGTATGTATCAATGGGCCCCAACAGTTGCCAGTGCACTTCAATACCGCTATAAAGCAGTAGTGTGGCTCCTGCCTTTTATATACCGCTTTCATAGTGGAATGTCCTGCTTGGTGTAGATGAGCCCGTAGACTAGAGTTAGGGTAGTCATGACTAACTTAGGTTCCATTGAGTTTTCGTTGGTTCTTCTCAAAGTATGACTAAATCTGGATCCAACCCAGCAACCACAGGTTGGATCCAGATTTTGTCATACTTAGAGTAGGGCCATTGAAAATAATGAGACGTTATGACGAGCTTAAGCCTCATTGATTTTAGTAGGACTACTCTAAGTATGACTAAATCGGGATCTAGCTGAGATCCAAAGGGCTAATTTTGCCACATTCAGGGCATTGACAGCAATTATGTTTCCATTGGCACAAAGCAGCCATCTCAGCCTCTCTCTCTCTCTCTCTCTCTCTCTCTCTCTCTCTCTCTCTCTCTCTCTCTTCTTTGTAGCAAGAGAGACTGCTGTTTGTGAATCTCAGACCCCAAATTCCCCTTGCTGTTTAGATCCTGGCCTTCTTATTTTTGCTTGCACATGACGTTCCTTGAGAAGGAATATAAAAACAGCACAAGGCAATGCAAGATTAAAACCAGGTTGTCAGAAAGATTTGACTCAAGGAAGCAGATCTGTTGATCCATGGAGCAGACAATGAATGGACAAACTTGGGTTTTTTGTCATACCCTAAGGCACTGTGTGGATTATGGAGGAGCTGCTACCAAATTGTTGTTTGGAGCTGGGACCCGATTGAGTGTTAAACCAAGTAAGGAAAATATAGAAAACATTCAGTAAGACTGTTGTTGTTGTTCGGTTTTAGTAAATTGTAGTTGAAATGGTTAAATAGCAGGCCGATCCCATTGTTTTCAGGTCAGGATGAGGGATAATTCTCTGGGTAATGGTCTTAATTGTTGTGAACCGCCCAGAGAGCTTCGGCGATTGGGCGGTATAGAAGTGTAACCAAAGGAGAGCTCGATCTAGATTTATTCATATTTAGAGTAGCGCCATTGAAATTAATGGGACTCAAATTAGTCACGACTATTGCAAGGCCCATTGATTTCAATGGGTCTACTCTGCATATGACAAAGTCTAGATCCAATCTATGATATGGATGATATTATCCCATATAGCATGGATGAGGAACATGTGGCCTTCCAGATGTTTTCAGACTGATTGAACCCTCCTCCCCCCTCCAAATTGCTTCTAAAAGGTGGGGGGGGGGCCCTTGGCAGCAGTGTCTACTGCATCAGAAGGAGTTGTGGTTGAAAGCTGAAAGCAAGCGAACAAACAAAAAACAGGGCATTTTGTGTGTGCATGCGCAATCCACAAGTGCTTCAACATACCCATGGGGATCTTTGGATCCTAAGGTTTGGTGTACTTCCAAATCCACCATTCCCTCTAACAGTTTTAAAAAGCAAAACCCAAGAGGCAGATATTTGTAATGGGACATATAGGTGTGTGGAAACACAAGGGGCTAGGAACTTGATCTTTGCAAGTGGAACAAAGCTCTTTGTGTTTCCAAGTAAGTTGTCTTCTGGTTTCCTATTTTCTGGTATTTTTCATCTTATTTCCATCTTATGTGCCACACCTTCACTTCCGGTTGAACCAGTGTGGACTGTAATGGGAGAGGGTCAGCCATGGACCAGGGAGACTTCGAATTGAATCTATGTGAGGATGATCAGGGGTCTGGAAACAAAACCCTACGAGGAGAGACTGAAACAGCTGGGCATATTTAGTCTGGAGAAGAGAAGATTGAGGGGAGACATGATAGCACTCCTCAATTACTTAAAAGGTTGTCACAAAGAGGAGGGTCAGGATCTTTTCTCAATCCTTCCAGACTGCAGGACACAGAATAACAGGCTCAAGTTACAAGAAGCCAGATTATGGCTGGACATCAGGAAAAACTTCCTGACTTGTTAAAGCAGTACGACAATGGAACCACTTAACTTGGGACGTTTTGGGCTCTCCCACACTAGAGGCATTCAAGAGGCAGCAGGACAACCATCTGTCAGGGATGCTTTAGGGAGGATTCCTGCATTGAGCAGGGGGTTGGACTCGATGGCCTTATAGGCCCCTTCCAACTCTACTATTCTATGATTCTATGCACAGCCATGATGCTGCCTATATCATGGGTGGGTAGAAGCACAAAATTGGAGCGGCCATGCACTTTGGGAGAGAACCTTGATATTTGGGAGTCAAACATGGAGCTTTAGGGAAAGGTTGGGAAATCAGTCATTTGACTTCTCTATTATTAATCTAGGGTCGTCGCAATCTTGGGATTGCAGCGTTGTATCTTGGCCAGAACCTTGATATTTGAGAGTAGAGCATGAGGGTTGGGAATCCAATCATTTAACTTGTCTATCATCGCCTTGCAATCACAATGTTGCATCTTGGCCAAACTGTACTGTTCCAGGCAGTAAATACCACCTGGTAGTTGGTAAGCCCTGTTTGGAATGTGCGACATACTGTGTACAAGTGAACAGAATTCAATATCTCTTGGCAGTGAACTTCGGTCACTTTGGTGCAAAAGTGAGAGTCCTCCCCTGCATGGTAGACTAGACACGAGGCCCCACTTTTAAGTCTTCATGGTTGCAGCATTCTCCACGAACACACTTTTCAATACCCTGCGCCTACTCGCTAAACCATACCGAAGGGCAGGAAACGTGGCTTAGCATCGCTGCTGCTCACACTGCGAGCTGTTGACTCATTGTGAAGCGGCGGCACGTAAAGGCCTACAGGGAGGTGTGAACGTTGCGGCCGTTTCTGAGAAATGGGTTTTCCGGAGCTGGAACGAAACTCCCGGTTGCACTGAGCAATGCCTCTACGTAGCAAAAAGAGGCCTTCATTGAACAAGTATCTCCAGATTTGTGCTGCAGAGCAACTCAGTAAAATAGGGGTGAGCAACTTGTGCACCTTCAGATGTCTTGGCCTAAAGCTCCCATAATCCCTCACCACTGTCTACACTGGCAAGGGCTGATGGGAGTTCTAGACCAAACAATCTGGCCTACTACACGCTGTCCATTTTGCAATAAAACTAGGGTGACCATATGAAAAGGAGGACAGGGCTCCTGTATTTTTAAGAGTTATATAGAAAAGGGACTTTTAGCAGTTGTCATTTGTAGGCATGCAGCACCTGGTGAAATCCCCTCTTCATCACAACAGTTAAAGCTGTCGGAGCTCTGCCCTCTTTTGTTTCTGGTCACTCTAGTTTAGTTCCTGCAGCTTTAACTGTTGAGATGAAGAGGAGATTTCACCAGGTGCCGTATGCCTACAAATGACAACTGCTGAAAGTCCTTTATTCTATGCAACCGTTAAAAGATACAGGAGCCCTTTTCATATGCTTACCCCAAATAAAGCTAACATTCAGCTTGGTTCTATGTAGCTCATTGGTTTTCTCTTTGGATTTTATTTGTCAAGTGGTGAATGTTTTATTGTTCTATGAGCTGAAAGAGGTTAAATAGAGTGACCATATGAAAAAGAGGACAGGGCTCCTGTATCTTTAACAGTTGTATTGAAAAGGAAATTTCAGCAGGTGTCATTTGTATATGGGGAACCTGGTGAAATTTCCTCTTTATCACAACAGTTAAAGCTGCAGGTGCCCTGCCCTCTTTTAAATCTGGTCACTCTAGTATAGCTCCTGCACTTTAACTGTTGTGGTGAAGAGGGAATTTCACCAAGTTCTCCATATATACAAATGACACCTGCTGAAATTCCCTTTTCTATGCAACTGTTAATGAGACAGGAGCCCTGTCCTCCTTTTCATATGGTTACCCTAGGTTAAACAAGGGATCCTATGTTAGGGGAAGGCTACATCTGGAATCCAAATGAGCAATTTCGATGTACCCAGTGCATGTGACGTTTCTTTCTTCCGTTTCAGGGCTGGGCCCGTTAACACCATGTCATAACATGTTTAAGAAACTCCTCTCCATTTTAAAAGGGGTATGCGACGTGGGAGAACTGCTTTGCAAGCAGTTACAAGTAGGTTGATGATATGAAAAAGAGGACAGGGCTTCTGCAGTTAAAGCTGCAGGAGCTATACTAGAGTGACCAGATTCAAAAGAGGGCAGGGCATCTGCAGCTTTAAATGTTGTGATGAAGAGGGAATTTCACCAGGTTCCCCATATATACAAACGATACCTGCTGAATTTTTCTTTTCAATACAACTGTTAAAGATACAGAAGCCCTGTCTTCTTTTTCATATGGTCACCCTATTACAAGTCCATGCCTCCCTTGGGCCTGTGGAACTAATGGCATGGTTCTTTGGATCTAGGTCTATGTGCCTGCAAGTGCAGTTGTGTATATAGGTAGCCTAAGATATGAACATCTTACAGGCAGGATGAAGAGTCCACCTTTAGACTAGACCGAACGTGGTCCAACAGTCCATGTCTCTCCCCACCCCCAAATAAGTGAAGACCACAGTCAGAGGTACCAATCCAACATTACTGGGTGACTACAGGCCAGTGGAGGGTGGTGACTCCGATGTCAGTGGGGCTGTGAATCCACTCCGGGTTTCAGTCAGGACTCTAAAAGAGCTAGAGGGTTCTGACTAGTTCTGAGTGAAACCCACAGCAGATCCATCACCTCACTGACATTGGAGCCACCAGCCTCTACTGCTACAGCCCCACTCCTAGCTCTTGGTACTGGTTGGCCACCTTTGCAACAAGAATGAAAGGTGCTTCAGATGCCCAAAGTTACAGACATTTATGGCATAGTGCTAAACGCAGGCCATCTTGGCAAGAGATGATGTCAAACAACACTAGCACTTACACCCATACGGACAAAATGCGTGCCTGCTATTGGCGCAATGTTGGCTTTCTAGGCAGGAGCTATAAATTTCAGTTGCTGCAGGTCACAGTTGATAACTTCTGATGATCTTTTGCTTCCTTGTTTAGATCTTGATAACGCTGAACCTTCCATCTATAAACTAAAGCCGGCCAAGGAAGGAACAGAAGATATATCTGCCTGCCTCTTCACCGACTATTTTCCTGGAAACATCAGCGTGGGAACCAGTCCAAATAACTTGGAAGGCGCCAAAAGCTCCATTGTTGTCATGAAAGAAAATGAGAAAGACCAAGGCAGCTATGGGACAGTCCTATGGGGACCCACGGACGACAATTTTCAGTGTTCTGCTGCTCAGGGCAGTAAAACCTTTACAGATGAAACAAACGGTAAATAGATGATGATTATATTTGCACTCTAGTTGGAATATTAGTTGAAATCTGGTGCCATCCTTCCTCCTTGGTTTATTTTTTCAGAGTAAAAAGGAGGCATGTCTCTAGGGTGGCCATTTATGCAATGCCAGAAAGAGAAGAAATGCATTTCCAAACCAAGAAGACAAAATGGGGCACCTCTTTACATTGCATCTGTTAATGTATATGTATACATGCAAATTTAGAGATAATAATTATAAGTGAAATAGAAATACAGTACATCTCACCATCACATGGACCTGTGCACCTACTCTCTCAGTCTGCTGTCCAGGTGCAAACTTTTGATGGGCAACCTCAAAGGGTTGTTGTTGTTTTTCAAATAGAGGAGTATCCCACATAAAGTAGGACACCTAATTGCCCTTCATGTTTCCCTTAGCCACAGTGGTTAAGCAATTTGAGCTCAACATTATGGCTTGTTCTGTGAACGATGACTTAGCGTGTCGTGTGAACTATTCCTAACTATAGCGGCTACATTACCACAGTTTAAGCACACTCATTAACCATTTGCTGGAATCAGAGAATAATAGAATAGCAGAGTTGGAAGGGGCCTACAAGGCCATCGAGTCCAACCCCCTGCTGAGCGGCCTAACCATGGCTTAGTGTGTTGTCTGAACAGGCCGTGTGTGTTTTGGGAGGAAACACCAAGGTTTCCTCAATGAGAAGGCAGGGAACTTCGTCTACCAGACAGCTTGTCATTCACTGTGCATCTTCCCTAGCGATATGTAGCCACAGAGATTGTTGAGCGTGTCTCCAGGTCATTGTCTCAGTTCAACCGGGGCAACAGTGAGGAGCAATAGGCCTGGCCAGTGCTGCAAATGAGCTCAGTGTATATCCCAGAACGTTCTCCAGAAGCCTGCATGATAAAGGGTTGCACAGAAGTCTCTTCCTTGGCAGATACTGGCCTTTTCAGAGAACGTGCTAAGCCATGGTAGGGCAGCTAAGCCTTTTGCAGCAAGTGGTTAGTGAGCATGTTTAAACCGTGGTTATATAGCCACCATGGTTAGGCATGGTTCACACAAAACGCTAGGCCATAACGTTTGGCTCAAAACGCTTAACCGCCGTGGCTTAGCATGTCGTCTGAACAGGGTCGACGTAAAAAATGCTGACAGGGTGCCAAATCTCTTTCAACCAGAGGGGCAAATTCCATTTTGGAGAATGTCTCAGGTGGGCATTCCGGTGGTGGGGAGGTCAAAAGGGGATGGAGTGTGTGGCTAAAATTCCAGCATGTTTTAGCTTAAAGCTGTAAATATCAGTAACTGAGCCTAAGGAGAGGCATTTCAACTTTTCAGAATGGGGGACTGGGCAAATGCTGGGAAATGACTGGCAATTGGGGCAAAAGGGTGGAGCCAGGGGTGAGGGGTGGAGCCTGAGGAAGCGGGCATGGGCATCTGGGAAACCCAGGAGAATCAAATTGGGACCATAGGTCAGGCCAGATTTGTCCCATGGGTTTTAGGTCCGACACCCTAAAGAGTGTTCCTCCCTGAAGGTAGAAAGTTCAAAAAACATTGTTGGGAGCACTGGTTCAATAAAACTGTTTGAGGTGCATGATTGCCTTATTCAAAACGGAGGAAGGACAGAATGTGGTAGTCCTCAAGACTGGATAAAGCACAAATACAAGTCTTTAACTGATTTCTGATTTCTCATTTTATTTTATTTTTATTTCACCCATGTCAAAAATCGCCCTTCTATTGACATGCTCCCACGAGGTTTACAATAGCTCGTTCATAAGTCAGCGCGGCGATAAGTGCCAAGCTTTAGAGAGCTCAAGATGTGTTTTCCAGCTCTAGATTTCCCAGTTTTCTAGGCGAAATCCCTAGAAATGACACAAGAGTTGAAAGTCTCCACTTAATGACAGGCATGATCCGGTCAAAGTTAAGCATGCCCAATCCTATGCATTTCTACCCAGAAGTAAGTGTTGTTGAGATCAGTAAATGTGCACAGGATTGTAGCCTTAATGTCCCATGAATTTCAATTGGAGAGATTTAAGCCCATGCTTTATTCTGCTGTCGAAATCAATGGTACATCTACATCATCATCATCATCATCATCTTTTTATTTATTTGTTACCTGCCTCTCCCTCTCGATCGAGGCAGGGTACAACACAAATGCAAACACCATAAAATACACCTTAGATGCTATGGTTGGAGCACGCCCAAGGTTTTCTGGAACAAGCATGTGCATGTGAAAATTAACACAATCTGTGTATAAAAGTTTGGATTTTGCTCTAAACGGATAAAAGTGGATTATGTGTTGAGTCTAGGGTTTTATTTCCTTCCTTTATGCCGAGTTTTGGAAATAACATAGATGCCAGAATGAGACAAAATATATCTTTACACGTTCTGGCATCTATTTTATTTTTCAGTCCATGAAAGGAAGAAGTTGGGGGCGGAGGAGAGAAAACCAACAGAAAACATAACAATTCCTATATCACAAATCATTCTTCTTCTCATAATCATCCTTATCATTACAGCTGATGCAGGCGACTGTGTAAAAAGACAGGGGACGACCCCGGGTCCCACTCCAGACGTGGCTCCGCCTCCAACTTTTGAGACAGGTACGTGCCAGAGGGATAAAAGAAGCAACTTGCGCAAGAACAAAAAGAAATGGAATCATAACATTGTCTTAAACACCATCTCCTGAGCAAGCAGGCTGATTTGTTGTTCGTTTGTTTAGTCTTTGGATAAGTTGCCAGAATTTGACTAAAGCTGGAATTTTGCATGTAAACGCCAGGAGCAGGATTTTCACTTAGGCCTGGTTTGCACATCACACCTACCCCGAATTTAAATAAATCCTGGGTAGTTATGAACGAGCAAGAGTGAGCAAGCGTGCTGGCTCACGGCTGCTCCCACTGAGCTAAACAACCCAGGGAAGCGACATCCCTGGATTGTTGTCCTGAACCTGGGATTGTTTTTGGGTTTCAAGTCTAGGCTCTTCTTCCTGCAACAACCCACAATACTGGGTTCAGACATCATGGACAACAACCCAGGGACATTTAATTCGCCAGGAGCCAGTATGCTTGCTCACTCCCACTTCATTCACAACAACAAGTTATTTAGTTATTTATTTATTAAAACATTTGTATCCCACCCTATATCGCTGGGAACTCAGGGCGGCATACAGATAAAATTGTTTCACCTGTACGGGTTGTTGTGATGTGCAAACAAGGTGCAAGTGAGGATGCTTGAACTTTGTACCTCCGGGATGTGCTCCTCCACCGCCTCGTCATTGCAGCCTCCTTGTTCACCTGCCTCTAGTGACAATGGTAGTGAGAAGGTCGACTCACTGAGGGAGGGAGCACACTGAGGGTGTCTTAAGAACATAAGAAGAGCCATGCTGGATCAGACCGAGGGTCCATCTAGTCCAGCACTTTGACCACACAGTAGCCAACCAGCTGTTGACCAGGGACCAACAAAGCAGGACACGGTGCATCAGCACCCTCCCACCCATGTTCCGCAGCAACTGGTGCATACAGGCTTACTGCCTCGGATACTAGAGGTAGACCGTAGCCATCGATGGCTTCTTCTCCAGGAATTTGTCCAACCCCCTTTTAAAGCCATCCAAATCGGTGGCCATCACTACAGCTTGTGGCAGTGAGTTCCATAGTTCAACTATGTGCTGTGTGAAGAAGTCCTTCTTTTTATCTGTCCTGAATCTCCCACCAATCAGCTTCATGGGATCAACCTGGGTTGTAGTATTTAGAGAGAGGGAGAAAAATGTCTCCCTATCCACCTTCTCCACACCACGCATAATTTTGTACACCTCTATCAGGTCTCCTCTTAGCCTCCTTTTTTCCAAGCTTGCCCCAAAGCCCTCAAAAAACTGAAGCTGGCACTACCTTCAGGCAATCAAGTTTCACCATCCCCACTTTCTGGGCCTGTAGAACGCACTGCTTGTAAACAACAAAACATCGGTTGTTCAAATCAGCCACAAGCCTCAAATGAAAGCAAAAGCCGTTCGCTTGTTTGTGGACATCTATTGTCCTGTGATATTGATCTCTCCCCTCTTTTTCTTTTTTTCTCTTTTTAAAAACGCAATCAGATGAACAGCTGAATCTCCTCTCTCTCACCGTGTTGGGCCTGAGAATTATTTTCTTCAAGAGTGTTGCTTTCAACCTGCTGTTCACCTTCCGCCTGTGGTCAAGTTGAGGTAAGCGTGGAGTCTTTAGATGGGGACTAACTCAATTAGTGGCAAGGGAAAAAGGGCCCATCTACACCTAGCAGGATATTCCACTATGAAAGCAGTATATAAAAGGCAGGAGCCACGCGACTGCTTTATAGCAGTATTGAAGTGCACTGACAACTGTTGGGACCCATTGACACATACCATATACCTCTTTCATGCCACTTTCATAGTGTTCGATCCTGCTTGGTGTAGGTGTATCATGGGCCCCAACAGTTGTCAGTGCACTTCAGTACCACCATAAAACAGTAGTGTAGATCCTGCAGTGCACTTTAAAAGCAGTACTGTGGCTTCTGCCTTTTATATACCACTTTTATACTGCTTTCATAGTGCTATATCCTGCTTGGTGTAAAAGAGCCCCCAGACTGGACCATCCAGGCACGGCTCGGGTTTTTCCACTGTGGATACACACAAGCCGGAAATAAGAGTGGATTTGATGACCCTTGCCAAACCTTGGGAAAAACTGAATAAAAAGTAGTTCTACTCTACATATGAGTTTAACTGTCCCAGGCTGGCCTCTTCATTTTTAATTGTTCTGTGCTGACTTCTTAATTTAAATCTGTCTCCTTTTCTGAATGAATTGTAATCGAGTTAATGTTACGGTTATTGTACTTGCTTCGTTCCGTGAATCGCTTCGAGCACAATGAGTTCTGGAAAATGCAGTTTACAAATACATTCCCTCTGGCTTTTTTAAAAATGCATTTAAAATAATAACCGTGAATCGCTTTTGAGCATGCTTGCTCAAAGGAATTTAGAGCAAACTTACCCAATAATTGAAAGCACTGCATTGCATAGGTAGTGAGTGCCTTTAATTGTCAGGGATATTCCGGATTTGAATGTAGATTTCAGAGAGTTGTATCTGTTAGTTTAACTTAAGCCCCATTCATTTCAGTGGGTCTAGTAACATTGGATACAACCCATAAGCTGTGCTTCCACATTCTCTTGTGTAGTGCCTGCTGTACAGTGATATACATGCAGGCACAGGATGTTCCATCCATTCTAGGAAAACCAGAAACACAACTGCTGCTCCCAACCTGGGGCTTTCCAGGTGTTTTGGAAACAGTGCCATTTCCCCGTGCAGAACAACCGTTTCTCCCAGTCCTCACACTCTGGGAACTGAGAACTAGAAAGTTGGTGAAGACTGCAGGGCTGGCCAAGCTGTGGTCCCGGGCCAAATTTCAGAAGCCCTCTAGACACAGTCAGCTCAGAGCTCTGACAAAAGTGAGCAGACAAGCTGGAGCGTGTTCAGAGGAGGGCAACCAGGATGATCAGGGGTCTGGAAACAAAGCCCTATGAAGAGAGACTGAAAGAACTGGGCATGTTTAGCCTGGAGAAGAGAAGATTGAGGGGAGACATGATAGCACTCTTCAAATACTTAAAAGGTTGTCACACAGAGGAGGGCCAGGATCTCTTCTCGATCCTCCCAGAGTGCAGGACACGGAATAACGGGCTCAAGTTAAAGGAAGCCAGATTCCAGCTGGACATCAGGAAAAACTTCCTGACTGTTAGAGCAGTACGACAATGGAACCAGTTACCTAGGGAGGTTGTGGGCTCTCCCACACTAGAGGCCTTCACGAGGCAGCTGGACAAGGATCTGTCGGGGATCCTTTAGGGTGGATTCCTGCATTGAGCAGGGGGTTGGACTCGATGGCCTTGTAGGCCCCTTCCAACTCTGCTATTCTATGATTCTATGATCTAGCAGCAGCTGTAGAGGAGGGGAAAGAAGGAGAGAGGCAAAAGAAAGAAGGAGTAGCAGAAAAGGGAGAGAGAGAGAGAAAGGGGGTGGCAGAGAGAGAGAAAGAAAAAGGGGTGGCAGAGAGAGAGAGAGAAAGAAAGAAAAGGGGTGGCAGAGAGAGAGAAGGAAAAGGGGTGGCAGAGAGAGAGAAGGTGGCCCCATCTACTTTTATCTCTAGCCTTACCCATTGCTGGCATAGGGCCTCCAACATGTAGCCCCCACCCCTTTACTTCTGCAGCCCTTGATAGAAAAAGGGTTCCTGGAAGGGATCCCTGAAAGGTTGTTTAAACCAACTTCAAAGCTCACTGCAATACATTCAGGTCTTTGGGCATTTGTAACTTTCTGCAGCGTTGTTGTTTGCACAAATGGTTCATATTTCTCCATGTAGATAATAACCAAGAGCTCTTGCTGTCTTCTTCCAGCTTAGAAACGAGAGGAAAACAAGGAGCATCTCTGGGATACTGTGCAAGAAACCCCCAAAACAGACGCCTCTCCAGCAAACACGGAGAAGGACATCTACGCTCGGTTGAAGAGAACTATGCTACATCCTTCCTGCATTCCTTCCCAGCTAGGGTGGCCAGTTTTAATTATGGCAGGGAAAAACTTCACCTTCAGAACCCCAACAAAGGGTGTGGGGTGGGGGGTGGGGGCAGGCAGGGAAAGCTGACAAAACGACTTCCTGTGTTGTTCTATTGTATTATGCTATCTTCTGAATATAATCTACCAAAACATCCTGTGTTGTGTACTGAACATTAAAGATATATATATATGTTTGAATCCCTTGTGCGTTATTTGGTGTTTCATCATCGGCATTTAAAGCATTTTTATTCTACACTTCAGCTAAAAAGGGCTCACAAAGTGGCTTATGAAAATCAGTAATGCAACAGGCCCTGCCTTCAGGACTACAAGCTAAAAGACATGTCATAAAAGGAAAGGGGACAGGGAGGGAGGAGGAAAAAAGAAGCAGCGAACTTGGGCACTAGTTCTTAAGTTATCAAGTTTTTATAGATGTTCTTTCTGGCAGGGAGAAGCAAAGCAAATTCCCCGTTGTTGCGACCTCTTTGGCTGATGACTAAAGCTGGGTATTTATTTATTTATTTATTACATTTTTATACCGCCCAATAGCCGAAGCTCCCTGGGCGGTTCACAAAAATTAAATATGGTATGTCTCCTCTTGCCATGGTGGGAGCAGCCCTTTATGATTCCGCAGGTTTCTCTTGGAAAATCAACAAGAAAGGAAGGGCACCGGGTTAGTTTAGAAGCAAGAAGCAGGTGTCATAGCCAAAACAACAACAGCCCTACAGTGTATGGTGTGCAGCGAGGGGCATCCAATGGGTATACATGTGAAACATCAAAACACACACCACAATATAAGTCTGTTGTGTTTAAGTGTTTAAACTCATTAAACAAAATTAATGATGTCAGTGAGGCAGTGAATCTGCTCCGGGTTTCCGTCAGAAAACTGGTTCTGAAGGAAACAGAGCGGATTCACTGCCCCACTGACTTCAGAGCCACCAGCCTCCACTGGCAAATGGAAATCCCACATTTTGTTCCATCAGTATCCAATTGGACTAGAAAATCGGGGGGAGGGGGAGAGACACCACAAAACTGCACAGTCCTAACAAAAAGGATTGCCTGCAACATTTTTTTTTAATAATCGCCAAATGCAATTACTCAGCAATGAAGGTAAGATGCCAACTATGGATTTTGAAATGGCTCCAGTGCCTTTAACAGTTGTAGGAATGGTAGAACTGCACCACCAGCAACATAAGAACATAAGAAGAGCCATGCTGGATCAGACCGGGTCCATCTAGTCCAGCACTCTTCCACTCAGTGACCAACCAGCTGTCGAACAGGAACCTACAAGCACGAAATAGGTGCAACAGCTCCCTCCAACCCATGTTCCACAGCAACTGGTGCATACAGGCTTACTGCCTCTGATACTGGAGGTAGTGCATAACCACCAAGGCTAGTAGCCAATGATAGCCTTCTCCTCCAGGAATGTATCCAACCCCCTTTTAAAGCCATCCATCATCACATCTTGTGGTAGTGAGTTCCATAGTTTATGCGCTGTGTGAAGTTCTTTCTTTTATCTGTCCTGAATCTGCCACCAATCAGCTTCATGGAACGACCCTGGGTTCTAGTATCATGAGAGGAGAAAGATATCTCCCTATCCACAGTCTCCACAACCTGCGTAATTTTGTACATCTCCCCTTAGCCGCCTTTTTTCCAAGTTAAATAATCCCAGCTCTTGTAGCCTTCCCTCATAGGGAAGGAGCTCCAGATGCAACATCTACTACCATACCTTCTTTCTTAACTTGACACTGGCTCCTGGGCACTGTCCTTGATCAGGATGTCATAAATTCCAAACCTTGAGACCAACACACTGAGGGCAAAAATGGGTCCGAGAAGGACTGTTGAGTCAAATGATTACACACACACACATCTCTTCCTCCTCCTCACATCTCCTAAGACACTTGAGTAGGAGGGGAAAAGCCTTCATAATTTCCCTATCCAGAAATCAGCTAATGAAACAGAGCTGAGCACAACATTAAACAACTAAGTGTATGATGTGCCCATGCTCCCAAAGCAAGAAATAACTGGGCGTGTTTAGCCTGGAGAAGAGAAGATTGAGGGGAGACATGATAGCACTCTTCAAATACTTAAAAGGTTGTCACACAGAGGAGGGCCAGGATCTCTTCTCGATCCTCCCAGAGTGCAGGACACAGAATAACAGGCTCAAGTTAAAGGAAGCCAGATTCCAGCTGGACATCAGGAGAAACTTCCTGACTGTTAGAGCAGTACGACAATGGAATCAGTTTCCTAGGGAGGTTGTGGGCTCTCCCACACTAGAGGCCTTCAAGAGGCAGCTGGACAACCATCTGTTAGGGATGCTTTAGGGTGGATTCCTGCATTGAGCAGGGGGTTGGACTCGATGGCCTTATAGGCCCCTTCCAACTCTGCAATTCTATGATTCTATGATCTAATGAGACAACCATCTCCATATCTACTCAGGCCTACATCCCCCCACCAATTTCAGTGGGTCTTACTTCTAAGTCTGCGATATTTTGACCTTCGAGTTGCCTGCCTGTATTCTAAGTAAAATGCACATACCATTCGAGCCCAAGACTGCAATACTAAGGATCGTGTACTGGAAATATTCCCCAGGAAACCATCCCATGCTGGTGAAGAGATGTGCGGGTGCATATTATTTTGTGACAGATTAGAGCCACTGGCCTTCCAATTGTACCTTCAGTGCTCTACAGAGAGCCCCGACATGCCTACATTGGTCGGTACAGAGGTGGGCAGACTTCAGACTTTTTAAAAAGCAAGAACCTGGAAAAGGTCCACCTGTTGGAGCCAGATGCAGAATACTAGCTGTGAGATTGAACCAGACCCAAAATGGTGGCTGTGGGGGAAGGCAGCCAAGGCAATTGCCTATGCTGAGATCTCCAAAGTGGTGCTGGCCTTGGCTTCCTGACCCTCCTGATTTTAATTTCATTTCTTAAGACGTTTTAAATTATTATGTTTTAGCTGGTAGGCTGGCATGATGCAAGGCAAAGTGCTGCCCGCCAGCACCAGTTTTATTTGGGTTCCGAAGAGTGGTTTTCTGTTTTGTTGCTCAGACTGTCTCCTTTGCCTTGTGTGTAGGTTCTTGAGCAAGTTATTTTTCTCTTAGTCTTACCAGTTGCCTTCTGGGAAATGGCTGTTTTTGTTTTGTCTAGCCGTAACCAGCATGGCAGACACTTTATGAATGGGCAAGCACCCTTCCCCATGGCAACCATTTTGTGAGAGAACCCACAACACTATCAACATTCCAAATGTGCCTACTGACCCAAAGCAATTGGGGACCCTTGGGCAAACCCCACAAGCCATACAATGGGCCCGTTCAGAAGACACCTTAAACCATGGCTTTAACCATGGTGGATAAGCCAGAAAGCCAGGCCGTGTTCAGATGACACCTTGAACCATGGCTTTATCCACAGTGAATAAGGCTTTTTGCTTTATTCACCATGGTTAAAGCCGTGGTTTAAGGTGTCTTCTGAACACAGCCCAGCTTTCTGGCTTAATCACTGTGGTTAAAGCCATGATTTAAGGTGTCTTCTGAACAGGGCCACAGGGATGATCTGTATATCCAAGTACGCATTTTTCACTGTGTTAGTACACATCAGGGAACTTATCATACACCAACATCACTGAATAAAGACCTAGGCAAAGGTAACCAATGCACCCTCACATTTTACAGGTTAGGAACACTGAGAGATGCAGCCATGCCTTCAATTTTACCTGTTAAACCATTAGAAATGAGAAACTCCTGCTTATTTGCTGCTAATTATCCAGGCATCAATGAGTACACCCCAATCTATATTGTGTTGCCACCCAGTTTAAACTATCAGAACAAAACATGGTGGTCTTATGTCAGGTATTTAATTAACAATATACACATTAAATTATAATGAATAAAGGGATCTTCTTGATTGATAGAACTCTCCTTTCTGAGTCACATAAAGTATTAGTTCGATTTTACTCTTGCGTTATTCCGAACCCTTCCAGGGTATTGTGTCAAGTTCTATTAGGGCAGGCCCTGATAGGCTTAAATGAGAAGGGTAGTATTTTGGTTAAACAGTTCGGAGAAACTTCACGATGTGAAGAGCAGTACGGCCACGGACACCAAGGTGGGATCACCCTCACTGGAGGTATTCAGGCAGGGATTTGGTAGCTGTCTGCTAGGAATGGTCAAACTCTGGGCATCCTTAATTGAGTTGGACAAGAGAGGATTCAAAGTATTCACACACACACACCCCACAACTGTATGGCTACATACTCCTCTAACTCTGCAATGCAGATTGGCAGAGGTGCAAAACACCTTGTGCTAATTAATAATTATAAGAATTATATTAAAATATTATAATTAATTCTTACATTTATATCCCAGGGAACTTACGGAACCCTCCTCCTCTTCTCCACTGTACCTGATTAGATACTGGCACATAAAAATGTTGGGCCCAGCTCTCACGTAGGACAAGTAAGTTTTTCTCTCTTATTTGGTTGTTGATTCATAGAAGATTCCACCAATTTCTAAGCAAGCACCCTGTAGGCTGCATCGAAGTGAGAACTACAGGTGGACAACTCCTAGACCCCTGATCTCCTTTTTTATGCTTCTTTATCTTTAAAGCAGACATGGACTGAGACGCCTTTCAAACAGAGGGCACCTTCAAATACAACAGGAATGGGCAACTTGTAGCCATCCAAACGTTTTGCCCTATAACTCCTGTGTTCCATGACCATTGGCTATGGAGCTAGGGGGATGGGAGTTGTAGCCCTCCAGATGTTTCAGCCTACAAGTTGCAACATCCCTGAAATAGAGAACCATCTTCTGTAAAGTAAGACACATGGGCCCACCTTAAATCTTATGCGTGTCTACTCAGAGGTAAACCCCATGGTCCTCAATAGGACTCACTCCAATGTAAGTGTGAATAGGACTGCACCCTAAGACCTTTACAAGGAAGCTAGATTTCTCTGAAAACAAACGGGCCTTAGTTTGGGGTAACTGTAGTTAGAATTGGGGTGCAAGAGAGAGAGAGAGAAACATGTACAAAGTCAATTGCCACCCGAGATCAAAGCCAAAGACTTCACCCGCCGTCTCTCAGAACTTCGACATGGAAAGATTATTTTTAACCTGATTCAAACAGGTGTTTTCAACCACCACCGGAGAAGCTATTTACATTTAATTCTCAAAAAATATCTTCTCATTCTACACCCCGCCCACCCACCCACAAAGTAAGTAAAACAGGAAGATAAATAAGCAATGCAGGACGTGGAAAATATGTCAGCCCTAAGTGGGTCAAAGCTAACCACCACCTCACTTCCATGACGTCACAAGCGCACCAGCTTATCTGGGTCAGCTTTTGAAGCTCTTCCCGCAGAAACCGCTTCCTCTAGAAAACAGAGTTGTTTTTCAAAGAGGTGGGGGAGTTTACAAAGAGACGGCACGTGTCAGAGCTCAGGTGGCAGAATGGGGAGGTGGGGCGAACGTTACACCGCAAGGCAAGGTACACAGTGCTGCCTGGGGTCGAGATGGACCGCAAAGCCACTAGCAGGTGCAATGATCTGGGGTTGGAAGGGATGCAGCTAAGTATAGCACCACCACCAAAGGGTCTGCAAGAACCAAGAATAACTTTGCGGCTGGTTCAGTTGTGGGCAAGCTGGAAATGAGAACTGGGGCACAGACTCCACCCCCCCCCCCCCCGCCCACAGCACTAACACTTTGAATGGATCTACTGTACCAGGCGTATTTGAATGTTTTTCTTTCCATGTCTGAAATATGCCAATTTTGTCCATTCAGGTCACCAGAGACCAAATGGTATCTGTTGGAGTTGCCCCAATTCTGCAGGGCAGCGTGATGGGTTGTGTGTGTGTGGGTGAGAGAGAGTGTCTTCACGGCCATGGGAAAGAAGTGGCAAGCTTTATGGCACATCATGGGACCTTCTTGCCCTTTTTGAAGGCGTGAAGCATGAGTAATGGAGGGTCCTCTACAGATGTCTCCCTGTCGATAAGACTGCATTCACATTGATATCCAAAACTGTGTCTTTCTGTAAATTAACAGTTGAAAAGCCCTACTGGGACAGACTGTGGCTCTTATGTAGACCAGGATCCTGTTTCCTTGAGGCTAGGGAGATGCCCTCAGGAAGGTCCAAGCATGAGCACAACTCCTCTTCCGTATTTGTCCCGTTATACTGCCTCTGAACATGACAGACACCATTTAACTGTAATGGTTAAGAGCTAGCAACAGGCCTATCACCCATCTCTTTGCCTAGTTCCCTTTAGATCCATCTTTATTACTGGCCATTGTCACGTCACGTGTGCAAGTTTGTACAATACAGTCATTTCTTCGGCATAGTTTATGTTGCACAATAAAAACCTGCTAGCGCCGAGGAATGGCAAGGAGCTATACAGGCCCATGAAACTGTATCTGCTGGCTACTGAAAAAAGATCATACTGAGTAGCCTGGGGCTGAAGAGTTTACTATTCAGTCCATACATTTTCAAGCTTATCTTGGCAACAGCCATGAAAATGCACTGCTTTTTAAGGGAATGGCGTGATTCCTAAGAGGGTTGGGGGCCTGTCTTGAATAAACAGGACTGTGCAGCAGTGGTAACGCTCTGACCATTGGTAATGCTAGCTGGGAATGATGGGAGTTGGAGTACAACATAATCAGAAGGGTCACAATTTTCCTACCACTCCTGTACATCTTCAATCACCCCCCGCCCCCCGTATACCACAGAGCAAGGTGTTTATAAAATAATCCACCTTTAAATCTCCTTGCTTTTGTATGAATACAGATGATCAAGCCCACAACGCCTCACTGTTGCTGGCCAAACCCAGCAATGAAAAACAGCTACCATAACATTGCACCATCTCAAATATTCACTCAGCAGAATCAAGTATTTGATGCCCTTCGTACGTTATTATCTCCCTGGTTCTGCAAACCTAGCACGTAGGGGGGAAAAGATGAGCCAGAGGTGTGTATAGGAGTGGTGGTGGTGGTGTCATTTTAGCATGCAACCCCGTGTGCATAGGTGATGTGGTACATTCCTGTGTGTGTGTGGGGGGGGAATGTTTTAAATGGCCTGCTGAATGTATGAAGCAGCTCAGAATTCATAGTAGAAGTGGAATCTGAATACTGTTCTAAAAATCTTTCTTTGCCAATGTTATCTGGCCTTGTAAGGTGGGTTTTACGATTACTAGATTCAGATTTCAATACCAAGAGAGAGTGAAGTGCTATGAACCGTAGAACTGTGCCGTCCTGCACTAAGAAGGGTCCATGTTGTTTCCCAGAGCTAACGATACACTTTAAGTAAGGACTTCCGGCAATTCTACTCCCACATCTATAATTAAAAAGAAACAGGTCTGATAATGTAATTCACAGAAGCAGACACCAGATGGCAGCAAAATAAAGCAAATGACGGGTGACCTCTAGCATTGTCAAGCAACTCTGGAAGGAAAAGAATAATGCTGTTGAACAATAAAGGGCTGATGTCATAAATAGCCAATCAACTGGAACCACATGTTTGGTCTGACATAAGTAAGGACTTGCTTGGTTAGCTGTGGAGAGCAGAACCTGATCCAGGCAACTATGCACAGTTCTCTTTCCTGCCACAGCAAAGGCAGACACACTTTGGCATTCTGATAATCCTGGTTAAAAGGAATCAAACATCCTGTTGTGGCAGAGTAGGACAAACATTCCAAGCAGTGAATGCCTGAGAAGCACACAGTTACAGATACTTCAGCTTTGTTTAAACCAGGAGGATTCAAAAGGAAAGAAACAAGGTCCTGGATGGAGACCAACGTTTAGCCTGCCCAACAGCCATAGGCAGATGGAAGTTGTAGAAGAGGGTGCATTTATTTGATGAAATATCTACTGACAGTTAAGTCAGTCCCGTACCCATTCAATTCCGTTCTTCCAAGGACATATCCCAGACAGTACTTTTGCACCCAGATCTTCCACGATGTCCTTCATCGGTTGGAAGGCACAGGATGATCTCAGCCCATACCCGGCCAACTCAAGCCCTCCTCTCCACCTACCACTGAGAGATGAGATACAAAAAAGATGTAACAAAAGAGGTTTATTGAGAGTCAGAAAATGGGAAGGCAATGGCCATTTCAAGGAAACTTTTAAATCCCCTTCACTCTTCCCACCGAGGGAACAAATCAAGAGTCCATAATGTGTGGTGTGGTGCCAGTTCAGTGGGGTGGGAGCCTTCAGCAAACAACCCAAGTCCGGGACCTACAAGGAGAAGAGAAGTTCGTTTTTAAATGTGTGGATGGCAAAAGATGGACGGTTAATTTGCTGTACCAACATTGCACCAGGCATTAAACTCAAGACCAGACACCCTAAAAGTCTACCTGGAGTTTTACGTGGCTGACAAAGCTGCAAAGCTACTAACTCAACTACACATTGATGCTTCAGTCCATGCTCAGACTACACAGTGACTCATTTTCTCCCTGGTCAGTGAATAGAAAATGATGGAGCTTTCCAATTAACACTATAAACCAGGGATGGACAATCTGTGGCCCTTCTGATGTCATCCTTGGCCATTATCCACGCTGGCTGGGGCTGAAGGGAATTGGCATCTAACAAGATAGAGGGCAACAGAAAGAGCAAGGGGACAGGAGCAGGCGCGGGGCCCGCTCCAGTTGGACCCTTCCCCCGCCCCCCACAGGGCAAACTGTCATCTTGGCCCTGTGGGGAAGAAGAAAGAGCAAGGGGACAGGAGCGGGTGGAGGAAACATCGGGGCCTGCTCCAGTTGGACTCCCCTCCTTCGGGAGCAGGACAACCCCACCAGCCCTGTTCCCGGTCCACTTAATTTCTCTCTCTCTTTCTCCCTCTTCCCCCCTGGACTCCTTTTCCTTGTGTGTCATGTCTTTATTAGACTGTAAGCCTGAGGGCAGGGACTGTCTTTTTTGCTTACTGTAAGTCACTCCAAGAGCCTTTTTTTGGCTGAGTGGGGTATAAATGATTATTATTATTATTATTATTATTATTATTATTAATAATAATAATAATAATTAAAATAGCAGTTCCCCAGAAGTCTAGGATTGCGCTCTGCACTAACAAATACTGGCCCCATTCAGAAGACACCTTAAACCATGACTTTAGCTATGATGGTTAAGCCAGAAAGCCAGGTTGTGTTTGTTAGCAGAACCACCTCCATTTTTAACAGGAAACTGTAAAATCTCCATTGCACTCCAAGCAAAATGTCAAAATGCCCTGTATGAGAATGTCTCCTTGTGTGCGTCCTTGCATCCTTGATTACTAATATAAACAAGAGTCCTGGCTCCAGCTGTCTGTGTCGAAGTTAACTCTCTGTAACTTACTGTCAGGCCAAAAGTATTGTTTACAGGACTGTTTAGCATAATTAGCTATGCCTCAGTGTTACATTCTGATTGGTTAATGCTGCTACTGGGCCCTGCCCCTTGAAAGCTTTAATACTGTACCATATTCCCTATGTCTTTTGTCTGATTGCTCCCTTTGAAGAGACCAGGCCTTGATTACTAATCAATAAAGCGCTTTTGAACCCTCTGTCGTTGGAATGGTGGAGTCGTGCTTAAGGGCTGTTTGGATCTCGTCCTTGGGTGAAAAGAACATTGATCTAACATGTTCAGAAGACACTTTAAACCACGGCTTTAACCATGGTGAATAAAGCCAAAAACCTTATTCACCGTGGTTAAATATGTCTTCTGAACATGGCCTGGCTTTCTGGCTTAACCACCATGGTTAAAGCCAGGGTTTAAGATGTCTTCTGAATGGGCCCACAGACTGCAACATCAACTCAGTGTGCAGAGCTTTACTTTGAGAATGTTAATCATGTTGGGGTAAGGGGGGAGGACATAATAGAAGAACAAGGCGGGACATAATGGAGGTATACAAAATTATACATAGTTTGAAGAATGTGGATAGGGAGACATTTTTCTCCCTCTCCCACAATACTAGAACCCAATGGGGTCATCCCATGAAGTTGATGGGTGGTAGTTTCAGAACAGATAAAAGGAAGTACTTCTTCACACAGTGCATAGTTTCGCTACCACAAGATGTAGTGACAGCCACCAATGTGGATGACTTTAAAAGAGGGTTGGATAAATTCCTAGAGAAGGTTATTAATGACTACTAGTCTTGATGGCTATGTGCTGCCTCCAGTATCAGAGGCAGTAAGCTGGGGAACATGGGCAGCAGTGTGCTGTTAAACCTATGTCCTGCTGCACCTATGTCCTGCTTGTGGGTTCCTGGTTGACAGCTGGTTAGCCACTGCGTGAACAGAGTGCTGAATTAGCTGGACCGTTGGCCTGATCCAGCATGGCTCTTCTTATATGACTTTAGGCTCTCCACCTTCCAATAATGGGCACCGCATGAAGACAAAGGCATCTCTGGCTTTATTTGTATGGGGAAGGTCAGCAGGGAGAAGCCAAGGCAGAGAGAACTTACAATGGTAACCGGGACCTAACCCAAGAACCACAATTCAAGAAGGATGCAGACAAGCTGGAGCGTGTTCAGAGGAGGGCAACCAGGATGATCAGGGATCTGGAAACAAAGCCCTATGAAGAGAGACTGAAAGAACCGGGCATGTTTAGCCTGGAGAAGAGAAGATTGCAGGGAGACATGATAGCACTCTTCAAAGACTTGTAAGGTTGTCACACAGAGGAGGGCCAGGATCTCTTCTCGATCCTCCCAGAGTGCAGGACACGGAATAACGGGCTCAAGTTAAAGGAAGCCAGATTCTGGATAGATATCAGGAAAAACTTCCTGACTGTTAGAGCAGTACAACAATGGAACCAGTCACCTAGGGAGGTTGTGGGCTCTCCCACACTAGAGGCCTTAAAGACGCAGCTGGACAGGCATCTGTCAGGGATGCTTTAGGGTGGATTCCTGCATTGAGCAGGGGGTTGGACTCGATGGCCTTGTAGGCCCCTTCCAACTCTGCTATTCTATGATTCAAGATGCATCTACATGAATAATGTTCACGCTATGCTAGCATTACAATTCCTAAATGTGAGCACTCTTATCTCCTGAATAGGAGACGAACACGAGAGTAGCTACAAATGTTTTTTCTTCTAACACAGCGGTTCTCAACCTGTGGGTCGGGACCCCTTTGGGGGTCGAATGACCCTTTCACAGGGGTCGCCTAAGACCATTGGAAAACACATATTTCCGATGGTCTTAGGAAACTGTTTTTATTTATTTTATTTATTTATTTATCATACTTATACCCCGCTCCTCAGCCAAAAAAGGCTCTCGGAGCGGCTTACACTTAGCAAAAAAAGACAGTCCCTGCCCTCAGGCTTACAATCTAATAAAGACATGACACACAAGGAAAAGGAGTCAAGGAGGGAGGGAGGGAGGAGAGAGAAAGAAGAGAGAGAGAGAGAGAGAGAGAGAGAGAGAGAGAGAGAGAGAGAGTCCAGCAGGAGCAGGCCCCGATGTTACTTCTGCCTGCTCCTGTCCCCTCGGTCCTTCTTCTTCCCCACAGGGCCAAGATGGCAGTTTCGAATGACTCTTTCACAGGGGTCGCCTAAGACCATTGGAAAACACATATTTCCGATGGTCTTAGGAAACTGTATTGACTGAACTATGTCATGTATCATCTTTTGTATTATTAAAGCTATTGTTATGTATTATTTTCATTAGCAAACCATCCCATGACAATGGATCGTGTAGGGAAGAACGAAAATAATTTTATGGTTGGGGGTCACCACAACACGAGGAACTGTATTAAAGGGTCGCGGCATTAGGAAGGTTGAGAACCACTGTTCTAACACAAGCCTCCGCTTCCCCCACCCCCAAGCACATGCCTCTGTCCTGACCAGGCAAACATACCTGCAAGCAAAACCTCCTTCTCAGCCCACAAAGTTGATGACAACAAGATGCAAGATGGTGCTGGCAAAGAGGAAGTCAGCGAAGGCCCGTTCCGGTGAGATCCCCTGAAATTCCCCTTTGTTCTGTGGGTTGATTTGGATCCTCAAGCAAACTAGAGAAAAGGGGGGGGGGGGAAACATAAAATATTGTAATGGATGGTTGCTGTGGCAACAACTGGTCTCTATCCACGCCCCCACGTTGCCACGACGACCGTAGGCACCCCATCCTCCTTCTCCTCCTCCCAGTCAAGCAGCGGCCTTACTGTTGCCATGGCGACAAAGAGCCCCAGGCCAACCATCCCACCCGGCACAGCGGCCGTTGGGACCACGCCCCCCCCCACGCGGTTGTCATGCCGACGTGAAAGAAGGACCGTTGGGCGGTTGCCCCGGCAACCATGGGGCGCATGCGCGCCCGCTCAACCCCCCGCTTCCCGAGTCGAGGAGCCCCTCACCGCCCAGGATGAAGCTGCCCACGGCGGAGATGAAGCCCGAGAGGAACGAGTTGAAGGGGAAGGTGCCGACGCCGAGGCAGTAGCCGAACTGCAGCGCTCCCGTCAGCATGACGTAGAGCAGGTAGGCGTCCAGCACCTTCAGGCGGCTCGGCGTCCCGCTGCTGTACTCGGCCAGGAAGCGCCGCACCACGGAGCCCACCGAGCTCGCCCCGGAGCCGGACGACCCAGAAGCTGCGCCCGACATCGCGACGGATCAGCTCTCCGGACGGCCTGACTGAGTGGACGGAAGCGAGGGGGAAAGCTTCCCGGGTCGCTTACTGCGGGCAGAGCGCATGCGCGGAGAGCCTTTCTCCCGCATCGCGCGTGCGCAGAACTAGACTTGAGTGCCCGAGGAAGCCATGTTTAGTTTGGGCTGCCGTACGCGCTTGCGTACGCTGTTAACGCCGGCACGGGAAACACAAGCGTAGAATCAGATTTGTTTCCCGACAGGGCTCATTCTTAGTATGGGCTAGCTTCTGCGCATGTGTAGTACATTCATCCTTCCGCATGCGCATTGCTTTCGCTTCTAAAGGGAGGACGGCAAAAGTGATTTAAGAACGCATGCGCAGTGGCCGTTGCCCACCTTTAGATGGGAATTACTGTACACGTTTACGCATAAAAAGTCCTACAACTCCCAGCATGCCAGTCTTCGGCATGATGGGAGTTGTAGAACTTTTCCTGTGCAAACATGCATAGCTCTGCGCCCTTCAGGTGTTTTTTTAATTGTAATGTTCATTTAAAAAAAAAAGTTTCCATATTACATCATTTAATAAATGCAAATAATGATAAAGAGGAGCCATGAAGCTTAAAGAAAAACAGGCTTGGTTTTGAATAACTAGCTGGCGCCTCTGGCATCGAGCTGGAGGAGAGAAATAAGCGCGCATGCGCATGTTCAACTAGGCTTCCTTCCGGAGTTAAACGTGATTGCCAAATAATGATAAATATTGCAATTGTGTACGCATGCGCAATGAGAAGTACCTATTTCCAGCTCTCAGGTAACAAAAGTAAATTGCCTGAAAATTGGCTTTAAAGAAAAGAAAATAGAAGGCAAGGCGCTCTTGCATGACACTATAACCTTCCATCCCATAATTGCAACCCCGCTTCTGCTTACTATCACATAACCTGAATTGTCCTACCCTAAGGTCAGCATACGACGATGACCCGTTATGAGCTGGCTCCTCCTGTGGCTTTAGTACTATCCCTAAGATTCGTGGCGAGCGGAAGTAGCTGCTCATTGCAATAGGAAAACAAAACTTAACGCTCTGCATATGCTCAGAAACAGTCCCTGCCAAACAGCCTGAAAACGTGTGTGTAGGGGGAAAGTGGCACTTGCTAATGCCAGGCGCAAACTCGCGACTGCGTAGCTCGTCTGTGCGAGGCGACTCGAGAGCTTCATACTAGGGCGGAAAGACACCATTTCAATAAACAGGAACGCAGGCAGAAGGCATTATTTATTTATTTTATTTATTATATTTATATACCGCCCCACAGCCGAAGCTCTCTGGGCGGTTCACAAAACCTTCAAAAAAAAATGTCCAGGGCAGCGAAATCGGGTGGTGGTGGTGGGGATGCAATGAAGCTTCCCTGCTTGCAGCTGAGAAAGAGCCGTAAGAGCTTAGGAAGAGCCCTGATGCTGGATCAGGCCAAGGGTCCATCTAGTCCAGCACTCTGTTCACACAGTAGCCAACCAGCTGCCCACAGGAAACCCACGAGCAGGACGTGAGTCCCAACCCATGTTCCCCAGTAACTGGAAAATAGCCTTACTGCCTCTGATACTGGTGATATAGCACATAGCCATCGGGACTAATTGCCACTGATAGCCCTCTCCCGCAGAAATGTGCCCGCTCCCCTTTCCAAGACACGGTTTCCTCCTTCGCCTGGGCCACGGCGAATCAAGGCTTGTTGCAAATCTACCTGTTGCAATTCCAAAACAACCACTTTCTCTCCCCCCTCCCCCGCCCGTGCCTCCTTGCAGCCGTCAATCACCCCAGCCAACCTCCTCCCCTCTTTGTGATGCTGCACCCACATCAGGGGGGCAGGGAAGCCCCGCCCTCCGCTTCGCTCTCCCTTTCTCCCCTAACCAAGCCCAGCAAGCGGAGGGAAGCCCGGAGGGGGCTGCCGCGCTCTCTTTAGGAGCATCCCTCCCGCCCCCTTTACATAACCCAGCAGGAAGGTTACACAACCGGCCTTTCCCAACCCCAAATTCCCCCCACCACCCCCGCCGGAGCCATTCATAAAATGTGAACCACGCCCCTTTTGCTCGCCTGACCCCGCCCCCACGTTCTAAGCTCCGCCCCTTGCAACTTACACACGCCTTCCTCACCAGCTGTTGTGATGTATTCCTTCCTGGGGAGTAATGGAGGAAGATCTTGAGCAGCCGTGAGTCTGAGTTGATTTTCAGTGTTTTCCGGCTGGCGGGGCTGCGTTCTGCTCCTGGATATTATTATTATTATTATTATTATTATTATTATTATTATTATTATTATTATTCCAGAATAGAGATTCTTCTGTGAATAGGGCAAGGAAGGAAGAAGATATAAGAAAATGGGCTGGTTGTTTTTGTAGGGAGTTATATACTTAACTTGCTCGTACAGTTGGGTTGTGCTGTTTAAGATATGCATTCATCCGGTCTTTGATGTGGGTTATTCTATTTTTCTTCTTCTAACTAAACATTGGAAGCTAAGGTTCACCGATGAGAATCTTCCTCTACTTTCTTCTAACGAGGGGTGGGTGCTAGCATATGTCCGCGAGATGCTTAGAAAGGAAGGAGCAGGGAGCTTGGGTTTGCATGTAAACAGGCCTGTTTGGGAAGGGGAAGAAGGTAAGGAAAAGCACATCAAAATCCATGCATGGTTTTGGTTAAACTTGCTGGTGACAGGACAGAGCTGGTGGGTAGGAAAATCACAGATCCTACAAAAGGAGGTAAAGGATGAAATGGTGGGATGGGGGAGGCAGAGGAAGGCAAGAGAGAGGAGACATCGTACGTTGAAAGGAGGAAGGCTGCTGGAAAAACTCAGGCTGCTGGGTTAAAAGAGGTTATGTAAAACCAGGAAATAGTGACCAGAAGCATGTGAAGGGAAATTAAGGCTCAGGAGTTCATAGATTTGACGTCAGATCTATGTCCTACGAGCTGTCTTCCATGCTAGGGCTCGTGGGCTAGAATGTGTGACGTCCACAGCACCTCTGAGCACGAACAAAGTGACTTTTCTTCACTTCCGAATAGCGATATGCCTCCTGCATTCCTGGGAAGAAAGAACGGAGGTCTTGTGGCTCACTAAATGGTGTTGCAAGGCCTCCTGGAACTTCTTCAAAACAAAACAAAAGAAAAGAAAAGTCACAAGCTGCGATTCCTAATGCTGGAGGCGATGTTTTATACATGCACAAGAGGTGCTGGAATTCAAGGCCAAATTGACGATAGATCCCACTCTTCTAATCCGAGCTGTGTGTTGGTGGGGTTGGGAATACTCAGCAGTGAAGGGGGAATGCTCTGTGTATGCTCAGAGGTCCTGGCACTATCAGTATAATTTTTCACATTCTGAGATCGAGGTATTTGGTCAGAAATTTTTTGAACCGGTTTGGAAGGAGAGCAGTTGGCAGAGGATAAGAGAAGCAGAATCTAACCACTAAAGAAATAGCCTTTATTCCCAAATATATTAGTAGCTGTGTGTTATTAGAAGGAAGGAAGCCCGGTTAAAGGACTTAGAGAGCTTGGGTCAGAGAAGCTTTTTGGAATGGGTGTTATTTACTTAAGGCACAATCCTATTTATGTTTGGAAAGGAAAAAGGCATACAATTTCCAGCATGCCCTATCCAGCTGAAAGTTGTAGGACTTTTTTTGTGTGTGGTCTAAACATGCATAGGATTCTGCCCTCAGCCCTCCAACAGACCCCTTAAGCGTGTGCGTGTACACCATCACACATTTGAGACAGCTGGTGGACTGGCAATCAGGAGTGATTTGGCAAAGAATAGGCAAAGAAGAGTGATTCAGCAATCTGACCGGCTGCCCCATCACAGTTTTGTAACAGTACAGCCTTGTTTTCCAAGAATTGCCTTTCACAGAGCAAGGCAGCCGCCATCCTGGGCTTGAAATCTTTCCAATGGAACCATTGACGATGCCCATAAGGGGGAAATGCTGTTTTGATGTCCGCCCCGGCACGTCTGACAGGCCATAGCATGTGCTGGCGTGTGCGATGAGCAAGTTATAAAGTCATCGTCTTCCACGGCTCCATTTGGGGAACAAGGGAGGCTTTACTCTTCTCGTTTCTTTCCAAACTGAGCTCCCGTAAGTTCGGGCTCAAAGTCAAGAGTTTTGATGGTGGACACCTCCGGGCAGGCGGGAGCAATTAATTTTTTATTTTATTTTTCTCTTGCCACTGCAAATGTTTGGGAAGAGAGAAAGGCAGCAGGCGGCAAAAAGAATTGCTGAATTGACAGGTCGGTTGCATGCTTCCAGCCATGGAGGATTCTATGACTCCCGGGATCCATTTAATGGATTTTTGATGCCATCGTAATAATAACGCTAAGCATTCATATCATGCTTCAAAGTCCCGAGGGTTCAAAGTATGGATCATGCATTATTTCAGTAATCCTCACACACGCCCCTGCGAGCTTAGTTGGTATTGTGTAGTATTTATTCTATTTCATTTAACATTATTTTTAGGTTGCCTTTAAGGGTGAAACTCTTAAAGTAGTTTAGAATGTTAGACTGAGACTAGGAAGACCTGGGTTCAAATTCCCACTCAGCCGTGGAGTTCACTGGCTCAGCTCTCTTTAACAAAAAACAAAGCAAGTGTCTAGTCCTCAAGCTGGGAAAATAGGCTTGAAAGGGGTACTCGGATGTGCAGGGTGAAAACTAAGAAGCGGGGGGGGGGGGTGACAGGGGTTTCCAAGGATGGGGGCTTCAGTACCCTGCAAAAACGCTTACGGCGTAAAAGTTAGAGTGTTGGACTACAATTGGGAAAACCTAGTTCAAATCCCAACTCAGCCACCAATCTCACTGGGTGACCTTGGGAAAGTCTATGTCTCTCAGCTGGGCCTACCTCACAGGGTTGTTGTGAGGATGGGATGTGGAGTGAAAGAACTGTGCACCCCACACAGACCTCCTTAGAGGAAGGTTAGATTAGAAATACTGTCAATAACAAAAAAGATATGCTATCCCTAAATTGAAATCGGGGTTGAGAGCGTGTGAGTTCCCAAAAGGCCAATAAGCAGGTAAAATCCAACAGACTTAGTTAGCCATGGCTAACTTAAATCCCATTCATTTCTATGGATCTACACTTAGAAGGAGTCACGTTGGACTTTATCTAGTGAGTTCAGTGTTGATCTAAGATTTCCCATTCCAGCGTCAAGCATGTTTTCTTGGAAGTAACTCGGAATTTATCAGACTTAATCCCAAGGAAGTGTGCCTAGGGCTGCAACCTTGGGTTTTAACGCTAAGAATGTTGATCCAGAAGCGATCTTTCCGCTGTAAGGCTGTTTAGGGTTTGCAGCCAGAATTGTTTGCACTGCAGTAGCTCTCGCTTTCAAGAAACAAGGTCTCTGCGTTTTTGCAGCGTCATCGGTGGCATAGAGAGCAGAGTGGTTAGAGTATTGGACTGGGACTCGGGTGATCTGGGTGCTAGTCCCCACTCGGCCGTGAAGCTCACGCTTGGACCAGCCTACCTCGCAGGGCTGTTGTGAAGATCAAATGGAGAGGAAGAGGGTCACGTACCCCGCCTTAGGATTTCTTGCAGTAAGACCCATCGCTCAGTGGGTCCCCATGAACAAGTTACCTTCCACGTGGCTGTGAAACTTAGATGGCAAGAGGTCGAGAACGTGGTAATGCCTGCTCTGGAGCTATAACAGACATGCTACTGTTTGACCTCAAGGGTGCAAAATTGCAGCCCGCTAAGCTATTTCTGCTGGCCAGCCCGGGAACACTGCTTTAATTTTCTCTTGCTAAACTATACGAAGTCAGTTTCCCCAGTTTGAAACAGAATCTCTCATTATTCAAGCCCCCCACCCCCCGAAGGAGCAGGTTCGTAGCTTGGGGGTTCTCCTAGAACCATCTCTGTCACTTGAGGCTCAGGTGGCCTCGGTGGCACGGAGCGCTTTCTACCAACTCCGGTTGGTGGCCCAGCTACGCCCCTATCTGCGCAGGGATAACCTGTCTTCAGTTGTCTACGCTGTGGGAACCGCCAAGTTAGATTACTGCAATGCACTCTACATGGGGCTGCCTTTGAAGACGGTTCAGAAGCTGCAGCTCGTGCAAAATGCAGCAGCCAGATTGATAACGGACCAGAAAATTCGAGCATGTAAGACCCACTCTGGCCTGCTTGCATTGGCTGCCTGTATGTTTCAGAGCCCGATTCAAGGTGCTGGTTTAAACCTGTAAAGCCTTACATGGCTTGGGACCACAATACCTGACCGAACGCCTCTCCTGACATGACTACGTTCAATATCTAAGGTCCTCCTCCGGGTGCCTACTCTGAGGAAAGCTCGGAGGATGGCAACGAAAGAGGACCTTCTCTGTGGTGGCCCCCCCAACTGTGGAACGATCTCCCTGACGAGGCACACCTGGCACATTGTCATCTTTTCAGCGCCAGGTCAAGACTTTTCTCTCAGGCATTTAGCAATATGTAATGAGCCTGGGCCTGTTTTTTTGGCTCATAGTTTTTAAAGTTGTTATAGCGGTTTTAAATGTATGTGTATATTGCACGTTTTTGTGGTTTAACATTTTTGTATATTATTTTTAAGTGTTTTTTATCTTCTGTCAACCTCCCAGAGGGCTTCAGCTATGGGGCGGTATACAAATGAAAAAAATAATAAAATAATAATTTTTCGTGCTCTGCCATGTCCTGTCAGCCTCTGGATCTCCATGGAATGGCAAAAGGCTGCTACTGAATGCAGCTTTCTATCATCGATCACTTCCATATCTTCTTGTGTTTTTTCCCTTTTTCTTTTCCAACTTCTTCATCCCTTGTTTCTATCCATTTTCCCTTCGGCCTGCCCTCGTCTCAACAATCTCCCCCCCCCCCCCCCACAGGTCCCAAGGCTGGCTAGGTGGCTGGCTGCCTGCGTGGCGACCCACCTCCATGTCCCACCTCAAGAATGTGGAAGCTCGGATCCTGCAATGTAAGTGATGTCTGCTGTTGTTTTGGGGTGGGCCTTGTCAGCCTCTTTCCCCTCTCCTGAGAAAGACACACTAGCTAACCTCCCCAGGAAAGCTGAGGGAAGAAATTGTCATTTTCCCACGATAATCTAGACTTTCCTCATGCTTCAGGTAAGCTCCACCGAAGACTAGGAGAGTTTGGTCTCCTCCCCTTGGGCATCAGGGAATACCAGAGTTTCAGGCCACATCAGGTCAACATCTGTCATAATTGAGCAGCTACCGGGTCCTACTGTTGATGGCTGCCCTGCCTCCCCCCTTTATTTCTTTTTCCTGCCCCGGCAGTCCGAGCAGTACCAGGCCAAGTACAGGGGAAGGTGATCCTGCAGGTCACCTGGACCCAAGCCGTGTAGGGCTTTAAAGGTAATCACCAACACTTCGAACTTCGTCCGGAAACTAATTGGCAGCCAGTGGGGTGATATTAAAGTCGGGGCATGTGCAATTCCTCCTGCATAAGTGGCTTGCTTCATCTTGATAACCAAAAGAACCTGAACGATGACTTGAACCTGCCAGAACCGGATCCCAACTCAACACACACCCTTGCTTTAGGGGAAGTATAATACCTTTTAGAACAGGCTGAACACCCTACCCCAGATAGATGAGCTGCCCAGCAGAATATCGCTGTCTTATCTGGATTGAACTGGATTGAAAACAGCACCATACTGATTAAGCACCTCCTCTGATTTTTGATGGAAGAGGGAGAATCTTCACTGTCACAAGCGTGCACACACACACACACCCTCTCCCAGTATAGGCCGTCCCACGGTGTGGCCAAAGCCATTTCAATGCCAAAACCACATCTGGAAAAGGACCCGGAAAATCTGTTTCCTCTAAGGATGCGTCGATCTGGCTGTCCGAGGTATGCTGGTTCTAAGCATCCATGAATTTTAATTGATAGGTTGTTTGAATTTTTAGGTTGGCATAAATTCACACGTGAACAAAATGCATTTTGGGGAGAGGGAGTAAAGGCATTTTTAGAGAAGCCATTTCCTTCTTGTGTGAGAGAGGAGGTATGCTTTCCCAAAGATGTTGTTTTTTTGTAATTCTATTTACATATAACAATCACTTACAGTGCAGTCCTATATGTGTTTACTCAGGCCATTGGGATCAATGGAACTTGTTCCCAGATAAGCGAGTAGAATATATATATATATATATATATATATATATCTAGCCAAGTAACTGTAGGTTCCTTTCTACCCAGAATAATGTTTTAAAAATGATTAATTCAATGCACGGTGTTAAACCTGCAGCCGGCAGGCCAAACCTGGACCACTCCCCCTTCTCCTGTGCCAATTTTTTGCTGTTTTGCCAGCTTTTGTGTCTTTTCCCCATTCGAAAAGTTTGAAATTCCGCTCCTGTGACTCTGTTACCGCCAGTAAGAGCTTTGAGGCATATATATGCTTGAACTTTGACCACGCCCCTTTTGGTTTGGGGCTCCGCCCACCGGTGGGATGTGGCCCTTGGAACATCTTCCAAAACTAAATTCAGCCCTCAGGCTGAAACCGGCTCAGCAACTTTGACTAAACGTTGCTCCAACTCCCCATCGGTTCGATCTATCCTCCATTAAAAAAAAGTCCCTTGTAAAAACTGGTCTCGCCTCTGTTTATTGTGAGACGTCAGCGCCTGGGTCCTTGTTGGTCGTTTTAAGGGCTTGCTTGTGGGCTTGATCCTGGACACTGACCACTCGCCTCTCCTTTCCGTCCCCTTTCCTTCTGTCCACCCCAGGCCTCCAGAACCGTTTTGCGGCCCGCTACATATCCCTCCCAAGCCAGGCCAAGATCTGGACCGTATCGCTGTCTCCGGAGCGGGGCAAGGGACGGACCCCACTGGTGATGGTGCATGGCTTTGGCGGGGGCGTCGGGCTCTGGATCCTCAACCTGGACCCGCTGAGCAACTTCCGCCCTCTCCACGCCTTCGACCTGCTCGGCTTTGGACGCAGCTCCCGGCCCCCCTTCCCCCGCGACGCCCAAGGGGCGGAGGAGGAGTTCGTGAGCTCCATCGAGGCCTGGCGCCGGGAGATGGGCATCCCCACCATGATCTTGCTAGGCCACAGCCTCGGGGGCTTCCTGGCAGCCTCCTACAGCTTGCAGTACCCAGAGAGGTGAGTCTCCGCGTTCGGGCGTCTGCGCGGCGAAACCTAGTAACGGTAGTGTGGCCGTGGCCCCTTCTCTGCGCGACTGGTGGCCATCTTATAAGCTCTCCCACTTTGGGCTCTGCCTTGGGTTCCTTTTGGCAAACGAGCTACACGGTTCTCAGAATTCTGTTTTAGAGAAGCACTCAGGGGTGCATTCTGGCCATGGTTGGAGCCAAAAGCAAAAAAAGGGTGGAGCTAAAAATACTGAGAAAACACCCAGCAAGCTTACAGCTTTTACTTCTAGGCCAACCTTCCTCAACCTGGCACGCTCCAGATGTGTTGGACTGCATCTCCCAGAATGCCCCAGCCAGCAGAGGCATTCTGGGAGTTGTAGTCCAACACATCTGGAGCGCCCCAGGTTGAGGAAGGCTGTTCAAGGCCTTCCGAGAGGCATTTCGGCTTTTAAGAATCGGGGAGCAGGGAGGCACAAAAGCTGGGCTTTCTCTGGGGCGGCACCCCAGTTATGGCATACCCTCCCCTCCCTGGCTCCGACGCTGGCTTCATTTCGGCGCCAAGTTAAAACGTGGCTTTTCGTTAAAGCCTTTGAAGGCTGAAATTCTCCAAAGGTTGCGCCTGGTTTCAATTGTTCATATCGCTTTTAAACTGTTCTACTCGTTTTAGTTTGTCAATGATTTAATTCACTTCAGCGGTGTATTGTTTTGCACTGTTCTGATTTTACCTGCACGCCACCCTGAGATCCCCAGCGATACAGGGCGGGATGTAAATGTTTTAATAAATAAATAAATGATGGATGGTTGCAGGGAAAGAGAATGGGGCCAGCATGGGGGGCTGCAGTCATTTGGGGATTTCACCCTAGAAGGCCCAGTTTCTACCTCTTGGCATGAGGTCCTGTATCCTTGTATATGGATCCCCCCCACCCCGAAATCTTTGGACACCAAACTTGGAAACAGAGGGAGAGCAGGCTAAACTGTGATCAAATTCTCTTGAGATTTATCCCTCCCCCCCATAACCCCCCCCAACATAACCATAAGCTGCAAACATCAAGCTGAACAAGGCCTCAAGTCAGCCCACAGATGGTATCATTGGGTCCCAGTGGGGTGGGTGGGCTGAGGCAGTGTGGGCAGTTCCTCAGGTCTTCTGAGACTGTCACCCTGCAGCGCTGCTTGTAATAAACCTTCTAAAGAGAGAGAAATTGTGTCTTGAGAGTCTGTGACCACCACTCAGCGAACCACAGGGACCCGTGGTTTCGGGTCCCACCACAGGCAGTCACTAAAACAAGGCTTGCATGGTAGAGCTTGGGCTGGTTTGGACCACGTCAGAATCTTGTATATGAATGCTCCCCAACAAAATAAATAAAGAAGTGTCCCTGCATTTAGAAAACTAACACGTCAGGGAAAAGGCTAGGTTAGAAGGTTAGATTCTTATTTTTTCTTGATGCATATACACACCCACACCCACACCCTCTATATAGGTGTGCCGGTGTGTGTATATATAAAACCCTGCATGTGTGTGTATGTCTATTACATCTGTATATGTATATATGGCTGCAATATTCAAACTTGCGGTAATAATAATAATACTATTATAATATTTTTTTCTTACCCGCCTCTCCCTCTGGATGGAGGCAGGGAACAACGTTGAATACAAAAAATATAAAATGCATAGAACTGATTTAAAAGCATAAAACCAATGCATCATTTAAATCCTGAAATCTTTTAAGACGTTTGAATAGCCAGTGCCAGCCACTGCCCCTGCCTTAGCCTGCATTTTATGCGCTTCCTAACCCAGGGTGAAACATCTGATCCTCGTGGACCCCTGGGGCTTCCCCACACGGCCGTCCGACCCGACTCAGATCCGTAACCCCCCGACCTGGGTCAAGGCTGTGGCGACGGTGCTGGGACGCTCCAACCCTCTGGCTGTGCTCCGAGCGGCTGGACCCTGGGGTGAGTGAAGCTGGCAAGGAGTTCCGACAGAGTAGGGGGCATTGGGGAGCAAGTGGGAGGAGATTGCGAGGACTAGCGATGGTTAGGAGTCATGCTTCTTGTCCACATTATCACAAACGGTTGCAATATCGCCCTGGGCTGGGCGGCGCGTGACGATCTACGTCTGGGTTTCGTCCACCTCCCCGCAAGCATTGGCCTTCGCCTTGGGCAGCCTTCCCCAACTGGTTGCCCTCTGAATACTTTGGACTACAACTCCCAGGATTCCCGACCATTGGCCATGCTAACTCGGGGTGATGGGAGTTGAAATCAGTCACATGCGTTGAATAGTTGTAATCCTTGCAACTATCTGGGAAGGCAGGTCAGTGTTTTCTGTCTAGACAGGCGTAAGGTTGTGCCCTAAGCGCCTTAGTCCCAAATTTCACCCTGTTGGTGTAGTTGCGGGGATGTCTCCAGTGAGATATCAGTGATCTGCCTCCATTTTCCCATCTATAAAATGGACAGAGCTGTATTTGAAGATGGAGAAGAGCTGGTTCTCACTGGAAGTCCTTTTGCGGTTTGTTTTGGAAAAAGTGATCAGTAACATTTTCAAATAAGTGTTATTTAAAATAAAAGCTGTAATCCACTACGAACTGGGGAAAGTGTTTCCAAATGGTTTAGATGCTCAAAAAAATGCTTGGCGTGAACCTGCCGGCTGCATCCTCCCCCCCCCCCCCGCCCCCTTTCCCCTCCAGGTCCTGGGCTGGTGCAGCGCTTCCGTCCAGACTTTAAGCAGAAGTTTGCTGATTTCTTTGACGATGATACCATCTCGGAATACATCTACCACTGCAACGCCCAGACGCCGAGGTGAGGATGCGCCCATCCCTGGACGCAGAGAGGTAGCCAATCCAGATCGGTGGCTCCTGTGGAACCCCGTGGTTGTGAACCGCCCAGAGAGCGTCGGCTGCTGGGTGGCAGAGAAATGCAATAAATAAAGGGGTTGGAGCAGCTCCCCTATAAGACAAATGTACAACAGAATTACAAAACAACCGAAAGACGGGTGCCTGGGGACATTGGTAATGGGGTTTATGTGCATGCCCATGTTCCCCCTCCCTTAGCCCTACACGTCATATGAACATAAGAACATAAGAAGAGCCCTGCTGGATCAGACCAAGGGTCCATCTAGTCCATCACTCTGTTCACACAGTGGCCAACCAGACATCGGCCAGGGATGAACAAGCAGGACATGGTGCAACAGCACCCTCCCACCCATGTTCCCCAGCAACTGGTGCACACAGGCTTACTACCTCGAATACTGGAGATAGCACACAACTATCAGGGCTAGTAGCCATTGATAACCTTCTCCTCCAGGAATTTCTCCAACCCCCTTTTAAAGCCATCCAGATTGGTGGCCATCACTCCATCTTGTGGGAGTGAGTTCCATAATTTAACTATGTGTTGTGTGAAGAAGTCCTTCCTCTTGTTTGTCCTGGATTTCCCACCCATCAGCTTCATGGGATGACCCCTGGTTCTAGTATTTTGAGAGATGGAGAGGAATGTCTCCGTATCCACATTCTCCATTTTGTACCCCTCTATCATGTCTCCCCTTAGCCTCCTTTTTTTTCCAAGCTAAACAATCCCAGTTGATGTAACCTTCCCTCATAGGGGAGATGCTCCAGACCCTTGATCATTTGAGTTGCCCCTTTCTGCACTCCTTCCATCTCTATATGCGGGCTGGGTACATTCAGTGAAGGCATCCATCCCCCATGCCTAAGCAGCAGCGCTTGTAGACTTGGGGTTACCCTTTCCCCATAACCGTTAACCGTGCTCTCTGGTCCTCTACCGCCCCCTCCAGTGGCGAGGCAGGGTTCAAGGCCATGACGCAGGCATTCGGTTGGGCCCGGCGCCCCATGTTGGAACGCATCCACCTGGTGCGGCGGGACTTACCCATCACCCTCATCTACGGCACCAATTCCTGGATCGATACCAGCACCGGGGAGAAAGTCAAGCACCTCCGACCGGGCAGCTACGTCTGTGACATGGTAGGACCTTTGGCACGGAAAGAGAGAGAGAAAGGCTCCGTTCAGGCCACACCTTTCTCGACATTGGTTTTAGAACGGCACGGTGGAGTTTTTACACCACCGTTGAGAAATGTGTTGTCTGGCGGGAAAACTGTTTTGGGAAACACTCCCTGCTGAATATCCACGCTGTGCAGCAGAGAGTTCATGCACAACCGTTGTGTTGCGTGTTGCGTAGCTCGCTCTGTGGCGTTTTCCGTTGCCTTGAGATGTCTTTTCTCACTGGCTACAGAGTTCTCTGGCAAGAGTGGTGAAAGGAGTGAGCCGCTCTAGGAGAACTGCTGGGATTGTTGGTTTTTTTGCAGCAATCTTGATGGGATAGCCTTGGGAGGGCCGGTGGAGGAGAGAGGGCGGAGGAACCTGACGTTTGCTCCTGACTTCGTCTTTTTCCCATTCTCTCTTCCCCTCCTCAGGCTATTCCAGGTGCCTCCCACCACGTCTACGCCGACCAGCCCCACGCCTTTAATGCCGCTGTGGAACGGATCTGTGATTCTGTTGACTGACTGGGCGTGGGCCAGATGAAGAAAGATGCTTCCTTTTCTGCAGCACCCCCCAACCCGGTTGTTGGGACGCGCACAAGACACTCAGAGCCTTCCTGCACCCCAAGGAGCGGAAACTCTTAACTCCTGATGCAAGTTGATCTTGGAGGAAATCCCACCCTCTGCTCTTCCCCCGCTTGACTTTCCCCTGAAATCTTCATTTTACTTAAAGGTTGCAGGCCCTCCTGCGTTGGGTTAACCTTAGTTCTAACCATTTTATTTTCTCCTAATTTCCTGTGGCTCCTGGTTTGCTTTATGCTACATCCTAGAGTAGGTTCCTCCTGGAGTGCCTTGTCTGTCTTGTCCTAGCAACGGTCCCGTTTGCTCGCTTTCACTTTTATTACTTCCAGCCCTTCTTTATTCCGTCCGTCGTGCTCCTGCGAAACCATCCCAAGTCTTTTGTGCCGGAACAGCTACTTTTAATCCCCGTTGCTCCCCCTGACCTCATGACGATAACACTGGAATAAGGCTGCTCTACACCGGTCTCTTGGGACAGACATTCGGACAAAGAGGTTGCTATCATCCCTGTAGGCGATACAATTGCTGATCCAATCGGCCGAGGCCGCATGGCGCGTGAAGCTGGGAGGGAATGCAATGGCTTTTCCTTCTGGCGGACGCCGTCTTTTGGCTTGCCTAAATCAAGGAGAAGGCCTGGGTTGAGGGGGAATGGCGTATCGTTGGGAGTTTCTTCTCCTTGAGTGGGCACCGGTATATAACGGTGCCCCATTAACGTTCATTGACTTGATGGAACGTGGGGTGTGTCATATCTCTTCACCAAAGGCCGAGCATTGCCAGAAGATGGCGTGGGCGTGGCAAGAGAGTCTCGGACATCCTGCCCGGCCATGTGATGCTACGGGAGATCATGCCTGATGGCTACTGAGGTCCTGCTTCACAGGCAGGGGACGGACGCCCCAAGTCCATAACTCATCACTGGGCTTGGGAAGCAGGGATGGGGCTAGAAGGAAATCTTGCTTCCCAGCTTGACTTGGGGACAGGAAAACAGGAAGGGCAGTAGTGGTTCAAAGCCCCCAAATGGAGGAACCCCACAAAAATGTCCAAAAAAGGGCAAAGGGGTAGGGGAAAAGAGTGTTTTCAGTACAATAAAAGAACTCCAATGTGTTTTGGACCTTTCGGTCATTCATCAGGGTCATTAGTTAGAATGTAAGGGATGTCTATGGAGACTGGGGATTGTGAAACAGACCCTTACATTCTAACGGGAGTGGATCAAGCGTCCTCCTTCCCAAGTCAATGGAGGATCGGAGAGCCCTACGGTTACCAGGTGCTCTTCTAAAAGAGGAATGTCCCGACCCTAGAACTCTCGGGGCAGGGTGTCAACCAGGACGATAGCTCAACGTTCTCCATGAGACATCGGGCTTGCCATTGTTTGAGCTGTTCACAGCCCTGGGCTGCAAGAAAAGCGGACCCCTGCAATATCTCAACCGGCGTTGGGATGGGAATTTCATGGGGTGTGTGTATGTTTTAATTACTCTCCTCCGCCGCCATAATTCTGCTGTAATTAACTGCCATCCATTTTGTTCAGCTTTGGAAAAATGTAGGTGGCGGTTACCTTTCGGTAGGATTTGAGCCACGCTAGTGACTTCTCTTGGCAGGACAAGCAAAGGAGACGGAGAGGGCTTTTTCGGAGCTTAGAGCGTTGGGAATCTCTGCGCTCTCGTTGGTTCCATCTAGGGGGATTCCACACGTCGTACTGAGGCCGCTTCCATGCGGCCCCAGTGCGACCCCAAAGCGATCGTGAAACTTGCCTGGCGAAGAGACGAGGAAGAGGCGTCCTTGCCGCCGCTGGCACTGCCGCTGCCACCCACCTCCCTCCTCGCCAGCCGGGACGGAGAGCTCGGTGGAAGAAGGTCGGGTGGAGAGCGGAAGAAGCTCTCCACCCCGCCGCCTTCTGCCGAGCTCTCCGAGCCAGCTGGCGAGGAGGGAGGTGGGTGGCGGTGGCGGTGGCGGCACCAGCAAGGACGCCTCTTCCTCGTCTCTTTTACAGGCAAGCTACACGATCGTTTTTGGGGTGCACTGGGGGCGGATGGAAGCGCCCTGAGTACGACGTGTGGAATCCCCCCAGTGGAGGCAAAAAAGACATCTAAGGCCTCGGTTGATGCAGGCTTTTGACTGGGCCAAAGTATTTCTCCCATGTGATACGTTGCCACACCTCCCTCCCCCCCCTCTCTCTCTCACACATACTCACACACACACCACACAATCCCTACTATCATCTTCCTTCCCTCTCTCCCCCCCCCCCCACTTTTTGGGTTATTTTACGATGATTGTTTTCTGTTGGGCATGTTGAACCCATAGTTCCCCTGCTGTATGAGGTTTTGGCTGAGGTGTGGAGTGGGTGGGATGATGGGGGGGAGATGCAAATAATGGAGGCATAAAAAGACCTTCTCTGCCTGTCTCCTCAGGCTCATTGGGAGCCGTGGCCTTTTTTCTTGTTCTTCTTCAAACGCTCCTGTGTGTATCTGCTCCGCGGTGCCATGTTAACACCCTCTCTAACATTGGGCGTGAGGGGCTCTTTGGCCCTCCTCTTAATTCCCTTGTGGTGCTTTGTATAGATTTTACCTTGGTTTGTACTAAATTTTGTATGTTTAATAAAGAAAACAAAATTAATGTTCTAAAATGGGGTCATTTTATGCAACTTAAGGTTTTTTATTTTGAAGGTTGTGAGGGTGGCTCACACAATAAAATGGGTTAAACACAATGACAAGTCCTACAAGAAAGATTTCAAATGCCTCTGAAAATTTAAATTGCAAGTTGGGACCTCTTTTTCTTTTGGTGAATTATGATGCCTTGGGCAGTGCCACAACCATGTTTTCACACAATCATAGAATCGTAGAGTTGGAAGGGGCCTACAAGGCCATCGAGTCCAACCTCCTGCTCAATGCAGGAGACCACCCTAAAGCATCCCTGACAGATGGTTGTCCAGCTGCCTCTTGAAGGCCTCTAGTGTGGGAGAGCCCACAACCTCCCTAGGTAACTGGTTCCATTGTCGTACTGCTCTAACAGTCAGGAAGTTTTTCCTGATGTCCAGCTGGAATCTGGCTTCCTGTAACTTGAGCCCCTTATTCTGTGTCCTGCACTCTGGGATGAATGAGAAGAGATCCTGGCCCTCCAATGTGTGACAACCTTTCACGTTTTTGAAGAGTGCTATCATGTCTCCCTTCAGCCTTCTCTTCTCCAGGCTATGCATGCCCAGTTCTTTCAGTCTCTCCTCGTAGGGCTTTGTTTCCAGACTCGTGATTGTCCTCGTTGCCCTCCTCTGAACCCCTTCCAGCTTGTCTTCTAGGCTTAGACACAGAATCATGTCAGGTCACAGTGTAGGACATAAACATTCAGGATTTGCCCATCTTTAGAGGAAGATGAAAATTCTGCAGTGACCCAAAGTGGCCTCGTTTTCATGGTTCCATTCTGCTTACTGTTCTCCCTTTTATTGGGTTATTTTACATGTTCCATCCCATTCTTAATCATCTGCTGCCATCCAGTGGTTATCCTGTGGAAGCACAGCCTTAAATTCGTGAAGAGCAAACTTCCCCTGAAGGAATTTGTTACTGACTGAGAAAGTTACGAATCCAGGTGAGCGACAAGGGATCTCCTTCAGAACGAAATCTCATCCTGCATTCATGAGCTTTTGCACAGGCACAATAGCAATGTGCCCCTCAGCAGCTGTGGTGTGGAATCATGTCATGACATCGTGTGTCACCACGGGATGTGGCCCTTTTTGATTCGCTGTTTTCATGCGGCCTGCCTGTGTGATGATGTCATGTAATGTCTGCTTGCCATTGCTGATGGATGCATAGAATCATTCTCCTTGGAACCGCGGGGAGAGGGGGAGTCTAGGTGATACAATGACTAAAAATCGGAGTGGGGGGAATCTGTACTAATTTTTCCGGCATACTCTGAAGCTGGCAATCAATTCCAAAATCATTAGCAAATCTGTAGTACACCAATCCAGGACTTCCTACAAAGATGAGCATTACAAATGGGACCAAGGAGACCGCCAAGTAATTCTGCCTCCAAAATAAAAATAAATCCCTGCTCTCTCTCTCCCTTTGGCAGTAAAAAAATACAGTAACGATCAATGAAAGAGAAAAGTAATACTACCCAAATCTGCTGTCAATAATTATATAGTACCTTTTTGCAGATTTTCAGTACTCCTTCATGCCCTGCGGAGTTAAACTATGGAATTCGCTAACACAAAATGTCAGGAGGGCCTCCAGTTTGGATGGCTTTAAGAGGGGATTGGATTAATTCATGGAGGAGAAGGCTATTCATTGGTACTTGCTGTGATGGCTATATGCTTCCTCCAGTATCAGGAGCAATATGCCTATGTACCCCAATTGCTGGGGAACATGGGCAGGAGAGTGCTGTTTGCCCTCATATCCTGCTTGTGGGTTTCCCACAGGCAGTTGGTTGGCCACTCTGTGAACAGAATGCTGGACTAGGTGCACTCTTGATCAGATCTAGCATGGTTCTTCTTACGTTCTTATGATTTTAAGTATGATCCACTTTTGGAAACAATCTTGGCCGAAAAGTGGGGGTATGGATGTGGTTGTGTTTTCCTCGTCAAGCTATTTTTTTTTGGTAGGTTTTAGCATGGGATGGTGGCAAGGTAGTGTTAGTGCTCCCCCCCCACCTCTTTCCAGCTCTGTATGATTTCATCTTTGCATTGTGAGGTCAGGCCGGGGCCTGCTTGATGTCGTTTTAAGCCCCCAGGGCTGGCTAGTTTCATTCCTCAAGGCCAGGGCATTGCAGAGCCTCAGCCCCAAGTGTCACCTGATGGGGAGTGTTCCTTCCCAAGTAGGGCTCAGCCAAGCCACATCCTGCAGCCCAAGAAGACAAGAGAAACAACCGGAGGTCTTTGACTGCTGTTGGCCAAGACTCTGCGGCATCGTAAGTGTGGGTGTGTAATGGGGGAGGAAGAAAGGAAGGAGAAATAATAGCTGCCTGGATTCTGGGAAGAAGGGTGATGTTTCACGTGTATTGAGGGAACATCTTCTTTCAATCCAGCCTGGTGGGGACACAGGAGAAGGCCTTCTCGGTGACTTCTCCAAGGCTCCGGAACTCCTTTTTTCAGGAAGGCTAGACTGGCTCCCTCCTTGCTACATTTTCGGAGGCTGGCAAAAACTTTTTTTGTTCCAGCAGACCTTTGGGTCATAGTCTGGACGTTGCTGATGTACTGGATTTTCATTTGACATTTGACTTTTAAGCTTTTAAATGTTTTAATATTATATATGTTTTAATTATATTTTTTTAAACTTTTGTATATTTCTGTATATGTTTTAATTTTGTGAAGCTGCCTTGAGTCCCAGTATTGGGGAAAAGGTGGAATACAAATCAATATCACCACCATCATCATCATCATCATCATCATCCTGTAGGATTCACTGCCATAGGACATGATGATGACTAGTGCGATAAATGCCCCCGCCCACAAGAAACAGAGTTCTTCTGGCTCCTAGACCAAAATCAAAAAATTTTATTTATTTATTTATTTATTTATTACATTTCTATACTGCCCCATAGCTGAAGCTCTCTGGGTGGTTTACAAAGGTTAAAATATTAATCATTAAAAATCAGTATACAAAATTTAACATCATAAAAGCATAAAAAGAGATAATAACAAAGGAGGCTAAGGGGAGACATCATAGAGGTGTACAAAATTATGCATGGTATGGAGAATGTGGATAGGGAGACATTTTTCTCCCTCTCTCGAAATACTAGAACCCAGGGGATGTCCCATGAAACCGATTGGTGGGCGATCCAGGACAAATAAAAGGAAGTACTTCTTCACACAGTGCATAGTTAAACTATGGAACTCACTACCACAAGATATAGTGAGGGCCACCAATTTGGATGGCTTTAAAAGGGGGGTTGGATAAATTCCTGGAAGAGAAGGCTACAAATGGCTACTAGCCCTGATGGTTGTGTGCTCTGTCCAGTATTCAAGGCAGTAAGCCTATGTGCACCAGTTGCTGGGGAACATGGGTGGGAGGGTGCTGTTTGCTGGTCCTGTTTGCTGGTCCCTGGCCGATGGCTGGTTGGCCACTGTGTGAACAGAGTGCTGGACTAGATGGACCCTTGGTCTGATCCAGCATCAGGGCACTTCTCACATTCTTATGTTCTTTTCTACTAATAGCTGTCTCAGGTATTTGAGTTCCAGTCTTTATGTGACCAAAACAGGAGAATCCATGTAGAAGAAAGAGGTATCAGTAGGCTTGATAGAGCCCCAAACTTTGGTGAAGTACAACAAAGGGATGGCCACCACTTTGGATGGTTTTAAAATGGGATGGGACAAATTCCGGAGGAGAAGGGGATCAATGGCTACTAGTCCTGATGGATATGTGCTACCTCCAGTATCGGAGGCAGCATGACTATGTACACCATTCATGTCTTGCTTGTGGGTTTCCCATGGGTGCTTAGTTGGCCACTGTGTGAACAGAGTGCTGGACTAGATGGACCCTTGGTCTGATCCAGCCTCAGGGCTCTTCGTACGCTCTGCCTTTTTTGTCCCTTAAGTCTGATGCATCCCTGCTTACATAGACTAAAGCAGGTGGGGAGCCTAACTCCTCTATGGTTCCTAGAAGACCACGTCCATCCTTCTCTGGCTATGCCCCCTCTTCCCTCAACCACCAATTGTTAGATGGTTTCCTAGCTTTGGTGCATTCTCCCCTATCCATTCTGAAACATTGAAATGCCTCTGTTAAGGCTTGTTTACCGGCATGAAGAGTTATACGCTGCCATCTGCTGGCATCTTGTGTATTTTTGGTCCTTTGGCTTATGGCCCCATCACCTTTTGACTCGAGATCCACTCCAAAATTCAGGTCATTCCTTGTGCCTAAAGAGGTTAAGAACATAAGAAGTTCCATGCTGAATCAGACCAAGGGTCCATCTAATCCAGCACTCTGTTCACACAGGGGCCAACTAGCCATCGGCCAGGGATGAACAAGCAGGAGATGGTGTAACAGCACCCTCTCACCCATGTTCCCCAGCAACTGGTGTGTATAGGCTTGTTGCCCCAGATACTGGAGATAGCACCTAGCTATCAGGACTAGTAGCTATTGAAAGTCTTCTCCTCCAGGAATGTATCCAACCCTCTTAAAGCTATCCAAATTGGTGGCCATCCACAACTTATAGTAAATTCTATAGCTTAACTATGCTATGTTTTTCCTTTTATCTGGTCTGAATCTCCCACCAATCAGCTTCATAGGATGACCCTGGGTTCTAGGATTATGGGACAGGCAGAAAAATGTCTTCCTCTCCACATTTGCCACAGATGTACCTGCCACCCAGGGCTGGCATAAGCACCCGAAATTGTTAAGCCACTGTCAGGGGTCCAGGAAGGCCCACCACTGATACCTTTACCAGACCCTATTGACTCCCAGCAGCTGCCATCTTTGTTTTTGCCAATGTCCCAACTCAACTTCCAGGATATTGTTGGGAAGGAAATGGCCACCAGATAGGGCAGCTGGTGTTGCCAAGGTAAGCGTCCTAAGGCCTTCCACAAACTGTAGGGAGGTCCATAATTGTCGGAGGGGCAGCACACCAGGTGACCCCTTTGTTCTGAGCCCCCTCAACAGTAGGGCCAGCCCTGTAGCATCACCCCCTAAGCTGAAGACTGAGGTTCCACTGCAATTTTCCCCAACATGGCACCCTCCAAAGGTTTTGCCTACATCACTAATCGTCCTCAACTCAGCTGGATGAGGCTGAGAGCATTTGACACCCCAAACATCTGGAGGGCACTATGTTGGGGGAATCTGCTGCATTGCCACCTGAAAAGATGAGACCAATTATGAATGAACACTTTGATTAACTTCAAGAACAATTAAGGAACAGAAGCTGTGGCTGCAACTGATGGGAGTTGTAGGACAAAAAAATCTCGAAAGGGCGACAAGTTGTCGACTCCTGCCTTGAAAGTATACAGGCCTGGAATTTAGCCAGCTCCTGGTGGCCTTTCAGTTTGCTATCTCCTGGGTTGGTCGCTCCTCCCCACCAGGAATCAGTCAATAGGTGGACATGAAGAATGGTCCCTTTTGTGTGACGGACTCTCTGTTGCAGGGGCAAGTCAGAGGCTGGAAAGAGAATTTCCGCTATCGGAACCTACGTCTTTCCGGCGCTACCCTCCATAGGCTGGAGACCACTCTTTTGGAGCTGACATCCCGGGATTTCCAGAGTTCGTACGAATGGGAGAAGTTCCAGCTTTGGCTCCGGGAAGTCATGTACGCCGAGTGGTGGCTGGATCAAGTAGGCCGTGACATCAAACGCCGCTGGAAGACTCTGACGATGTGCTGACGGCTCTTGGGGTGGGGAGGGTGTGCGGGTGGTGCGGTAGATTTTGCAGGACAATAAAGATCTGAGTGCTAAAGTGTCGTGTCAGGAGAACATTGCTGGCAGTGGAGGTTGGTGGCTCCAGGTTGGTGATGAATCTGGTCCGGGTGTCAGTCAGAACCAGCCAGAACTCTATCCAAGGTACTGAACCTTATCCCCCAAATAGGAGCATTCTGGAGAGTTCCTTTAGAGTTCTGTTTGGTTCTGACTGACGCCTGGAATGGATTCACAGCCCCACCAAAATCAGTACCATCAGCCCCCATTGAGTGCTTTGGTTTTTAATAAAACGGTATCCTCCTCTTCTTGCCAAACATTTTGTGCAAAGGGGGTCTTAAAGGAGCCTTGCAGAACAGCCAGTACATAAATATAGATAGCCTAATTTGTTTGAAGTTTATTTAATTGTACTGCTTCTCAGTAAGCCATTGGGCATAAGCTTCCTTATGACATATCATCGACCCGATTCCTGTTTTCATACCAAAGACCATTGCTCATTACTGAAGGCTCTGAGCCTTTTAGCAGGCCCACCGTTGCTGAGCAACAGCCTCAACTGCTTGAATGCCTCATGGCCTGCAAGGCCCACTGCAGTGACCCCTGCTGGCCTTGTTGTATTGTGGCCACTTACGTATCACTGAAAAAAAGGTGCCAATTTGCATAGCATTTGCATGTGCTGATGTATATTAAAAATGCAAATTTAGAAATAATAACCTTACTACGAAAAGAAATACAATACATGTCAACATAGTGAGGAAGACTGACCAGGTCACTTGCATAACTGTTCAATCTGTTGTCCCGGCGTGACCTGTGGTTGGTCAACTTCAAGGCCCACGTTCTCCCTTCATTTGGTTCTTCGACTTTAAACTAGACTTGGACTGGTCAGCCCATCAAATAGAGGAGATCTTCAAATAGAGGACTGTCCTCTGTAAGTAGGATGCTTGGCTACCCAACCTTGCCCCCAACCCTGAGGGCCAGATCAAGGCCGTGCTTAAGCTTTGTGAGATGCATGGAATATTGTGGGGAATATATACAGTACATGTGATGGTGGTGGAATGGTGAACAACGAAGTCAGAATCAAATTAAATGAAAGTATTTAATGATGGGAAGTACCTTTTGTTTCATTAATTTCTTCACAGCCCCCCACCCTAGTACATCCCTCCCCCAAAAGAAATACTCCAACCCACTAGTAGACTAGAGGCAATACCCGACTGTGTCATTCCATTAGCACAAATGATGTTGTGCTAGCGGAAGTGTGTTCCTGAACTATGCGCAAGAATGCACAATAGAACAGTTCAATGCAGCTCCACTGGCACTACTTGAGTTTGTGGAATGGCACCACTGGATATTGGCTTAGATATCAATTCTGGACTACACCACAGTGATATCATACTCTACTCTCCCTCCCAGCAATATGACTATAACAACCAAGGATTACTTTGCAGTGGCGACATAACCCACAGTCAGCCACATTGTGGTCCCTCCAACACACACACAGGGCATAATGGCAAACTTTATCTGCATTGGCAGGTTTTTTTTAATGGTTACAAACACGGTTAAAATTATTAAAGCTGCAAGAGCCCTGCCCTCTTGACCAGATACAAAAGAGGGCAGGGCTCCTGCAGCTTTAACTGTTATGAAGAGGGGATTTCACCAGGTGCTGCAGGCCAACAAGTGACACCCACTGATATTCCCTTTTCTATACCACTGTTAAACATACAGGAGCCCTGTCCTTTTCATAGGGTCAACCTATAGTAATTCTTGTGCTGGTTAAGGTGAAGGCCCAAGGCCTTGATGTCTCCATGGCAACAACCTCCTGAGGTCACAATAGCAGCATCCCACCCACCTCCTCAGCTCCAGTGGAGACAGCTGCATAGGAAAAGCAGGACAAGGTGGAGAAGGGCATCTCCTAGCAGAGGGGGTGAGCCCCCTGGAATGGGGAACTGGGCCTCCGGAAGGAAGCTGGAGGCAATAAGGGATGAAGAGCTTAAGCCAGAAGAGCCGGCCAATGGTAGTCATGGTCATAGTCAAGGGCCGCTGAAGTTCTTCCGAAGATTCCAATGGGCAGTGAGTATCCGAGTCCGGCAATGGGCAGCAGGGTTGCTGGGGTTGTGGGTCACATGGTTTTAGTCCTCTCCAATGAAGGCTGAGTATTCAAGAGTTCTGGCCATTTTCCTCTTGGCATGAAAGTTTCATCCCATCTTCACTAACTTTCCCCAACGTTTCTGGGTCACTGGGGACATGTTTGGAATGTTGAGAAAGTGTAGTGGGTGCTCTCACAAAATGGCTGTCATGGTGGTCATAGCCAGTCACAAAACACTCATTTCCCACGAAGGATCTAATGTAAGTTTGAAATATAGCAAACCACTCATCCAATATAATATAATATATAAAAATGGAATAAAAATCAGCAAGAGTAAGTAGCCTGGTGTTCACCAAGAAGAGAGGTATCTGTGGATGCATCAGTGCTCAAAAGCATCACGTTGGAGACTCCAGCACTAGACACAGTCTGGTTCTTCTCATGATTGTTCATCTGCCACCTTCTGTGACCTCCAAGCTCCTCCACATCCCACTAAACTCCACCCTGATGCCATCAGGCTCAGCTCCTGTGTCAGTCACGCAATATCCCTTAGTATCCAAGCTCCACCCCTCTGTATTTCAAGTTCAGGAGACCTAGAAACTCTAACTGCTGTGTGTATGTGTGGACAAGGATTGATTATAATATGACATAGCCTTCAAAATAAATGTCCCCAAATACTCTCAAGAATGTGTGGATAGTGTCATTATACAGTTTGGTCACTAGGTGGCACTGGATTTAGTGGCCCTGTTCTTGTTTAAGAGTCAGTAACATTATTTGGCTTTAAGTCTTCCATTAATGTGTAATCCAATTGTTCGGCCTACTTTCGTCTTTTAGCCTTCCCCAGACCGATGTTGTTTGAGGAGCTGGGAGAGGCACCACAAACAGGCCGGCACAACAAAGGCAGGCAGGCACTTAGATAGACAGCTTCTTCTTCTTCTTCTTCTTCTTCTTCTTCTTCTTCTTCTTCTTCTTCTTCTTCTTCTTCTTCTTCTTCTAATGCCTGAGGCCATCAGAGGTTCTTCAAGGTTTGGTGGTTGAAGGAAGGGCAGTCCATCAATGCTGGTGCCTGTCTTGCAATGCATGTCTCTCCTGCCTCCATAAACAGCTCTGGACTAAGTCAAGTGACTTCTCCGCCCTTCAAATACTGATACAACCCTACTCTATGTTGTATCCTAAGATGTTTTTTCATCCATTGAAAAGAAGTGAGAAGAGCATAATGAGTGAAGAAAAACCCTGCTGGGTCAGAACAAAGGCTTGTCTAAGCCATCATTCTGTTCCACAGTGGCCAACAACGATGCCTGTGGGAAGCCCAGAAGTAGGGCATTATTGCACCAGCACCCTCCCACTTGTGTTCCCCAACAACGAGTATACGAAGGCATACTGGTTGCAATGGGATGCAACCGAGGCAATGGGATGGCTTTAGAAGGGATGGCATTGCATCCCATCCCATCCCCCTTGGAGTACTGATCCAAACCCTCCCTGTTTTTCTCAACCAAATGTAAATTCTGGATTGGAAATGCAATTCTTGATTGTATTTCCTCTTGATAGTCTTAACCTTTCGACTTTCTGTTCCAGCCCAGAGAACTGTCGCTTGCTTCCAGAGGGCCATTCTACCAAAACTTGGAGCCCATTCCAAAGGAGATGCTCTCCTCCTGGGGACGAAGAGGAATGAGGCTTCGCCGGTCTGCCCAGAAGTCCTGCCCTCCTCTGACCTCTTTGACCCTCTGGGTAGCTGGAGATGGAGGGGACCGTGAAGAGAACTACCGGTACCACCGCCTGATGGGAACCCTTGTCTCTTCCATGGTGCCAGAAGAAGATCTGCCTCCCCCTACATGGTACGAGGTTCCCAGGGATCAAGCTTTGGGCCCCCCACCCCCTCCTCCACTCCGATATCTGACAGATGGCATGATCATGGCAGAAGGACACTCCCTACCCCATCTCAACCTTGAACGTGGCTTCCAAAGGGGAGAATAAAAGGGAACACCTGGCTGACTCATCTCAAGGGGTTTGTCCTGGAGTCTGTTTATTGACATTGTGGGTAGGGGAGCCATGAAACTAGGATTTGGTATGTTCCTCACCCAGAGGTGGACACTTCAGCTGGTGGATTTTGAGTGGCAGGTCTGACCCACCATGTTAAATTCAAGATGTTCTTTGGCACAAAAGTACATAAAAAGAGTCAGGCTGGATCAGACTGAGGGTCCATCTAGTCCAGCACTCTGTTCACACAGTGGCCAACCAGCTGTTGACCAGGAACCCACAAGCAGGATATGGGTGAAAGCACCACCCCACCCATGTTCCCCAGCAAGTGGTGTATATAGCCTTACTGCCTCTGATACTGGAGGAAATACAGAGTCATCAGGACTATAAGCCGTTGATAGCTTTCTCCACCAGGAATGTATCCAATAGGGATGTGCTCCGCTCCGATTAGGAGCGTAGAAGCAGTAGCGGATTGGCCTGCTCCGCCTTACCCAGAGGCGGAGTAGGAGCGGACCGCGGACCCCCTAGAAGCAAGGCGAAGAGAAGCGACCATTTTTCGGAGCTCCGAGTTCAGGCGGAGCGCTCCGGTCGCCATCTTGAAAACATTTCGCCATAGGATTGCATTGCGGCAAATAATCGCGCATAACTAGGTTGTTTTTGAAGCTATCGTTCTGGAAATTCTTGTGCACAGAGAGTCGTGGATGGGGGTCATTTTGAGACCACTCTCAACTTTCTGCATCGTACGGGTCGCGGGCTATATTTTTGTGAAAATCGGGTCAACCGCGCGGCTCAAACTGCGTTTTCGGCTTTTCGCCCATAGGATTGCATTGAGGGAAAGAATCGGGGATAACTGGGGGGGGGGTTTAAGCTATCGTTCTGGAAATTCTTGTGCACAGAGAGTCGTGGATGGGGGTCATTTTGAGACCACTCTCAACTTTCTGCATCGTACGGGTCGCGGGCTATATTTTTGTGAAAATCGGGTCAACCGCGCGGCTCAAACTGCGTTTTCGGCTTTTCGCCCATAGGATTGCATTGAGGGAAAGAATCGGGGATAACTGGGGGGGGTTTAAGCTATCGTTCTGAAAATTCTTGTGCACAGAGAGTCGTGGATGGGGGTCATTTTGAGACCACTCTCAACTTTCTGCATCGTACGGGTCGCGGGCTAGACGTTTTTAAAAAATCGGCGGGAAAAATACCTTTTTCAAAGGGCTGAGGGGCAGAGTCAGCTCCCGGTCATGATGATCCCAAAGTTGGAGGAGGGCATAGGCAAAACAGGTAACTTGGGATTCTGGGAAACTTCTCTTTCTTCATCTGAACGGGCTTTTCCCTGTGTTTTTTAACACAGTAGCCCCACCAAATGCACAAACACAACCTGAAATCATATACTAAGCCAAGAATAAGAGATAGAAAACACAGCACTGCTCCCCACCCTAACCTTGGGGAACAACTGAATCGATGTGGTGCAAGGGGATGAGCTCCCCCAGGGCATCTCATTGTGGACGTGCCCCCACTCTCTCCTGCACTGGAAGGCCATTAGAGCCTTCCAAAGAGAGTAAAACGGTGGAGCAAATGCCTATCATGAGTTGAAGTGAATGGTCACTTTTCAGTGGTGGAGCAATGCCTGTTCTGAGTCGAAGTGAGCGTTTTACTTCTTCTGAGAGCTGTGGCTGTCAGTGTCTTGAACTGGCAGCTACTTCCCCCTCCCCCGGGCACGTCCCCCTATTGCTGGTAAAAGACAGATATAGCCTTTTAAAAAAAGTTCTTCTTGTTGTTTATTGAGCAACACTGCTGCTTTTAATTCCACCCCTCCTTTGTTTATTGATTGATTTATTCCATTTTCTATGCATTACTGGCTTATCCTTGGCTCACTTCCTTATGCCCCCAGAAATGCCAGCTGCATGCCTGCCTGCCTTCCCTCCCTCCTCCCCTGCCCACCTCGCAGGGATGTTGTGTGTGGGGTGCCCGATTTTCAAAAATTCGCCAAAAATCAGGGGATGATGGGATTGCTTTGAAACTTGGCATGCGTGTGAGGTGTCATGGTGCCAAACATGAGGTTTCTAACTTGAACAGAAAAAAAGTTGTATACTTTTTTAGCTTTCAATGCAAGCCTATGGGGGGGGGGAACGGAGCTCCGGATCCGGATCCGGAGCTCCGGGCGGAGCGGAGCGGAAGTGGGCGGAGCGGGGGCGGGGCGGAGCGGCCCGATCCGGAAAATGGCGGATCTGCAAGTGAAGCGGAGCGGGGGGTCTGTGCACACCCCTAGTATCCAACCTTTTAAAGCCATCCGAATTGGCATCACTACGTCTTGTGGCATCAAATTCCATAGTTTAACTATGTGCTGTGTGAGGAAGTCCATTCTTGGAAGCCTCTGAAATCAGAGGCTGCCATCTAGTGGACATCAAACCAGTTGGATTGCACCCTTCATCATGCTTAGAGTAGACCCATCAGAATTAGTAGATCTTAAAGTACTCATGATTAATTGACATCCCGTTGATTTCAAGGTGGCTTCTCTAAATATGAATAAGTCTGGAACCAACCCATAGTCACCTTCCTGGAACCAGATACTGGGTGTCTTTTGGGAGGTGTTGGTGTTGTAAACTGCCCAGAGAGCTTCAGCTGTGGGACGGTATATAAATGTAATTAATTAAATAAATAAATAAAATAACCTGCAATGCCCTAAATGGGTTAGGACCTGACTAAGGCACCATCTATATTGTTACGAACCTGGCTGGATATTAAATTCTTGATGATAGACCCATTTGAGGATGCCATTAGAGACCCATTTTGCATGTGTGAAAAAGGCTTTATCCTCTACTGTTCCCAAACTATGGTGACCATATGGAAAGGAGGACAGGGCTCCTGTATCTTTAACAGTTGTATTGAAAAGGGAATTTCAGCAGGTGTCATTTGTATGCATGCAGCACCTGGAGAAATTCCTTCTTCATCACAGCAGTTAAAGCTGCAGGGCAGGACTCCTACAGCTTTAACTGCTGTGATGAAGAAGGAATTTCACCAGGTGCTGCATGCATACAAATAACACCTGCTGAAAACCCTTTTCCTATATAACTGTTAAAGATACAGGAGCCCTGTCCTCCTTTCCATATGGTCACACGAGAATTGAATGCGCTCAAGAACTATGATTGCCCCCATTCTCTTAGCCTTTAGAAAAGTTGTGAAACCACAGCTTTGTATTTTAGCCTTTAAATGACGCAGTTCCTTTAATTCTTGCATGTTTTTCTATTTTTGATTTTCTTTGTTTTTATTATTGTTGTGCTCTGCTTGATGACTTTTTAGCAGACACAGTAGATGATGATGATGATGATGATGATGATGATGATTTCAGTAGTGGTTGTTAGCAATAACGGGGAAAACAAAACAAAGGAAGTGAGGCAGGTGGCTACTAGGAGGAGGGCTTTCTCCGCTGTGGCACCCCGGTTGTGGAACGAGCTCCCCAGAGAGGTCCGCCTGGCGCCTACAGTGTACTGCTTTCGTCGCCAGCTGAAGACCTTTTTATTCACTCAGTATTTTAACACTTAATTTTAATTTAAATTTAAATTTTACTGTTTTAACTCTGTATTTTAATCTTATATCAACTTTGCTGTGTGGTTTTATCCTGGTTGCGCTTTTTATATTGTATTTCGTAATTGTGTTTTAACCTGTTGGGTGTTTTACTGTGGTTTTAATTTTTGTGAACCACCCAGAGAGCTTCGGCTATTGGGCAGTATAAAAATGTAATAAATAAATAAATAAAATAAAATAAATAAATAAATATGTGGGACATTTAATGGGGGGAAAAACACACCAATGAAAACTTTTTCCAAGGTGAATTAAGAGGTACTGAAAGTCGACTTTCTAATTAAGGAGAAGAACAATGCTCCAGGGATGTTTTTTGTCTTGGGGATATTGTTTGCTTTTAATTGGGCTTATGGGCTGAGAGTTCTCATAACTTTTTTTAAAAAAAGTTCATTGTAAAGGTTAATTGTACAGTTTGGCAGTTTCCCAGGGGAACGAGGAAGTAAGGTCTAAGTCTTAAAGTTCATTACTACGTACTCATATCTAATGATTTAGTGAAATCATAACTAATTATTTACTCAAATCCAACTTAAATCCAGATGTGTGCAATGGAACTTACTTTCTGTTGGGGTCTGTTTAGGATTGGGGGGGGGTACGGTGATGAAGTCCAGTTAACAATTCCCAAATACAGGAGCGCATTCTCACTAGCAAAACTTTTAGATGGCAGATACAATAAAAACTAGGGATGTGCTCCGCTTCTAATCGGACCGTAGAAGCAGGAGCGGAGCGGGGGGCTTCGCCTGCCCTTAAGGCGGAGGCGAAGAGGATTGGGGGGCCGGCGGAGCGTGGCGAAGAGGATCGAGGTGAAGGCGGATCCTTCGCCTCGATCCGGAGCTCCGCCGGAAAGGTAAGTGGGGTTTACCGGGCCCTGCCGCTGTCCCCCTGCCCTCCTCTCCCTTATCTGCCTCCGTCCGCGGTCCGTCGCCGTCTTCAATTGAGCCCGTGGTTCCAGCAGGAAGTCTGGGCCGCTTGCGGCCCAGACTTCCTAGTGGAACCGCGGGCTCAATTGAAGACGGCGACGGACCGCGGACGGAGGCAGGTAAGGTCCCCCTCTCCCTTGGTCCCTTACTGGGCTCTGCCGCCGTCGCCGCATGGGTGGCGATGGCGGCAGGGCCTGGTAACCCCCCTCGCCCTCCTCTCCCTTACCTGCTTCCATCCGCGGTCCGTCAGCATCTTCAATTGAGCCCGTGGTTCCAGCAGGAAGTCTGGGCCGCTTGCGGCCCAGACTTCCTAGTGGAACCGCGGGCTCAATTGAAGACAGCGACGGACCACGGACAGAGGCAGGTAAGGCCCGGTAACCCCCCCTATGGGGGGGGGAACGGAGCTCTGATCGGGATCCGGAGCTCCGAGCGGAGCGGAGTGGGCACAGGCGGAGTGGGGGCGGGGCGGAGCGGCCCGATCCGAAAATGGCGGATCTGAAAGTGAAGCGGAGTGGGGGGGTCCGTGCACACCCCTAATAAAAACCCACTGCTCAACAGATGCTGTCCCTGTAAAAATATCACGGTGGAAACTGTATAACATGTGTTACTGTTACTGTTCTGTAGATTTTCTCAAGGGGCTAGGAATGATTTTCTGAACCCCATTTTACAATCTTTTCCTGGTCACCCAACTGAATTCCTAATGTCCCTATTACTTCAGTGCTCAGACAAGTCAATTACTGAGCAAGTGGCCAAGTTTTTGAACTTGGCCATTTCTATTAGATCCTCTATGACTACTTGTCTTTTCAGTAGTTAAATGTACGCTTAGTCCTTTTGTATGTAACTTTTGCTGGAATTGTCTATTGACTGCAATAAAATCGTTGTTATTGTTATAATTTACTGGTTGATGAAATTCAGCCATAGAGATAGTCATGTGGTCAGCAAACTGCCCAGAGAGCTTCGGCTATGGGGTGATATATAAATGCAATAAAACTCTGGCAAGATTTAATGTCCTGCCATCTACTCTGTTGCAGGGGAGGTTTCAGAAAATCACTTTTCATGATCGCTTGTGCCCATGCGGAAGCAATGAAATTGAATCAGTTGTCCACGTTTCACTCTGTTGTTGTTTTTATGCAAAGATTAGAGAGAAATTATTACTTGACACCAGTTTAGAAATTAATGCATTTCTTCATTGCTTCAGGGCCAAAGAGGACAGAGACACCATCGAGGCTTTTGCAAAATTCTTTTTGAATGCTATGAGAATAAGGTCTCTCCAGAATTCATTCTGCTGCAGACTTTTCAAATCTGTATGTAATTTTGCCCTACTCTCATGCATGTGTGAAGTCTGGTCAGTGACCGTAATAAAGTTGATGATGAAGTGCAATAAACAAACAAACAAACAAGAGACCCTGAGCTAGATCTAAAGTGATTTGGGCACCTTCATGTTTACAAAGTGGTGCCTCCCCCTCCCAATTATGGAACGATCTCCCCAGTGAGGCCCGCCTGGCACCAACATTGTAATGTTTTTGGCGCCAGGTCAAGACTTTTCTTTTCTCCAAGGCATTTAACAGCATATGTTGAGAATTAACTGACTCCAGAAGTATCTTTGGCCTGGCTGATCATTTAAAAATTGCTTTAGATGTTAGTGGTTTTTATGTTTTTAAATTGTGTATATTGATTTTTAATGTTCAGTCTTTTAATCTTTGTAAACTGCTCAGAGAGCTTTGCCTATGGGGTGGTCTATAAATAATAATAATAATAATAATAATAATAATAATAATAATAATAATAATAATAAAAACCAGATCCACTTCTCTGACAGTTGCAAGGATAAAACCCAAGGTGCAAATGCTCTGGGCTACTAATAGCACTGTACCACAAGGCAACATACTACAAGGTGGCCCAATGCGGTTGAAAGGGTTGTTTACTTGTGTGGAGCTATGGTGTTCTGGAATGAGAATCTTCCATCACGGTTCCAGGAGGCTGCCTTAATGTGGGGGAACCTGGTCTGTTCTATGGGGTTTCAGAAGAGAGAAGCTTCCAGTGTGATGATGACGTTCTATGGAATGAGGGCAACTGTGGCGTTACACCCCACAAGTCAGTTCCCAAATGTATGTCTGAAGTTTGTAAGTCTGGGTTTTTTAGAATGTTGGCCTGAGTGGGTGGAGTCAGAATGTCTTGGGAGAGGGAGGAGTGATATATAAGGGAATGACTGAGGGGATTGTTAGAGACTTTTAGGTATTCTTAGAGTCTTTAGCACTCTCTGTGCTTTAGCTCTCTGTGTTTAGAGTACTTGGGTCTGGAGAATTTGAGGTTCAATGTAGAGAGTGGTGTCTTTGGAGTGTGGTGTGCACCTAGTTGATGCATATTAAACAATACTGATAATAAAGAACGCTCAAGAGAGATTGTGTGAGAGAAAGGAAAGCGCGTATGTGAACGAGTGAAAGGATTGGATGAAAGGTTTCAAAAAAGGTTTTAAAATGTTTTAATTTGAAACAAAGCTTGTGAACTTTTAAAAAGAACTTTCAGTTATTTTGTTTTGAACTACCACAAAAATCCCACGTGTCTGTTTGGCATTTATCATCCGAAGATTATACATTTAGCACCCACTCTGACAATAATACACCTCAGCACATGTAACTCACAGCGTATTATTTTATTTATTGAAATCCTTCTCCATTTAACCCCTTTCTCCACAAAGTTTGGAGGAAGGTGGTTTTTATCCCTTGCCTCTGGTGTATCAAGCGGTGGTGCTTGGCTTGAGCAGGGAGGAGCCGCGGCTGGGTCTGTTGTTCAGAGCCTGTCTCATGGCAGCAACCTTTTATGCTCTTATTCAGAGCCAGCCTGGTGCAGTAGTTGGTTTAAGTGTGGGAGAGACCAGGGTTGGAATCTCCATAGTCCCATTATCTCAACCCAGCCTACCTGACAAGGGATGTTGTGAGGATCTAATGTGGGGTGGGGGTAGGAAGAAAAGAACCAGGTACCAGGTTTATGAGGACCCCTGGGCAGACACTCTCCATGGCCTTTTCCAAGCACCATAGTGTGCAACAGTAGATGTACAGCAGGCCAGAGCCACCACCTTCGTTAAAGATGGAGGGTTCAGGTAAGCCCTGCAGGTGGACGGGCAATCCCAACTCAGATTTGGGTTTCAGGACCGAGGCGGTGCACACCCCTACTTGACACTAGCGTTGGAACCATGTATCCTGCCCTGAGCTCCTTGGTGGTAAAGAGATATACATATTTTTTTATGGAATGTAGCATAGACACTTAAATTTAGGAACCTTTTGCACATCTAAGAAATGGTGGATTATGTTAACCTCTCAGGCTAACCTCTTCTTACCCATAACTCATCTCCTCCCTTCTGCTCATGCCAGGATTCTCAGACAAGCTTTCATCATTCATGTGCCTCCAACAGCCAACTTATCTATAGAAAGTGTATTGAGATTTCTCTCCTCAGGGATTACTTTTTTTTTTTTAACTCTCTGGAAATCAAGGGAACACTTAGAGGCCATGTATTTAAAAGCTGGTGCATCATCCTTCTCTTTCTCTGAAACACCCCCACCCCCACACAGAAGGTTTATCTTCTTTTCATCTTTGGGTCCATGATCACTTTGCACCTTTAGTCATCATCTCTGAGGGTGAAAGCAATCTTTGGGTGATAATCGCACGCTTGAGTAGAAAAGAAAGGCTTGAGTAGAACTGGAGATATTTGGGTCTGTCTAGAATGATCCACTCTGCCTGATGACCCAAAAGTGTTTTTTTTTGTGTCTGGCAAAGGTGAGTGAAATGTTGATTCTCATAACAAAAGCCAACTTTTGGGTATAATATGGTAAGAGAACTCTCCAGTGAAGGATTGGGTCTATTGCAAAGTGTGTAATCCAATTGACACATAAGCACTTACACACACACACACACACACACACACAGACAGAATTCACTCTTACAGTTTGATCTTTTAATGTATTTTATTGCTGTAAGCCACCTTGTGAGGGCTTCTCCCCGGAAAGGTGGCCAAGAAACAGTTTAAATAAATAAATAAATAAATAAATAAATAAAGTCTACTGAGGTGTACATCCCACTGAGTTTGATAGGGTTTGCTGCCAGATATTCATGTTTAGGATTGCAGGCCAAATTGCCCATCTCTCTCTCTCTCTCTCTCTCTCTCTCTCTCTCTCTCTCTCTCTCTCTCTTTTTCTCCATCTCCCTGCCCTCTAAAATATAAATATCCAGATCAATCCGCTTACTTTGAAAATCAAACCTGGAAACAAACATCCATTGTATTCACATAACACACTCAGAAACATCCAGACATAAACTCTATGCAAACATAGAAAGAAAATCTGTACACACACATCCAGACAGACAGACAAATATAATATATCTAATACATTTAACTGCTCACACAATGGCCAAAGACATTGATAATGTAGAAAATAGTTTTCAACTCACACCCCATTCTCTCTCTCTCTGTCTCTCTCTCTGTCTCTCTCTCTCTCTCTCTCTCTCACACACACACACACACCTGTGAATGAACAGAGGTGAGTACAATTTTATTTGAAACGAACCTTACACAAGATGGCACAGATTGTATTCTAGCATAGCAATGGTGCCCTCTGCTGGAATCTTGCTATCTCAACGGTTGAATTGAAAGGGCCCTGTTGATTTCAATGGGATAAATATTTGCAGATATTATACATGGGAGCAGGAAAAATCAGTTCAAAAATGTGGTTGTTTGTCTATCTACCTCTTTTCTCATCCCACAAATGGGAAGGCTCTTTTAAGACTGCTAGCTAGGACACAGATTGAATTGTTCATCTAGAATCCGCTCAGAACAGGGAAGAATTTAGAGAGCCATAGCTCAGCCCCGAAACCTGCTTCAACATCATGGCTCAACCTGAGTAGACAAGTTGCCATGATTGGAACAGAACCTTGTGGCTCTGCCTTTAACAGCTGTTTGATCTGCAGATGAAGTGGCCGTTCAGGTCCACCTTCCAGCCAGGAGTTTTTGTTTTCCTCCCACTCCCCACGAAATGCCAAAAAATGGAACAATAGAAACTTTAGTGACTTAGACCAAAGCAGTCGTTTACCTTGAAAGATTGATTGTTCTTCACGAACGCTAACGCACGTGTAGCAGATAATGATAACTATGATAACGCACGTGGTGTACAAATGAGCTACATCATAGCTCCCAAGATTAGTAGAAATAAATAAAGTTGGAAATAAATAAATAACCCCTGTCCTAAAGACTCAAGGAAGAAGAGTCACTGCCAGATGGTTTTCCTCTGGGGTTATAAAGATGCTGGGATTATACCAGGGCACTTTTCACACATTACATTGAACCAGGGATGGCTTTGATTTTGATGGGGTTGTGTTTCCAGTCTAGATTTCAGTTACAACCACCGAGGAGGCTAAAGGAGATTTTCAAGGTGCTTAACCCTATCCCCCAAATGGTTCCAGCACCTTAGATAGCTCCTTTAGACTTCTGGTTTGTTGAAAGTAAAACCCAGAATGGAATCTCCGTGCCACTGAAATCAGAGCCACCAGACTCCCCTGCATTGAACATGTGGAGGTGGGCAGTGGGATCATGCATGTTGTCTGTGCTTCCGATCTCTCTGCATTCAGCAAAGAGCCTACAGTACTAACAACATTCATGTAGGGCTCTTCCTACATCTGGGACAGGTAATCTGGTGCCCTCCAGATGTTTTTTACTAGAACACCCATCAGACCCAGCAATTATGCCCAATGGTCAGGGACAATTAAAGTTGTCGTCCAGAACATCAGAAGGGTGCCAGGTTGTCTTCTCAATGAGTAAGAACCTTGGATAACTGGGCCTCCCAGTTGTGCTGAAAGAACCCTACATGAGATTGATGTCATGAGTTCAGTAGACGATGTGGGTGAACCAGAATGCTTTGATCGAAAGTCACTTGTGCTCTCCATTGTGTTAGCTTTGCTTTGTCATTGCAGCCAAGACCGCGCCCCATGTCTAATGTCAATTTAACAGTCGTAGAGTTCTTCTTGGTGGGTTTCCCCACTGAACCTTCCATGCAATTGCTTCTCTTCTTCCTGGTGCTGGCTAACTACCTCATAACGCTCTCTGGGAATGGGGTCATCATTGGCATCACCCTGTCCGACCATCGCTTGCAGAGCCCCATGTACTTCTTCCTCCGCAACTTTTCGTTTGTGGAGATTTGGTTCACCACCGTGACGGTGCCAAAGCTCTTGGCCGGATTCCTTCTCGGCAGCCACACCATCACCTTTGCTGGTTGCATGGCTCAGTGCTACTTCTACTTTCTCTTTGGGGCTACGGAGTTCTTACTGCTAGGTGTCATGTCCTTTGACCGCTACCAAGCTGTGTGCAACCCACTGCAGTACCCGGCACTGATGACGGGGAGGTTCTGCCTGAAGTTGGTGTGTGTGACATGGGTAGCTGCTTTTTTCACCATCCTTGGGCCCCTCATCATGGTCACTGGTCTGCCCTACTGTGACTCTAATGTCATCAACCATTTCTTCTGTGACCGTACGCCACTGGTGAACTTGGCTTGCACAAATACAGAATGGGTGGAGACCATCAACCTGGTGCTGGCAGGAGGGCTCATCCTGGGATCCTTGGTGCTGACCGTAATCTCCTACTGCTTGATCACCCTGGCAGTGCTCCGGATCCCCTCTGCCCAAGGCCGGCGCAAGGCCTTCTCCACCTGCGCCTCCCACATGGTGGTGGTCACCATCGTCTATGGCAGCCACATCTTCATGCATGTCCGCACCACCCACAGCTACCCTGAGAGGGTGGACAAAGTGGTGGCGCTCATGACCTGTGTGGTGGCCCCGTCGCTCAACCCCTTCATCTACACCCTACGCAATGAGAAGGTCAAGGAAGCCCTTCGAGATGCTGCACGGAGGAGAGGACTGTTCTGCAAGGAGGAACCAAACGACAACAAGAAGGACTTTCACAAAGTTGTGGTGGGCGGGATGTGAAGCCGCTGCTGGAGAAAAAAGGTAATAAAGAGGATGCTGTGAAATGGAGTCTTAGGGGCCTGCTAGAATTTCACAGGGGGTTCCTTCCTTGATGGTCTCCAAGGCAATGTTGGCTAACTTCTTTGGGATGCTCCAAGCAACTGACATTCTTCTGTTCCAGGGCAAAGACTTCATATACTCCCCTGGTTCATTTCTAATTCTGTGACGGGGTGGGGAACGTATGCCCCCCAAGATGTTATTGGATTGCTGTTTTTTCCCCCTGTTTGATGTTAACAAACCGTCATTTGTGGTGGGTTTGTGATGTACAAATAAAACCACACCACACCAAATGCCTGATGCCCCTTCTTCTCTAATGCCTGCAAATACTGATCAGAGAGGATGCAGGCCTTTCATGCAAAGTTCTTTTCAGAGGTTGATAAATGTTGTCAGAGGCCCAGCATATGTAGAAACAGTTTGCCATGCCTTAAAATTATTGGGAAGGATCACCATTACATTCTACAGTGCCCAAAGTGGTTGTCTGAATTGGTTGTAAGACATCGTACTTGGGGAAACCTTCTTCCGTGAACACTGCTGGTGATCTCCATGGGACATAGATGTTGATTAATGTATTGTGGGTAAGGCAGAAATTTCGGTTGATCACTAGCAGTCCTATCCTACACATGTTTTCTCTGAAGTAAGCCCCATTGAGTTCAGTGAGAGTTACTCCTAGGTAAGTGAGAATAGGACTGCAGCCTTAATCTTCTTGAGAGTGAAAGGACTGAAATCCCAAAAGGGATTTTAATTTTCACACTACTTCTTGCTTTCTGCCAGCTGAAGTTACATTTTGTTTGGTTATTTGTTTTAAGAATGTCTAAATAAACACCTTTGTCCGAAATTGGAATCTGGGCAGTATACAGAAAATACATAAATAAATGCAATACCATGTTAAAACAATGTAAAATATTAAACACCAATATGATACAATTGAGAGGAATAAAACTATCCAACCAGCTAAAAATTAGGGATGTGCTCCGCTTCTAATCAGACCGGCGAATTAGAAGCGGAGCGGGGTGCTTCGCCTCCCCTTAAGGCGGAGGCGAAGAGGATTGGGGGGTCGGCGGAGCATGGCGAAGAGGATCGAGGTGAAGGCGGATCCTTCGCCTCGATCCGAAGCTCCGCTGGAAAGGTAAGTGGGGTTTACTGGGCCCTGCCGCTGTCGCTGTCGCCCATGCAGCGACAGCGGCAGGGCCCGGTAACCCCCCCGCCCTCCTCTCCCTTACCTGCCCCCATCCGCGGTCCCTCGGCTTCTTCAATTGAGCCCGCGGTTCAACCAGGAAGTCTGGGCCGCACTTGCGGCCCAGACTTCCTGGTGGAACTGTGGGCTCAATTGAAGAAGCTGATGGACCGCGGACGGAGGCAGGTAAGGCCCCCCTCCCCGTTGGTCCCTTACCGGGCTGTGCCGCCGTCGCCGCATGGGCGGCGATGGCGGCAGGGCCCGGTAACCCCCCCTATGGGGGGGGGAAACGGAGCTCCGATCCGGATCCGGAGCTCCGAGCGGAACGGAGTGGGCATAGGCAGAGTGGGGGCGGGGCAGAGCGGCCCGATCCAAAAATGGCGGATCTGGAAGTGAAGCGGAGTGGGGGGTCCATGCACACCCCTACTAAAAATATAATTATTTGAAATACACCAGCAATTAAGAAGGCTTAATTGCTCAGGAGAAGGTGCAAAATGTGGATAGGAAGACATTTTTCTTCCTCATAATACTAGAACCCATTGGGGTCATCCCATGAAGCTGATTGGTGGCAGATTCAGGGCAAATAAAAAGAAGTATTTCTTCACATAGCGCATAGTTAAACTACGGAATTCACTACTACAAAATGCAGTGATGGCTACCAATTTGGATGGCTTTAAAAGAGGTTGGATAAATTCCTGGAGGAGAAGGCTATCTATGGCTACCAGCCCTGATGGTTATGTGCTACCTCCAGCATCTGAGGCAGTAAGCCTATGTACACCAGTTGCTGGGGAACATGGGCAGAAAGGTGCAGTTGCAGCCATGTCCTGATTGTGGGTTCCTGGTTGACAGCTGATTGGCCACTGTGTGAACAGAGTGCTGGACTAGATGGACCCTTGGACTGATCAAGCAGCATTCTTGTTCTGTTCTTAATACAGTGTCCTTGTCAGGTGTTCATTTCTTAAGAGGGCATTCTAAAGTCAAGGTGCCACCACAGGCAAGGCCCTTCCTATCATACATGCATAACACATGTTTTCCTAGGACTCAGCTAGAAGTGGGGGTCAGAGAGAGGCGATCTCATGATTTTATGATTGCGAGACCATCACTCTGGTTCACAAGCAGCACGTGACATCACACCTGCCATTTTGGTTTTTTTTTTTTGTTAAAGGGGATGGAGCGCACAAATGCTCGTGCACAAATCATAAGTATTTTTTTTTTAAAAAAAGTAATTTCCCCCACTCCCTCCACCCCCCCCCAATGGGCACAGAGCTCCTGAGGAGTTCTGTGCTTTGTGTCCAGCTCCCAGCTCCTCGCGGTTACTCGTGAGGAGCTGGGACAAACCACGACGTCGGGCCACGTGTTCCGTGGTCTCGGGATCATCCCGAGACTGCGGAAAAAGCAAGTTACAACTGTAGGGCGATGTCCCATCTCTGTGCGTCCATTATTTGGATGCACAGGGATGATCCCAGGGTGAACGCCGGGATATCGCCCCATCTAGCTATGGTCCTGAAGATGGAACATGGAGAAGAGCCTCTCCTGATGATCTTTAGGCACAAGGGGCTTGCTAGGAATGGAGGCTCCCCTTAAGACATTCATCTAATGAAGTGGACGCTAGAACAGAAATGTCCAGGCCACAATAAATCTCTTAAGTCACCACAAGACTGTCCATAGTTCCTATTGCAACAGACTAACATTGGCCAACTGGACTACAACTCCATTGTAAAGTGTATGTGTGGCAAGCAGAAGGTTCCCTTATTCAATCCATAGCACCGCCAATAGATGTGAGCCAGAGTCATAGTGGCCTGTCTTATATCCCCATGTTCAAGTGCCCTATCCCACAGTATTCCAGTGTGAGTATCTGAAGGTGGGTGTATGGGACAGAAGAGGGATTCTGTTGGCGTTCCACCCACCCTGCTGCCCAAGAGCCTCTGTTCCTGCATTAGCTGGGATGGTCCCAGGATTGGTGTGGAGTCTCCGTGGGTTGATATACTGGAAGACTTCAGCACATATGGTGAAGCCACCTGGTCAGAAGTGGGTCAGGACTTCATGGCCTTCATGGCAACCCTGGGTCTGTAGGGATGAGCGAACCCCCTGACATCCTGTCGGGGAGCGTGGGGGCACTGTGAGGATATCCAGGCTACTTGGGGCTCTTCCTATTTTCCTGGAATCCTGGCACATCCATCACAGTTTTCATGGTGGCTCTCCATCTTTATAAAAGGTGTAGTAGACTAATGGCAGCTGTCACTAGCCTATCATGGGGAAATTATGGCTGCAATTTCTGTAGAAGGAAGTGCTTTACAAGTGCAAATGGTGTAAAATTTGCTAAATTATGGTCATCATTTCCTCATGAAAATTTCCCCACGCCTGTTATAAAGGCAGAGAATTGCCCCGTGTGAATTCCAGGAATGCACAGGTAAGGGGGAGGGTAGTCCGCTGCAGACTTTGGAGGTCAGATCCTTGGGGATCCAGCCTCATTGGAGTCCGCAGCGGATTTCTCCAGGATCCTAATTAGTCTCTGGCCCCACTCTTTTAGCATGGCTAAATGAGTTTCTTGCATAGGGTGGGAAGATAGTAGGCCTCTGGCATGCAAGGGTTTCCCTAAAACTGAATCCAGCCGTTTTGGGCTGGAAGAGGTTTAGCATCTCTGCTCTGGAACCTGGGTAATGATTTTGAACTAGCAGTACTCTTCTGTGTCCCTTGGGGTGAAAAGAAACATCATTCCTTCTCAGACTTATATACCCAATGGTTTTGCTTAACACCAACATTTTTCTAGATGGTAATTATTACTGGCTCAGTTCCCATCAGGTGCAGGAAGTAATGATCTGGATGATCACGCCACTAGCACTTCTTCAGGGTTCTGTCTCCCGGTTTGCCAAACCAATGAAAGTCCAGAGCTCGAAACTATAATGTGGAGGTTGTAACATGACTTATGGAAAACCCACAATGGTCAGTGCTCATAGGCTGGCGAACGATAAGAGAGCTGAGAATCCATTAGGAGAAAAGAGGAAATTTGGTCTGTCTGTCTACAATGGGTGAGTATAAAGGTCTAGTTTTGCAAATAAGGGGAAAAAACATGTCTGTGTATGTATGAGTGTGTAAAGACTAAGGGCTCATCTACACCAAGCAGGATATTCTACTATGAAAGTGGTATTTAAAGGGTGGGAGCCACACTACTGCTTTATAGAGGTATTGAAGTGCACTGACAACTGTTAGGTCCCATTGACACATTCCATATAACCCTTTCATACCACTTTTATAGTGTTATACCCTGCTTGGTGTAGATGTGTCATGGGCCCCAACAGTTGTTTGTAGATCTTGTCGGGCACTTCAATACCGCTATAAAGCAGTAGTGTGGCTCCTGCCTTTTATATACCACTTTCATAGTGGAATATCCTGCTTGGTGTAGATGAGCCCTAAGAGGAAGGTTGAGCATTATAAGGGGACTTCCATTTCTCCCACCCCTCTTTTATTTTAAGGTGCAGAAGGATTTCTCCGAAAAGGGCAAAGAAGGTACCAGCCTTAGCTTGGTGATTTGGGACAAAAGCTAAGATAGCTTTGGCAAGACCCAAGGGTTGGCATGGTGGGGCATCTGAAAAGAAGCCCACATCCCAGAAGAAGTCCTCCTAGGTTGCTCCTCTTCTTGATCATTGCAATCTGTTTTGTTCACCTGCCTCTCACCCTGGCCCAGGCAATGGTGATGGTAAGGAGGAGCAGTAGATGTCATGGGGGGCTCCTTGTTCACCGGCTCTCTGCCTGTCGAGCTAGGAAGAGGTAGCAATGATGACTAGTGAAGAATAGTGGTGACATAGTAGAGTCACTGGCGGAAGGTCTTGTCCAAGAGGCCTCCAAAAGAAGGAGCTTTTTTGACCTTTTCACATCAAAATCTACCCATGTTTCCATGTGTATTTTCCCAGATGTATGCTTCAAATGAAATACATGCATTCTTTCCCCATCGATTACACTGGATTTGTGCACATTTTTCAAAAGTACACATATTTTTCATGCACATTTTCACATGTGTGCGTGCTGTCCAACAGATTTTGGGGGCTGAAGGTGTGTGTGTCTGCAAATCAGCCTGTAAACTCAAAAACATTTGGACCTCAACTGCAGATTGCATCCAAGTCCATGTTTGATCAAGATGATGCAAATGGGCGGAATCCTGTTTTTTTTAAATCTGAAACAGATTTCTCATGCCAAAGATGTGATCCAACACATCAGCAAAAGGCAGAAGAGAAAACTGTTGGACACATTCCTCAGGCTCCTTCCATCATGTAAGTATTCTTGCAAACTTGGATTTGAGTCCATGTTGAAATCATGGCAATTTGAGGTGCAATGTTGTTCCTGAAAATCCAACACCCCCCAAAATGATTATAATAACCCCCCCCGAAAGGAACAGAAAACAAAATACATGCTTCGATGTAGAATCAAATGGGCGGCATGATTAAAAGCAGGACCTTTGAGAGACCAAAGCACAGAAGGTGTTTTTGTAATTTTAATTGGAATGTTCTGTTCATTCTCTCTCTCCCCAGGCCCTTGGATTGGGAGCCCCTATTTCCCTCTTCGAGAATTTGGGAGATAGGTAGACAACATGGCAGAAAAAGGGGGAAAGCTTGCTAATGTCTGGGGATAGCTGGCCCTTGGCTTGTCATGTATGCAATGTTCTGCTTTTCAGGTCAAGTGAGATGCTATATGCACATTTGAATGTTTAATGCGTGTTTGAAACGTTTGGCCTCTCAAAATTCTCCATCCTATTTATGGCTGGAGACATTGGGAGGACAATTTCACCAAATTTCTCTAACAGTTTCTCACAGCTGGGCTCATCATTGGTAAGGGTTGCAGCACAGCTTACTGTTCCTTTCCTAAAGTTTTTTTTTTAATTTGAGGTGGGGAGGGAAGCCGCAACAGCAGTAACAGTGTTAGCAGCCCACCCCTCCATTTTTACATCCTACACAATGTCCCATAACTAGCAAGGATCCTCGTTCCAGAGCATGGTGGGGGAAGGTGGCCACTATATAAAATTTATTGAACTGTGGGGAGCCGAGGAAGCTATAAGCTGCCATAGAGATGATTGTAGAATGAAAATCTGGGCACTTGTGCACTCTCCTTAGCCAACTCAAAAGCAAGTTAAGTGCAAGAACCCTGAACCAAAGCCACGAGAATTTCTCTGAAATGCCTTCCCCTTTGAATTACTTTTCGAAAGCAATTTCTTTTCCATCAAACTGAATAAGAATGGTCAAAAAAACAGGGGAGAATTTTTCAGCACAGCACTAGTTCTTCACACAGCATGAAGTTAAACTATAGAATTCACTGCCACAAGATGTGGCGGTGGCCACCAAATTGGGTGGCTTTAAATGAGGGTTGGATAAATTCCTGGAGGAGAAGGCTGTCAGGGGCTACTAGCCCTGATGGTTGTGTGTTACCTCCAGTATCAGAGGCAGTAAGCCTGTGTGCACCAGTTGCTGGGGAACATGGGTGGGTGGGTGCTTTATTGGTCCCTGATCAACAGCTGGTTGGCCACTGTGTGAACAGAGTGCTGGGCTGGGTGGACCCTTTGACTGATCCAGCAGGGGTTTTCTTATGTTCTTAGTGTTCTTGTGGCCATTGCTAGTTATAGGTGTGTGTGAGAATTGCATTTATGTTAACAAATCATGTTCCTCTTTGCAACCCCGAACACCAACACAAGCAGGAGAACATACTCTCCAAAGTACTTTGCAAATTCCTAATGTGCACCCACAATAGAAAAAAAAATGTGCATTTTTAAAAGCATGCTTTTTTAAAAACCACAAATGAAAATGTGCACTTTCACACTTTATCCCATGCTTTTTTAAAAGGGCATTTTCCCTGTTCAGAATGTGCACGTTCCACCTTCATGCAAAGTGAAAAAACAGCACAAATGAACATGGGAAATTAGGAGAGGTGAGCTCCACAGTGATGTTCAGAGAATCAGGGCCAATCATGAACACTTCTTTGCCCATCCCTATTCAGCTAGGAGAATCTCAAGCACAGGATGAAAAACAAAAAACAAAACCGCACACATCACATATCTAAATTGACCCTCACTGACACAGCTTTTCATACCTTAATAATCTCAGTGTTTGTTTTTCAGAGGTGCGGTTTCTAGTCCTCATTTATGTGTAGAGATGTATGGAGAGGTTCATAAATTCCCACCCCATTGCTTCACATGTGTGTCCTCCATCTCCTTACCAATCTGATGAAGTGTGGGAGGTGTCAAGTCCTTGAGAGCTTTTGGCATAATACATGAGTTAAGGTGCATGTTTAGACAGAAAAATGTTCTACAACTCTCAGCATTCCCTAGCAAGATTTTGAGAGGTAGAGGAGAAGGCAGGCAGGAGGAATGAAAAGTGGCAGAAATGAGTAATGAATATAAGACCATGGGAAGAGCCCTGCTGGATCAGACCAAGGGTCCATCGAGTCCAACACCCTGATCACACAATGGCCAACCAGCCATCAGCCAGGGATGAACAAGCAGGACATGGTGCAAAGCACCCTTCCACCCATGTTCCCCAGCAACTGGTGCACACAGGTTACTGCCTCAAATACTGGAGATAGATGCTAGATTGATTTATTTGGAAAGAATACTTATATACCACTTATTATTTAGAAAATCTCCAAGCAGTTCACATACACATATTTTAAATACACACACATAATATCTAATATTAAAACACTATTAAAAACAATTTCAATGACAACAAAACAAATGCATCTAAAATACACCATTACATAATTTAAAATTTCAATAACAATACAAAAAGCAGTAAAACAGAGGTTATTTATTTGTCTGTTTGTTTACATTTCTATACCACCCCACAGCAAAGCTCTCTGGGCAGTTTACACAGATGAAAACATATGATCTACTGTTATTACTTACAAGCCAGAGAAAGTGGTGTGTGCCTGGTTTGGGTTTGGGGGATGCAAAAGGGAATTAGTATTGATCTCTGTCCTTGGTGATGAAATCCATGCAGCTGGCTGCCTCCAAATCAATCTCTCTCCAACCCTCCATAGGTGACCTTCTTAAGTGGTAAAGAAAAGTTGCAAAACATGGAGAACTTCAACAAAACTGTGGCTGAATTCATCTTGCTAGGTTTCTCCATTGGGTATGAAGAAGGCATCTTTCTTGCCATGGTCTTTCTAGCTATGTATGTCACAACCCTGGCTGGCAACATGGTCATCTTCTGCATTGTGTTAGTAGATGATCAGCTCCATACCCCTATGTACTTTTTTCTGGGTAACTTCTCCATATTAGACATATTGTTTACCTCAGTTGTCAGTCCTCCGCTGCTGTGGAATCTCCTTTCTGGTGACAAGTCCATTTCTTTCTCAGCCTGCATGGCCCAGAGCTACTTCTACTTCTTCTTGGGCACAGTGGAGTTTTTCCTTCTGACGTTTATGTCTTATGACCGCTATGCTGCCATATGTAAGCCTCTGCATTACCACACTATCATGAATGATCAGGTGTGTATCAAGATATTGTTGGGTTCTTGGTTCTTTGGATTCCTCTCTGTCCTCTGTCCAACCATCAAAATTAGCAGGTTGACCTACTGCAAGTCCAACATCATCAACCATTTCTTCTGTGACTCTGGACCCCTGCTGGAACTTTCATGCAGTGACACTAGTTTCATTGAGCTGATGGACTTCATGCTGTCTTCTCTCGTCATTCTTGGCTCCACCATCATGACTGCAATTTCGTATGCATGCATCCTGTCAACGATCCTGCACATCCCCACCAACACTGGCCGGATGAAGGCTTTCAACACCTGTGCCTCACACCTCACCTTGATATCTCTCTCCTGTGGGATCTCCATCTTCACTTATGTAACTCCATCCCAGAAAGAGACGTTGGACGCTCACAAGGTGCCTGCTGTTCTGTCCACTATTGTTTGTCCTTTCATAAACCCATTCCTCTTTACCCTGAAGAACAATAATTTCCAGGAGGCTCTGAGGAAGGTGTTTCATCAGATTTGGAATTCTACGGTTCAAAAACTTAGGGTTCTCGGGAAAGGAAATGCATTGGTTCTGGGCAAAGATTAGTACAAATGTACAAAACAGTGACTTATTACAACAATCCAAATACATACATGTTTGGGTGTCAAAGACATACTTATATTAAATGGATGCACCCTTTAATTGAAGCAGAGCTTAGGATCTAACAAGGTACTTTGGACTTTGGGGGCTTCCCCCTCTTTGAATGGCAGATCCCATTCCATATCTCATTGTGGAACTCCCTTCAGTTGAAAAAGCAGTTCGCCATGCAATTTGGGAAGTGGCTGTTGTTGAAATAGATGTTGCACAGTTCTTTGGGATGTGTTTTCATTAAGGTAGCTAATCAACACAGAAAATTGCTGTCATTGGTACTTGCTGAAAGGGAATAATGATCTTTCTGAAGAACAAAATAAACTCAAACATCAACTGTGAGCTTTTATTTATTTTTTATTTATTTATTACATTTTTATACTGCCCAGGGAAAGCTTGTCTAAAAAGATTTGTTTTCAGGAGTTGTTTGAAGGACATTACATTTTCTGCCTCCCAAATCACATGAGGGAGGGTTTTCCAGAGGGTAGGTGTCACTACAGAGAAGCCCACCCCCATCAAGGTTCTTCATGGACACATTATGTTCATTTTAAAATGACCAGCAAGACCACCTCTGAAGATCTTAAATGGCCTCTGTGTGTGTATAAGGGAAGGTGGTCCCAAGGAAGGTGTGTATAAGGGAAGCTGGTCCCAAGTTATGTATGGCTTTAAGGATAAAAACATAACATTGTACATGACTCTGTTGTGTACAGACTTAGCCATGTTTCAAGGAGACTCACTGAAACCAATGGGACTTGAGTCAATCATGACTTAAGAATATAGAAACATTGGTCCATCCAGCCCAATATTGTTAACACTGACTGGCAGCAAATTTCCAGGGGTTTCAGGCAACATGTGCTCTGTCACTGAGCTAACTCTGACCCATGGTCCCTTCAGTAGAACTTCTTTCAGCATAAGAAGAATGAAAGGGCCCTGGACATTTTCATCACTCACAGCCACATTTTATCATGGGTTTTGTTGTTCTAAGGCTGCCCACACATTGCAATGTAATGTTTACATGTCCTTGCAGGAGAGGGTTTTGATGCAGAATGAAGATATGAAAATGTATGATGTCCCTTGATAGAAAAAAAATGACAACAGTGAATATTTCCCTTGCCCAAGGATATCAGTCAGCACACTTATTGAAGTTGTATTGGATTTCCACATACTGTTTGAATTATGTTAGTTCTAGAATGACAATATTTAACCAAATTCTAAGGTTTTACTGAATGTTGGCATCAGATCTGGTTATTACTCTCTTTCTTGGTGAACGCCAGCATAGTGTTGTTGAAATAGACAGATGAAAGCTAGGGTGAAATCCTACTTAGTCAATCTCATTGAAGAATCTCTGTCCCCCCTCCCCCTAAATTACTTCACATTTCTGGCCCTGGGAACAAAAACGCACCAAGTTATTTAAATTTCCCCACCCCCACATTTTTCACTTGACATTGATTGGTGGATGTTGGGATTTAAATAATAAAAAAGTAGATCCTCCATGCTTGGTGTACCACTGTTAATGTAGGTGTGGGAAAGACTGGATTGACTTACAGAAGAGTTGCTTTATACGAATAAAGTGTGATAACACAGCAGTTAGTATTAGAGGGAATAAAAACAGCCTATAACCATGATAGAAGAAGTTCAAATTGAGTTACTTTATTTGTGCTTTTATACACACTTGGCATGTTCAGAAGACACCTTAAACCCTGGTGGTTAAGGCTTTTGGTTAAGCAGCAGGGTTTAAGGTGTTGTGTGTGAGGCATTTTGTTCTACCCTGGTTACTCTGCTAACCCCATTTGGACCGTCTGCAGCAGGGTTAGCAGCTCTAACCATGGCTTAAAGTGTTGTGTGCAACAGCATTGCTCGTAGTTAGTGCTAATCCCAGAGAACCACAGTTCCACTAATGACAAAGCCTGAAGTGTCATCTGAAGCAGGTTATCTAACTAGGCATCTCCTAATGCTGGATGCATGAGAATGGTCCTGTTTAGAAGAAACCTTAAACCACAGCTTTAACCACGGTTACTAAGGCAAAAAATCTTCTTCACCGTGGTTAAAGCCATGGTTTAAGTTATCTTCTGAATGGGGCCTGCAAGTAATCAAAGGCATGGGTTAGTTGCTTCCTGCCATAAGAGAACACATGTTGCTTGTTGCAGAGATGAAGAGGAAACGAGGGAGTAGGAGAAATGAAGCAATCCACTTACAGGACAACAAGGGCTATGAACAAGACAAGTGGCTGTTGATATGACTTTCTCTATCGCCCCCTAGTGTCTGGAAGCATGTGGAATTATTCCTATATCCAACAGTAGGCAGTAGGGTGAGTTCAGAAGTTAGATATATATAGGCAGAGAGACACAGTCCAGGAAAAATGTAGATGGGACCCTTGACATAAAGATTGTTAGACATGCACATGTGCTATAAAGCAGATTAAAAGTGGAAGCTGCCTTATACCAGGGGGACTGTTGATCCATTTGGCTCAGTACTGTCAACTCTGATAGACAGCAGCTCTTAGACAAGAGATACTGGGAACTTGAACTGGATCTTCTGTGTGCAAAGCAGGTGTTCTGCCATGGCCATTAAGATCCAGTGAATTCAGCAGGACTTAGCTTTGAATAAATGTGCTTAGAGTTGGGTGATCAGTGTCACAGTCACCTTGTAGGATAATATCAAATGCAATTCTCTGATTTTCTGACTAGTAAGCAAACCTCACCCTGCTGGATCATTCTTCTAATTGGATCCCTGGAGAAGATGTATGGAGTCATCTTCTGGAAGGGAACTCAATGCATTAAAAAACTGAAACAAGGAAGGTTTCTTTTTTAGCATAGGTATTAGCAATGTTCTCCAGAAGCTTGAACTTTTTAAAAATAATAATAAGAGTTGAAAATATTGATTGTTGGATCAAACTGCTATTGACCCTCCTCCATTTTTCATTTAAAGTCTTTTGGAAAATACATCTCTATTCAATCCCCCTTGGCTGTTTTTCAGTACCTTCATCTTTCTCTTTCACGATGCTGTTTCTATCCCTTTCTCCTCTCCCTTTCCCATCAATCAACTCCACTCAACCACCCCTTGCTTACATCTCTTCCAGTGGAAAGAACACATGGTGAGTTCTGACTGAACCTATCGAAAATTCATTTTTTAAAAATTGGCAGGCAGGAAAACAGAAGGCACTGATACCCTCATGATTTCACAAGGACACCATTTTTAGTACTTGCTCTGCGGCTCTGTGACTGATAAGGCCGGTCGTAGAACAAGTTGCAGTTTGGCCTTGTCTTTCCTCCAGCTTTTGGACAATATCTGGGATGTATCCATCACTTGAAATTTTCAGTGGGAAGTCTGAAATGTAAACTGATATTCTAGACACAATTACTGGGGAACAAGTCTTTCTGAACTCAGTGGGGCTTGCTTTTGAGCAATCAGACAGACAACTCTGCTGATAAACATCAACAAAAATGGGGTTGGATGTTCACTCACTACTCGAAGAAGAACAGCATCTGGGGGTGCTCATTAAAGGAGAAAGGACCAAAAGAAACATGGTTTGATCTCTGATAGAGGCTAAAGTAAGTATCCCTAAACATCTGGTTTTAGAGGTTCAAGCAAGCTTACAGAGCGTCCTGCCTGTATACTTTTATTTGGTTGCATATGGCTTGTCTTCCTTGTATGAACTATTTGGACTAATCCAGGTATTCCCCCATCATTCACTTTGTGATAATGCAGTAAAATCCATAGAAGTTGCTTTAAACTACCATGGAGCATCAGTTAGGCCTTTTTCATAGTGGATCCTAAACTGGAGAAGGGAGCTGGACAATAGGTCTTTGAGAATGTCCAAAAACTCAAATATATACTCCTGGCAAATGCTGATGGTCATCCAAACATGATAGTCAGTGTTCCTTGGTCTGAAAGGTGAGGAAATGTATGCTTTGAAGGGCACTCAGGTATTTCAGATGGGATTCTTAGAATTCACCTGTGGATATCACCATGCATCCCATCTTAGACATGCATAGTAACTCTTTTCTATGAAACATACAGATATTCTATGTGGGACTTTATTTATTTATTTATTTATTTATTTATTTATTTATTTATTTATTTATTAAATTTATATACCGCCCCATAGCTGAAGCTCCCTGGGCGATTTACAAAAGTGAAAGCAGTGAACATTAAAAAAGTATACGAAATTTAAAACCATCTAAAATATAAAAAATATAGTATAAAACAACAGTATCCATTTAAACAACAACAGTTCTGTGGTCCCTTAAAAAAAAAAAAAGCTTAGCATATGTTGTTAAATGCTGTTAAATGCCTGGAAGAAGAGAAAAGTCTTGATCTTGCGCTGAAAAGATAACAATGTTGGCACCAGGCGAGCCTCATTGGGGAGATCATTCCATAATTGGGGGGCCACCACTGAAATGGCCCTCTCCCTTGTTGCCATCCTCCAAGCTTACCTCGGAGTAGGCACGCAGAGGAGGACCTTAGACGTTGAGTGTAGTGTATGGACAGGTTCATGTCGGGAGAGGTGTTCCATCAGGTATTGTGGTCCCAAACTCTCAGAATTCACATCATATGGATCCCATTGCAGACATTGATAGTAATTGCTTTCTATGGAGCAGCTGTATGGAGGATCATCACCTGCTCTGAAACATGTCCACCAATGTTGGCACCTTCATGTTGAGCAGCCTTGTTACTGCAAATCAGCCTCTGCCATCATTACATGCCACAGTAGATGGACTGGGTCAGAGATGACTTCTTTCATGTCATTGTGTACAGAGGACTGCTCTGTGTAGAGGAGTAACAAACATCAGAACTCAGCTTAAGCATTGATCTGTTTTGTTCAGGACCAAGCAAAATTATATTTATAAAGTTTGGAAAATTTGTCACTTTCACTGTCCTTTCCAGTTGTCCTTTTCATATCTCTTGGGCCAATTACCTTATAGTATTAACATTAACAAACATTGTAGATCATACATCAGTTTGTGGTGTGTGTGTGTGTGTGTGTGTGTGTGTGTGTGTGGGAGAGAGAGGGGGGGTGAGTGAATGAGTGAGTGACCTGCACTCTATGGTTGAGTGTGGGTTGTTGTTGAACCATGGTTCTTTGTTGATCCATAAAGTATCATGTCTGAATCCAGGACATTTTCTGCAGGGTGGCTAGTTCACCATGCAGTGTGGCTGTTTCTTCTTCTTCTTCTTCTTCTTCTTCTTCTTCTTCTTCTTCTTCTTCTTCTTCTTCTTCTTCTTCTTCTTCTTCTTCTTCTTCTTCTCTCTCTCTCTCTCTCTCTCTCTCTCTCTCTCGGCATTTTCCCTGTTCAAAATGTTCACTTTCCACTTCATGCAAAATGAAAAAAGAGCACAAATGAACATGGGAAATTAGGAGAGGTGAGCTTCACACTGATGTTCAGAGAATCTGGGCTGATCACGGCCATCACTTCTTTGCCTATCCTTATTCAGCTAGGAGAATCTCAATCACAGTATTAACACACACACACCAAATAACCAAAGCCCCATATATCTAAATTGAGCCATGACTGACACAGATCTCCGTATCTAAAGAATTCCAGTGTTTGTTTTTCAGAGGTGCGGTTTCTGGTATTTATTTATGTGTAGAGATGCATGAAAGAGTTGATAAATCCCCACCAATGCTTCATGTATGTGTCCTCCATCTCCTTACCAAATCTGATGAAGTGTGGGAATTGTGTCAAGTCCTTGAGAGCTTTTGGCATAATACATGAGTTAGGGTGCATGTTTAGACAGAAAAATGTTCTACAACTCTCAGCATTCCCCAGCCATGATGACAGTGTTTCACACTTAATGAGATAATGTTTGGCAAGATTTTGTGAAGTAGAGGAGAAGGAAGGCAGCCAGAATGAAAAGTGGCAGAAATGAGTAATGCTAGATTTATTTATTTAGAAAGAATAATTACAGGCTGCTTATTATTTCAAAATCTCCAAGCAATTCCCGTAATTTTTTTTTTTAAAAAAAACATTATATCTAATATTAAAAGAGAAAAACAATGTCAAGTACAACAAAACAAATGCACTTAAAATACACCATTACATGTTTTTTAAAAATTCAATAGCAGTACAAAAAGCAGTAAAACAGATGATGATGATGATGATGATGATGATGATGAACATAACTATACCACTCCACAGCAAAGCTCTCTGGGCAGTTTACAAAGATTACAACGTATGATCTACTGTGATTACTTACAAGCTAGAGAAAGTGGTGTGTGCCTGGTTTGGGTTTGGGGGATGCAAAGAGGAATAAGCATTAATCTCTGTCCTTGGTGCTGAAATACATGCAGCTGGCTTTCTCCAAATCAATCTCTCTCCAACTCTCCATAGGTGACCTTCCTAAATGGTAAAAGAAAAGTTGCAAAACATGGAGAACTTCAACAAAACTGTGACTGAATTCATCTTGCTAGGTTTCTCCATCGGGTATGAAGAAGGCATCTTTCTTGCCATGGTCTTTCTAGCTATGTATGTCACAACCCTGGCTGGCAACATGGTCATCTTCTGCATTGTGTTAGTAGATGATCAGCTCCATACCCCTATGTACTTTTTTCTGGGTAACTTCTCCATATTAGACATTTTGTTCACCTCAGTTGTCAGTCCACAGCTGCTGTGGAATCTCCTTTCTGGTGACAAGTCCATTTCCTTCTCAGCCTGCATGGCCCAGACATACTTCTACTTCTTATTGGGCACAGTGGAGTTTTTCCTTTTGATGTTTATGTCTTATGACCGCTATGCTGCCATATGTAAGCCTCTGCATTACCACACTATCATGAATGATCAGGTGTGTATCAAGATATTGTTGGGTTCTTGGTTGTGTGGATTCCTCTCTGTCCTCTCTCCAATCATCAAAATTAGCAGGTTGACCTACTGCAACTCCATCATCAACCATTTCTTCTGTGACTCTGGACCCCTGCTGGAACTTTCATGTACTGACACTAGTTTCATTGAGCTGATGGACTTCATGCTGTCTTCTCTTGTCATTCTTGGCTCAACCATCTTGACTTCGATTGCATATGCATGCATCCTGTCAACGATCCTGCAGATCCCCACCAACACTGGTCGGATGAAAGCGTTCAACACCTGTGCCTCACACCTTGCCTTGATATCTCTCTCCTGTGGAATCTCCATCTTCACCTATGTAACTCCATCCCAGAAAGAGACGTTGGACACTCATAAGGTGCCTGCTGTACTGATCACCATTGTTTGTCCTTTCCTAAACCCATTCCTATTTACCCTGAAAAACAATAATTTCCAGGATGCCCTGAGGAAGGTGTTTCATCAGATTTGGAATACTATAGTTCAAATCCCCAGCGCTCTCTGGAACAGAAATGCATTGGTTCTGGGCAAAGATTAGTACAAATATACAAAAAAAGCAACAATCCTAATACACACATGTTTGGGTGTTGAAGACATAATTACATTAAATGGATGCACCATTTAATTCAGGCATGAGTTAGGATCTAACAAGGTATTTTGGGTGTTGCAGGCTTCCCCCCTCTTTGAATGGTAGACGCCATTCCCCTCTCAAATGGTTTGTGGAACTCCCTTCAGTTCCAAAGTGGTTTGGCCTGCAATATGAGAAAGGGCTGTTATTTATTTATTTATTTATTTATTTATTTATTTATTTATTATATTTATATCCCACTTTTTTTTCCTCCAAGGAACCCAAGGCAGCATACATAATCCTCCTCCTCTCCATTTTATCCTCACAACAACAACCCTGTGAGGTGGGTTGGGCTGAGAGTCTGTGACTGGCCCAAAGTCACCCAGTGGGTTTCCATGGCCGAGTGGGTACTAGAACCCAGATCTCCTGACTCCCAGTCCAACACCTTAGCCACTACACCACACTGGCTCTCACTTTATGTTGTTCAACTGACAGCCATCCCCTTTGTCAGTATGGAAGTAATGCACAGTTCTTTGGATACAGACCAATGTGTTTCGTTACGGTAGCTAATCAACACAGAAAATTGGTTTCATTGGTACTTGATGAAAGGGAATAATGATCTTTCTGAAGAACAAACTTAACCTAAACACCAATTATAGTGAAACACTGTGATGTTTATTCCATCCATTTGACTACTGCAAGCTTTTATTTATTTATTCATTACATTTTTATACTGCCCAATAGCTGAGGCTATCTGGGCTTTTTGCAATTAAAACCATAATATACGAAAAGTCAAGATTTAAAACTTTAAAACTTAAGAAAAATCATATAAATCCAGAAAAAGTAGTCTATGGAAAGGTTGACTAAAAAGATGTGTTTTTAGGTGTTTGAAGGACATTACATTTTCTACCTCCCAAACTACATGAGGGAGATTTTCCAGAGGGTGGGTGCTGCTACAGAGAAGGCCCATCATAGAGGTTTTTCATGGAGACATTCCATTCATTTTGAAATGGTCAGCTAGACCACCTCTGAAGATCTTAAATGCCATCTGAGTGTACAGTATATAAGGGAAGGCAGTCTGGTATGTATCCTGGTCCCAAGTTGTTTATGGCTTTATAGGTTAAAGGCGCAAAAGCAAGGAAAACCCTGTGGGGAGTAAAAAGAAGCCAAAGGCAAAGGTAGAACCAGGCAATCTTCAAAACAGAATATTTACAAAAGTTTATTTACAGTGTCATGGTGCCGCCTACGCGTTTCGAACGCAAACTGCGCTCTTCCTCAGGGCTGTTATCTAAAATATAAATAAAAAAGTCCTTTGAATCATAATATTTACAAATAGAGGCGTTTTACAAGTTTATGTACCTAAAAATACTTTAAAAAACTTATGTATATCCAGACATACAAATTGTAATCAAACGGTGTAATACATCATCATTCAGTTAATTAAAATATATATACAAAAATATACCAACCAGGAGTAAATATCTCACTGAAACCAATGGGACTTGAGTCAATCATTACTTAAGAATATAGAAACATTGGTCCATCCAGCCTAATATTGTTGACACTGACTGGCAGCAGCTTTCTGGGGGTTTCACGCAGGAGCTTTTCCTGCCTTACTTGGAGATGCCGCAGATCAAACTTGGGACATTCTTCAGGAAAAACACGTCCTCTAACACTGAGCTAGCTACCCTTCAGTAGAACTTCCTTCAGCATAAGGAGAATGAAAGCCCCCTGGACATTTTCATCACTCACATACACTCTGCATCATAGGTTTTATTGTCTTAAGGCTGCCTAAGTGTTGCAATGTAATGTTTACATGTCCCTGCATATGCCCATTTTTTTGTGACCAGATGCAATTGATAATTGTGGAATTTGGTATGATTGCAGGTGAGAGTTTTGATACAGAATGTAGATATGAAAATGTATGATGCTCCTTGATATAAAAATGACAACAGAGAATATCTCTCTTGCCCAAGCATATCAGGCAGCAGACTGATTGAATTTGTATTGGGTTTCCACATACTGTTTGAATTATGTTTGTGTTGGAATGACAATATTTAACCAAATGTTGAGTAAATTGGCTCAGTGTTTGGTGATCGGTACAACAAACACCTTGTAGGATAATATAAAATGCAATTCCCTGACTTTCTGATGAGAAAGCAAACTTCACCCTGCTGGATTGTTCTCCTAATTGGATCCCTGGAGAATTTGTATGGAGTCATCTTCTGGAAGTGAAAATACATTAAACAGAGCAAAACAAGACAAGCAAGGCTTTAAGAATAGGTATTAACAATGATCTCCAGAAACTTGAAATATTTTTTAAAAATTTGTAATAGAATTGAATGTATTGAATGTTGGATCAATCTGCTATAGACCCCCCCCCCCATTTTTCCTTTAAAGACTTTTTGAAAACACATCTCTCTATTCCATCCCCCTTGTCTGTCTTTCAATACCTTCATCCTTCTCTTTCACTATCCCTTTTCTATGCCTTTCTCCGCTACATTTCCCATCAATCCCATCAATCAACTCCACACTACCACCCCTTGCTTACATCTCTTCCAGTGGAAGGAACACATGATGAGTTCTGACTGAACCTATCGAAAACTCATTTTTAAAACATTGGCAAGCAGAATCATGGCAACCATGAAGACACTGATACCTTCATGATTTCACTAGGACACCATTTTTAGTAATTGATGTATGCTTCTGAGACTGATAAGGCCAGTCCTAGAACAAGTTGCAGTTTGGCCTTGTTTTCCTCCAGCTTTTGGACAATATCTGGGATGTATCCATCACTTGAAATTTTCAGTGGGAAGTCTGAAATGCAAACTGATATTCTAGACACAATTACTGGGGAGCATGTCTTTCTGAACTCAGTGGGGCTTGCTTTTGAGCAAGCAGAGAGAGGACACTACTGATAAACATCAACAAAAATGGGGTTGGATGTTCACTCACTACTCAAAGAAGAACAGCATCTGGGGGTGCTCATTAAAGGAGAGAGGACCAAAAGAAACATGATTTGATCTCTGACAGATGTTAAAGTAAGTATCCCTAAACATCTGGTTTTAGAGGTTAAAGAAAGCTTGCAGAACACCTTGCCTGCATACTTCTATTTGGTTGCATGTGGCTCGTCTTCCTTCTATGAACTATTTGGACGATATCGGGTATTTCCCATCATTCACTTTGTACTAATGCAGTAAATCCATAGAAGGTGCTTTAACCTGCTATGGAGCATCAGTTAGAACTTCTTCATGGTAGATCCTAAATTGGAGAAGGGAGCTGTCCAAGAGGTCATTGAGAACGTCCAAAAACTCAAAAATATATTTCAAGCAAATGCTGATGGTCATCCAAACACAATTGTCAGTGTTCCCTGGTCTGAAAGGTGAGAAAACGTATGCTTTGAAGGGCACTCAGGTATTTCAGATGGGATTCTTATAATTCACCTGTGGATATCACCATGCATCCCATCTCAGACATGCATAGTAACGCATTTCTTTGAAACATACAGATGTTCTATGTGGGACTCTCAGAATTCACATCATATAGATGTCAGTATTCATTCCATTGCAGGCATTGATGGAGGCTCATCACCTGCTCTGAAACATGTCCACCCATGTGAGCACCTTTGGGTCAGGATGACGGCTCATTTTGAGCAGCCTTGTTACTATAAATCAGCCTCTGTTATTATTAACTTACAGTATTAACATCAACAAATGCTGTTGGTCATACATCAGTTTGTCGAGTGTGTTTGTGTGTAAGCGTGCATAGGGAAAGGGAGAGAGAGGGGTTTTTAGTGAATGAGTGACTGATGAGTGAGTGACCCACACATAATGGTTGATTAGATTAGCCTGTTGTCTGAATCCAGGGCATTTTTTACAGGGTAGGTATTTCACCATGCACTGTGGCTTATTTTTTGTTGAACAACCCTCATTGAGAAGCCTTGGTTTGTTGTTGGGTTGTTCAGGTTGCTTAACTAAGCGTGTTGTGTGAACAGCCCCATTGAGTGATTTTCAAGGATATAATAATTGAACCTAGTATCGAAATCTAGAGGGGTAATCCAAAACTAGCATAGATCAAGTACTGTGCTGGGTCTAGAGAAAGCTGGTTGCACTTGAAACCTGTTGATTTGGGTGGGGATTAACTTAATCATTACTAGTTGCTCACACTCATTTCAATGGGGCCTAAGTGCAGTTTACATAGTCTGGATCCCACCTAACATCTTTTTACTCATGAATGATTCAACAGAATAGAGAAAACCAAATAATTGGACCATTGAAGGTCATACCCTCATTAGGAATGCCAGAGGATTCCATTTAGGAGTGAAGTTCGATGTTGTTGTTTTTCTGGTTCGGCCCCACGGATTTCCTTTGGCTTCCCTCTGCTAGCACTGACTTGCTCAAGTTTTACCTGGTGCTCCATGAAGTTCAGAACATAGGAAAGGGACTGATAGGTGGAATGCCCCTTCAGACCCCAGAAGTTGCCCACCGCTGATATAAGTAATCAGGCAGAACTTCTGTTTCAATTAATGCTGACCAGAGGTTGCTGGATTTAGATTTGCCAGACCTCCAGGATGCTGACTGGGGCCCATGCTCCTCTCAGTCCTTAGGTTTACCAGTTGGGATGCCCTATTTGCATTGGTTAATGATTCCAAAACATAGGAGAGCATTTTCATTAGCTAGATTTAACGTTCTTCCCTCTAACCTTCTAGACTGCAATTGTAATATCAAGGTGGAAACCATAAGTCATGTGTTACTGGGTCTGCTCAGACAACACACTAACCCATGGTTAGGCCTCTAACCATCGTGAGCATGTTTAAACTGTGGTTTAGTAGCTACCAGGTTCGGAATGTTTCACACAATATGCTAAGTCATGGATCACATGACATGCTGAATCATAATGCTTAACTGCTGTGGCTTAGCATGTCATCTGAACAAGGTCACTGTTTTGCAGTTTTTATCAAGGAGTGATCTTTTAAATCCCATATTTCAGGCCTTTCTTGGACACCTCAGATACGTCAATTTCTGAGCAAGTGGCCAAGTTTCGGAAAATGGCTATTTCCATCTGATCCACTATGACTAATTGTCTTTTTAAAGTTTAATGAATGATCTGTCCTATGTATGTAATTTATTTTGTGAGCTGGAATGGGCTATTGAAAGCAATAAAGAGTTGTTGTTGTGGTGGTTGTTATAATTAGTGTTTATGACAGCTGAAAATATACTTCTGTATTGTGTTTGGAGTGTGTGGAAAGAAGGTATTCTAGATGTTAAAATCTGGGTTTTGAAAACAATGAAAGAAATGAATCATAATGTTGAGGTATGCCATCCCCCTTCTGCTGGTGATTAATTCTCTGTTTGTTTTTGGTGAGATTAGAGATGGGAAACCACACCAGATATGAAGACTTCATCCTCTTGGGCTTTCTGATTGGGCGTAAAGCAGAGATTCTATTGGCAATGGTTCTCATAGCTGTGTACACCTTGACATTATTTGGTAATGTGACCATTCTGTTCATTACTTCCACCAACAGCCGCCTCCAGACACCCATGTACTTCTTCCTTGGCAACCTCTCCATACTGGACCTTGCTTTCTCAACGGTGACTGTTCCCAGTTTGCTAAAGAGTCTTGTGTCTGGAGTCAAGACTATCTCCTTCACTGGCTGCATGGCCCAGTCCTACTTCTACTTCTTCTTGGCTACTGTGGAGTACTTCCTCTTGACCTCCATGTCCTATGACCGATATGTGGCTATTTGCAACCCATTACGCTATCCCATTATCATGAACGGCCGTTGCTGTGTCCAAATGGTGTTGGCTTGCTGGCTGGGTGGTTTTGTCTCTGTCCTCTATCCAACTATCACAATTACCAGGTTCTCTTATTGCAAGTCCAATGTCATTGACCACTTCTTCTGTGATAGTGAGCCCCTGCTGAAGATATCCTGCACAGACACAGGCTTGATACAGATCATCACTTTCATTCTGTCATCAGTTGTTATTCTTTGCTCTTTAGTCCTCACTGTGATCTCCTATGCTTACATAGCCTCTGCCATATTGGTTATACCCACTGACACTGGGCGGAAGAAGGCCTTCAACACATGTGCATCACATCTCACTTTGTTCCTAATGGCCACTAGTGTCTCCATCTTGCTGTATGTGATTCCATCTAAGAAATCCACTTTGGGAGCCCGCAAAGTCCCAGCACTACTCAGTAGCATAATCAACCCATTTCTGAGTCCCTTTGTCTACACGCTGAGAAATGATTTGGTCAAAAGCGTTCTGCAAGAGATTTTTGGTCAGGGCAAAGCAATCATAGCTCAGCAGCTGCAGAACCGTGCTTAAATTTTGTGTGGAAACATTGCCTTTTAAATCTATATCCAGTAGATTGAATCAGCCATACTTTAGTCTATGGATCAAACTTTCACAAATTAGGAAATTTGTGCAAATGTGGGGAAACTTTTGTAGAAATATTGGAAGATTTGTGAAAATCTCCTGTTTGCTCAAAGGGAGCAGTGATTGCAAACATGTCAGAGAAATTGGGAGTAAGGTGATGTTTGGATAATCCTAGCAATTGTGAACATTTGTTTGCCTATAGCTAATTGGGCCTACAGAGAGAGTAGAAAGAGAAATGTTCTAAAGAAATTAGGGGTAAGGTAGAATGTAGCCCCGTTCAGGCATAGGAATTCATGAAAGAAAAAAAATGCACACTGCTAGGAAAACACACACACACAGAGAGCGAGAGAGAGCGAGAGAGAACACTCCACATGTTCTGCCCTGGCTGGCATGAGGTGAAGCCCCAAACTTTAGAGAAGTACGACAAAGGGATGGCCACCACTTTGGATGGTTTTAAAACAGGACGGGACAAATTCATGCAGAATTATAGTTTCATCCCAGATACCCATTTCCCTCGAATTATCCCCATAGCGTAAAGCTGTTGTTGTTGTTGTTGTTGTTAGCTAAATCACACCTTGAGCAGTGGCAGACCTAAGATCCTTTGCATTTCAGGAAAAGGGTTTAAGCAATGGAAAAATAATAATAAAAAAATCAACGGATGACCCAACCCAATTCAAATATGGTATGCTTAAAGCCCTCCTGAATATCTATTACTGTGCCAATTTCGATGTCTTTATCTTTAAAACTTATGCAGATGTAAGTATTTGTTTAATTTGTACTTTAAACATATCAAATCATCCTCTTGAGCCCCCAGTGGCCACTTAGAGAACAACAAAAGATTTGCTCCTAAAGGGGTAGTAAAATACGTTGGTTCTTTTGGCTAAGAAGCACAATTAAACCAGGGTGCATGGGAGTACTTCACAGTCAAAGCAGATTATAAGCTGGAAAACTTCGGAGTTCTTTGCATGCACTTTGCAGTGATTGCACAGTATAACGCTGGTGTGATGAAGCTCTAAGACTATCAATGGCTACTAGTCATGATGGATATGTGCTACCTCCAGTATCGGAGGCAGCATAACCATGTACACCAGCATGACTATGCACGCCATTCCTGTCCTGCTTGTGGGTTTCTCATGGGCAGTTAGTTGGCCTCTGTGTCAACAGAATGCTGGACTAGATGGATCCTTGCTCTGATCCATCAGGGCTCTTCTTAAGTTCTTAAAAAAGACCTTTGATAAAATCCTCTCTCTCTCTCTCTCTCTCTCTCTCTCTCTCTCTCTCTCTCTCTCTCTCTCTCTCTCTCTCTCTCTCTCTCTCTCTCTCTCTCCCTCTCCCTCTCTCTCTCTCTCTGTGTGTGTGTTTGTGTGTAGTAACAGCCTAATGTCAATGGAATGCTGGCTGACTTTTGGAAGGAGGCAAATGGATAATTTCCTGAGCATGGGGAAAAAATACAATATTGAGCAGGAGGTTGGACTTGATGGCCTTATAGGCCCCTACCAACTCTACTATTCTATGATTCTATGATTCTGAATAAAAGAATATATATCAAGCCATGCTGGAAATGCCAATTAACATTGAAGGTGAATGATATACATGTTTAGAAATTAAATAAATGGAAACTGGGGTGTGTGTGACAAAAACAAAACAAAACATGGCAATATGGAGTGGACCTTTTCATGGCTTTCTGGTTTCTAAGGATGTCAGAGGATCCATGCAGGGGTGGAGCCCACAAAGCTTTCATCACCTTCACCTCACATTTCTGGCACTGGGAACAAAAGGATACCCAGTTATTTAAATTTCCCCACCCACCTCACATTTTTCACTTGACATTGATTGGTGGATGTTGGGATTTAAATAATAAAAAAGTAGATCCTTCACGCTTGATGTACCACTCTTGATGTAGGTGTGGGAAAGACTGGTGTGACTCACAACAGAGTTGTTTTATACGAATAAAGTGCGATAACCCAGCAGTTAGTATTAGAGGGGGAGGGGGGAAACACAGCCTAGAACCATGAGAGAAGAAGTTCAAATCAATTTACTTTATTTGTGCTTTTATACACACTGGGTTTGTTCAGAAGACACCTTAAACCCTGCTAGCAAAGTCTTTTGGTGAAGCAGCAAGGTTTAAGGTGTTGTTTGTGATGCATTTTGCTAAACCCTGGTCACGCTCTAACCCCAGTTGGACTGCCTGCAGCAGGGTTAGTGGCTCTAACCCTGGCTTAAAGTGTTGTATGCGACAGCATGTCTTGTGCTAACCCCAGAGAACCATAGTTTCACTAATGGCAAGCAGGAAAATGGAAGACACTGACACCTTCATGATTTCACTAGGACACCATTTTTAGTAATTGATGTATGCTTCTGAAACTGATAAGGCTGGTCCAAGAACAAGTTGCAGTTGGGCCTTGCCCTTCCTCCAGCTTTTGGACAATATCTGTGAGGAATCCATCACTTGAAATTTTCAGCGGGAAGCCTGAAATGTAAACTGATATTCTTGGCACACGTACTGGGGAACACGTCTTTCTAAACTCAGTGGGACTTACTTTTGAGCAACCAGACAGAGGACACTACTGATAAACATCAACAAAAAATGGGGATGGATGTTCACTCACTACTCAAAGAAGAACAGCATTTGGGGTGCTCATTAAAGGAGAGAGGACCGAAAGAAACATGATTTGATCTCTGACGGATGTTAAAGTAAGTATCCCTAAACATCTGGTTTTAGAGGTTCAAGCAAACTTTCCTGCACCCTGCCTGAATACTTTTATTTGGTTGCATATAGCTTGTCTTCCTTGTATGAACTATTTGGACTAAACCAGGTATTCCCCATCATCTACTTTGTGATAATGCAGTAAAATCCATAGAAGGTGCTTTAACCTGCTATGGAGCATCGGCTAGGGCTTATATAATTATTTATTCATTGCATTTTTATAAGATATTTTTAAAATATTTTTTTATTGTCAGTAGCCAAAGCTCCCTTCATGGTGGATCCTAAATTGGAGAAGAGAGCAGGACAAAAGGTAATTGAGACTGCCCCAAAACTCAAATATATACTACTGCCAAATGCTGATGGCTGTCCAAATGAACTTGTTGCACTTGAAACCCATTGATTTGGGTGGGGATTAACTTAAGCATTACTAGTTGCTCACACTCATTTCAATGGGGCCTAAATGCAGTTTACATAGTCTGGATCCCACCTAACATAATTTTACCCAAGAAGTAAGTGATTCAACAGAATAGAGAAAACCAAATAACTGGACCATTGAAGGTCATACCCTCACTAGGAATGCCAGAGGATTCCATTTTGAGGGTGAAGTTTAATGGATTTTTTTTTCTGGTTCAGCCCCATGGATTTCCTTTGGCTTCCCTCTGCTGGTGCTGACTAGCTCAATATTTACATGGTGCCCACCGCTGATTTAAGTAACCAGGGAGAAGGTCTGTTTCAATTAACGTTGACCAGAGGTTGCTGGATATAGATTTGCCAGACCTCCAGGATGCTGACTGCAGCCCATGCTCCCCTCAGTCCTTAGGTTTACCAGTTGGGATGCCCTGTTTGCATTGGTTAACGATTCCAAAATATAGGAGAGCATTTTCATTAGCTAGATTTAACATTCTTCCCTCTAACCTTCTTCAGTAGATAGCAGATGTAACAAAATCCCGCTGCTGAAGAGATGCTGTCCTTGTAATAATATCAAGGTGGAAATCTCATGTGTTACTGGGCCTGTTCAGACAACACACTAAACTATTGTTAGGCCACTAACCATCTTGCAGCAAATGGCTCATGAACGTGTTTAAATTGTGGTTATGTAGGCACCATAGTTCGGAATGGTTCACACGATATGCTAAGTCATGGATCTCATGACACACTATGGTCTTAGCTAGACCTAAGGATTATCCCAGGCAAATGGAGGGGTCGTCCCTGCCTGCTCCCGGGATCCCCTGTGTGTCAGTTGGATGGACAGGGATGATCCCAGGATGATCCCGGGATATAGGCCTGGTCTAGCCATGACCTAAGTCATAACGTTTAGTTCAAAATGCTTAATCACTGTGGCTTAGCATGAATCTGAACAGGGTCACTGTTTTGCAGGTTTTTATCAAGCAGCCAGGAATGATCTTTTAAATCCCATATTTCAGGCCTTTCTTGGGCACCCTGCTGAATTCTCTGAAGCAACCGTGAGGCAACCCTATTGCTTCAGAGCTCAGATAAGTCAATTACTGAGCAAGTGGCCAAGTTTCTGAAAATGTCTATTTCCATCAGATCCACTATGACGAATAGTCTTTTTAATGTTATATATTATTTATTATTTATTTATTTTAAACATTTTTTATAGCACCACCTCACCATTTCTGGCATCGTGGTGCTTTACAATTCAACATAAAACAATTTACATTAAAAACACTCAACCCACATTAAAATTTAAACCACCCCTCCCCCAAACTCTTATTAAAATAAAAATGAATGATCTGTCCTATGTATGTTATTTATTTTGTGAGCTGGAATGGGCTATTGACAGCAATAAAGAGTTGTTGTTGTGGTGGTTGTTGTAGTTAGTGTTTATAACAGCTGAGAATATACTTCTGCATTGTAGTATTGAGTGTGTGGAAAGAAGGCATTCTAGATGTTAAAACCTGGGTTTTGAAAACAATGGAAGAAATGGATCATAATATTGAGGTATGCCATCCCCCCTCCCCCCAGGTGATTAATTCTCTGTTTGTTTTTGGTGAGATTAGAGATGGGAAACCACACCAGATATGAAGACTTCATCCTCTTGGGCTTTCTGATCGGACGTAAAGCAGAGATTGCATTGGCAATGGTTCTCATAGCTGTGTACATGTTGACATTATTTGGTAATGTGACCATTCTGTTCATCACTTCCACCAACAGCCGCCTCCAGACACCCATGTACTTCTTCCTTGGCAACCTCTCTGTACTGGACCTTGCTTTCTCAACAGTGACTGCTCCCAGTTTGCTAAAGAACCTCGTGTCTGGAGTCAAGACTATCTCCTTCACTGGCTGCATGGCCCAGTCCTACTTCTACTTCTTCTTGGGTACCGTGGAGTACTTCCTCTTGACCTCCATGTCCTATGACCGATATGTGGCTATATGCAACCCATTACGCTATCCCATTATCATGAATGGCCATTGCTGTGTCCAAATGGTGTTGGCTTGCTGGCTGGGTGGGTTTGTCTCTGTCCTCTATCCAACTATCACAATTACCAGGTTCTCTTATTGCAAGTCCAATGTCATTGACCACTTCTTCTGCGATAGTGAGCCCCTGCTGAAGATATCCTGCACAGACACAGGCTTGATACAGATCATCACTTTCATTCTGTCATCAGTTGTTATTCTTTGCTCTTTAGTCTTCACTGTGATCTCCTATGCTTACATAGCCTCTGCCATATTGGTTATACCCACTGGCACTGGGCGGAAGAAGGCCTTCAACACATGTGCATCACATCTCGTTTTGTTCCTAATGATGACAAGTGTCTCCATCTTGCTGTATGTGATTCCATCTAAGAAATCCACTTTGGGAGCCCGCAAAGTCCCAGCACTACTCAGCAGCATAATCAACCCATTTCTGAGTCCCTTTGTCTACACGCTGAGAAATGATTTGGTTAAAAGCGTCTTGCAAGAGATTTTTGGTCAGGGCAAAGCAATCATGGCTCAGCAGGTGCAGAACCGTGCTTGAATTTTGTGGGGAAACATTGACTCTAATAGCTAGCTGGGCGTCTCCACCAATCCATTTGCTCAGTTATGAATTTTGTACATCGCCCTGTGATTTGGCAGTGATAGTGGCATCTTGAGTGCCAGAATGTATCTATCTATCTATCTATCTATCTATCTATCTATCTATCTATCTATGAAAATGCCTGTTGAAATATAAATAAATAAGAAACAAAAAGTACAGAAATGTATTTAAATAATTTAAGAAACTGCTTCACAGAAAATCGGTGAGCTTACAGAGTGTTGATGATAATGGCGCCTTGCGCTGTGTGAGCATTTTGCTTTTACTCACAGAACATGTGAGCATGCCCCTTTCAAAGCTCTGAACATAAGCGTGAACTTGTGCCCACTGAAAACATTCCCCAATTGTCAAACACTTGCCCAGGCTCATCTCCTTCCCAATTCCTGCTTCTTTTTGTGCAAATGACATCAGCAGATTGAATCAGCCATGCTTTAGCCTATCGAGGTAATTTTTACAAATTAGGAAATTGGCGCAAATTTGGGGTTAATTTTAGCGGAAGTTTGGGGAGATGTGCGAAAATCCCTTGTTCGACTGCTGCTCAATTAGCAGAAGCTGCCTGTTTGCAGAAAGTGAGCAGTGATTGCAAACATGTTGGAGAAATGGGGTGTAAGATGATGTTTGGATGATTCTAGCAATTGTGAGCATTCATTTGCCTATAGCTAATTAGGCCTGCAGAAAGTGTAATAAGAAAAAAGTACTCTAAAGAAACTAGGGGTAAGGTATAATGTAGCCCCATTCAGGCATAGGAATTGATGAAAGAAAAGAAAATGCACACTGCTAGGAAAACACACGCACACACACACACACACACAGAGAGAGAGAGAGAGAGAGAGAGAGAGAGAGAGACCTCCACAAGTTCTGGTCTGAGCTGGCAAACCACTGGATGATTTGCCTTGCTCCCCACACTAAGTCCACATTGACTGCATAGTAACGGAGGTTCCACTGACTCCATACATTTATTTATGTATCCTATCAGGTGCTTGTTCTGCTTGTTCATCCCTGGCTGATGGCTGGTTGGCCACTGTGTGAACAGAGTGCTGGACTAGATGGACCCTTGGTCTGATCCAGCATCAGGGCACTTCTCACATTCTTATGTTCTTGTCTACTAATAGCTGTCTCAGTTATTTGAGTTCCAGTCTTTATGAGACCAAAACAGGAGAATCCATGTAGAAGAAAGAGGTATCAGTAGGCTTGATAGAGCCCCAAACTTTGGTGAAGTACAACAAAGGGATGGCCACCACTTTGGATGGTTTTAAAATGGGATGGGACAAATTCTGGAGGAGAAGGGGATCAATGGCTACTAGTCCTGACGGATATGTGCTACCTCCAGTATCGGAGGCAGCATGACTATGTACACCATTCATGTCCTGCTTGTGGGTTTTCCATGGGCAGTTAGTTGGCCACTGTGTGAACAGAGTGCTGGACTAGATGGATCCTTGCTCTGATCCAGCAGGCCTCTTCTTATGTTCTTAAAAAAGGCCTTTGGCAAAGTCTTCTCTCTCTCTCTCTCTCTCTCTCTCTCTCTCTCTCTCTCTCTCTCTCTCTCTCTCTCTCTCTCTCTCTCTCTCTCTCTCCCTCCCTCTGTGTGTGTGTGTGTGTGTGTAGTAATAGCCCAATGCCAATGGAATGCTGGCTGACTGTTGGAGGGAGGCAAATGGAAAACTGTAGGGGGGAATGGAATGGAGTATGCTGGAGGGTGTTCTTTCAGTCTCTCCTCAGAGGGCTTTGTTTCCAGACCTCTGGTCATCCTCATTGCCCTCCTCTGAACCCCCTCCAGCTTGTCTGTGTCCTTCTTGAAGTGTGGTGCCCAGAACTGGACACAATACTCAAGATGGGGCCTAATCAATGCCGAATAGAGGGGAACCACTACCTAGCATGATATGGAAGCATATGGATTTCTATTAATGCAGCCGAAAATAACATTTGCTTTTTTTGCAGCCACATCGCACTGTTGGCTCATACTCAGCTTGTGATTTAATAACAGGTTCAAATTGTTGCCTTGAGCCTATTAGGTGGTCAAGGAAAGCAAAAATATTTTAAATAAATAAATACATTTCTCAAGGAGGGGAAAAAAGTAATCTCCCCCTGAAAAGAAAAGAAAAAGAATAAATGTACAAGGATAGTTTTAAAATCTCTTCACTGTCTGCCAGTTAGTTTACAGGTGAAGTATAACATGAGTTATACTTCACCTCATCGTCCGGTGAGGTGCCGGACGACTGGAGGAGGGCTAACGTTGTCCCTATCTTCAAAAAGGGCAAAAAGGAGGAACCTGGGAACTACAGACCAGTCAGCCTGATATCCATCCCTGGGAAAATTCTGGAGCAGATTATAAAGAAGTCAATCTGTAAACACCTTGAAATCAATGCAGTGATTACTAGAAGCCAACATGGATTTGTCAGGAACAAATCCTGTCAGACTAATTTGATCTCATTTTTTTGATAGGATAACCTCCCTTGTGGACTGTGGGAATGCTGTGGATGTCATATATCTTGACTTCAGCAAAGCTTTTGACAAAGTACCACATGACATTCTGATTAACAAACTAGCTAAAAGTGGGCTAGATGGAACAACTATTAGGTGGATCCACAGTTGGCTACAGAATCGGACTCAAAGAGTACTTATCAATGGAACCTTCTCAAACTGGGGAGAGGCAACGAGTGGGGTGCCGCAGGGCTCAGTCCTGGGCCCAGTGCTCTTCAACATTTTTATTAATGATTTGGACGAGGAGGTGCAGGGAACGCTGATCAAATTTGCAGATGACACCAAATTGGGTGGGATAGCTAATACCCTGGAAGACAGAAACAAACTTCAAAGTGATCTTGATAGGCTGGAGTGCTGGGCTGAAAACAACAGAATGAAATTTAATAGGGATAAATGCCAAGTTCTACATTTAGGGAATAGAAACCAAATGCACAGTTACAAGATGGGGGACACTTGGCTTAGCAATACTACAAATGAGAAAGATCTTGGAATTGTTGTAGATCACAAGCTGAATATGAGCCAACAGTGCGATATGGCTGCAAGAAAGGCAAATGCTATTTTGGGCTGCATTAATAGAAGTATAGCTTCCAAATCACGTGAGGTACTGGTTCCTCTCTATTCGGCCCTGGTTAGGCCTCATCTAGAGTATTGCGTTCAGTTCTGGGCTCCACAATTCAAGAAGGACGCAGACAAGCTGGAGCGTGTTCAGAAGAGGGCAACGAGGATGATCAGAGGTCTAGAAACAAAGCCCTATGAAGAGAGACTGAAAGAACTGGGCCTGTTTAGCCTGGAGAAGAGAAGATTGAGGGGAGACATGATAGCACTCTTCAAATACTTAAAAGGTTGTCACACAGAGGAGCGCCAGGATCTCTTCTCGATTCTCCCAGAGTGCAGGACACGGAATAACGGGCTCAAGTTAAAGGAAGCCAGATTCCGGCTGGACATCAGGAAAAACTTCCTGACTGTTAGAGCAGTGCGACAGTGGAATCAGCTACCTAGGGAGGTTGTGGGCTCTCCCACACTAGAGGCATTCAAGAGGCAGCTGGACACCCATCTGTCAGGGATGCTTTAGGGTGGATTCCTGCATTGAGCAGGGGGTTGGACTCGATGGCCTTGTAGGCCCCTTCCAACTCTGCTATTCTATGATTCTATGATTCTATGATTCATGTTGGTTATCACCTTTAAAGCCCTACATGGTTTGGGTCCAGGCTACCTGCCGGATTGCCTTCTCATGTACAATCCACCTCACACATTCAGGTCCTATGGGAAGAATTTCCTTCAGCCAGCCAAAATTAAGCTGACAGGTATTACCCAGAGGACTTCCTCTTCTGCTGCTCCCAGACTGTGGAATGGCCTGCCAGAGGAGATTCGTCAACTTGACAGACTTTTAGCATTTAAAAAAGATATAAAGACTGATCTCTTCTGGCAGGCCTATCCAGTGGAATTTTAGGATGCTTTTAGTATGCTTTTAGGATGTTTTAACAATGAATACTATGTTTTTAATCAGTATTTTATGTATTTTACACTTGCTGTTGTTCCCCACCTCAATCAAAATGGAGAGGCAGGTAAAAAATAAATTATTATTATTATTATTAGGAAGACAAAATGAAATTTTCACAAGCACCACCCAGGAAGTTCTGCAATCCATGGAGGATGCAGGATACAATCTCTGATCTGTTCAGTCCAGGGGTTTTGAACCTCTTTTAGCCCAAGGACTGAATTTCATTTCAGAGAATCTCTTGGGGCCCCCATTCCAGTTGTGGGTGGGGCCAAAGCCGAGAAGGGGCAGGACCCAAAGCTAAAGGAGTAGAGTCAAATTGCCAACAAAGAGCTTTTTTTTTTTTTTTAGCTTAAACCTCATACTGCCAGTACGTCAGCCTTAGGGGAGATGCTCCAACCTCTTAGAATTTGGAGAAAAGTATACAAACCCCGGGAAAACACCAAGCACTTGGTGGCTGGAGGAAAGGGGTGGGTCTGTGGGAATGGAGCGTGGTTTTTGGGGAGCAATACTGGGATCCCATGGAAGATGGATTTGGTTGCTGGAGCTGAAGTACAACTATTGATCCTGATGTTTCCTGTTCTCAGAATGTTTTGATATTTCCAAATATTCTACATTTTGTATTATTTATTTGATTTGTACCATGAGTTTCTACCCGAAAATGGTAGATTTCCACAAAGTAACCTTGCTAAATCCCCAGATTTCTGGGGAAAGCCCCCAGCTTGGTTCACAGATGCAAGATGACCCCAGGGCAGTGGGGTAATCCGGCAAACCCCCCAAAGTCCGGATTTTCCAACAAAAACCAAACCTTCTTAACTGCACACACACCTTTACCTTTTGCACAGATAGGACATTCCCATGCCCACCATGTGTTATCATATGACCAAGATGTCACAAGATGTTATTGAGGCAGTATGTTATGGTGATCAAGATCTTTTGGACTTACCGTGTGAATAACTATGGATTAGTTCTTAATCGTTCTTAATCCCCATCCGTCAGTATAATTAAATATTTTGCTGTTATCTCACTTTTCCTCACCAAGGTCTAACAACTGAGACAGACAAAGGACTATCTTTGTTTTTGTTTCATTGTTTTATCTCATTTTTATATTGTTTTATTTTCTGAAACAGCATAAAAGTAATATAAATCAATGCCCGGTGAAAACCTTTTTATTTTTTCAGTATTTTAATATTTTATCATCTTAGACTTTTCGCATTCCTGTTTTAAATCTGTATTTTAAATCATGTATTGCATCCCGGTTGTATTCTGGTTGTACTTTCATACTGTGTTTTTATTTCTTTATTTCATTTATACCCTGCCTTCTTTCCTCCAAGGAACTAAATGCAGCATACATACATAATCTTCCTCCTCCTATTCATTTTATCCTCACAACAACCCTGTGAGGTAGGTTGGGCTGAGAGTCTGTGACTGGCCCAAACTCACCCAGTGAGATTTTATGGCCGAGTGGGGATTAGAACTCAGATCTCCCAACTCCCAGCCCAACACTCTAGGGTAGGGTGACCATATGAAAAGGAGGACAGGGCTCCTGTATCTTTAACAGCTGTATTGAAAAGGGAATTTCAGCAGGTGTCATTTGTATATATGGGGAACCTGGTGAAATTTCCTCTTCATCACAACAGTTAAAGCTGCAGGTGTCCTGCCCTCTTTTAAATCTGGTCACTCTAGTATTTATTTTATCTATTTATTTATTTATTACATTTGTATACCGCCCAATAGCCAGAGCTCTCTGGGCGGTTCACAAACTGTTGTGATGAAGAGGGAATTTCACCAGGTTCTCCATATATACAGATGACAACGGCTGAAATTCCCCTTTCTATGCAACTGTTAAAGATACAGAGCCCTGTCCACCTTTTCATATGGTCACCCAACTCTAAGCAGTATACCACACTGTTTTTACACTGTGGTTTAAGTTTTATACTTTACGTTGTACTTATGGTTTTGATTTTTGTGAACTACTTTGGCTTTTGGGAGGTATAGAAATGCAATCAATCAACAAATCAATAAGCCGTAATTAACTTCCATTTGAAAATTCTACCCTCTATGACAGGGAGTCGTTCATCAGGAGCTGAAAAAGTTAATGAGCTGCCAAAGAGCTACTGTGTTACAAGATTTTTCAGATTGCAGTCTCCAGTTTATAATGCTGTGATTTTCAGCATTCTGTGCTGGAGCTACGTTTGTAAATTTTATAGAGCCTGCCCTCCTCTTTTGTTAGTGAGACTGCCCTTAGACAAATGCACACACACACACACACACACACACACACACACACACACACACGACAAAGGACAGGATGGTTGGATAGAACACGATGACAGCAATACATGAAAGGGAGGAGTAAATTTATTTTGCACGGAGAGAAAATTATCCAGACTTTCTCTCTACAGTCTTAGGCCTCATCTACACCATGCAGGATATTCCACTATGAAAGTGGTATATAAAAGGCAGGAGCCACACTACTGCTTTATAGTGGTATTGAAGTGCACTGACAACTGTTGGGGCTCATTGACATATACCGTATTTCTTCGATTGTAAGATGTCATCGATTGTAAGACGCACACTAATTTCAGTACCACCAACAGAAAAAACAACAACCCTAAAACACACCCGTGATTCTAAGACGCACCCCATTTTTAGAGATGTTTATATAGGGGGAAAAGTGTGTCTTAGAATCGAAGAAATAGGGTACCATATACCACTTTCATACCGCTATATCCTGCTTGGTGTGGCTCCTGCCTTTTATATACCACTTTCATAGTTCAATATCCTGCATGGTGTAGGTGAGCCCTTAGTGTCTGGGGATTACAGAAAATATTCGTTTCTGTCTAAAAGCATCCTTCAAGGCATCTTTGACCTGCTTGTTTCTCAAGCTGTAGATGAATGGGTTGAGCAAAGGAGAGACCACATTGTTAAGAACACCCACAGTCTTGCTGAGGTCTAATCCTCCATTCTGCCTCGGCTTCACGTACATGAAAATGCAGCTCCCATAGGTGATGAAGACAACCGTAATGTGGGAAGCACAAGTTGAGAAGGCTTTTTGTCTCCCTGTTGTTGAACGGATGTGCATGATGGTAGAAATAATCTTAATGTAAGAAACTACAGTCACGGTCAAAGTTCCCAAGACACTAAATGTGGCTAGGAGAAAATCCAGCAGTTCTAGGGACTGAGTATTGGTGCAGGCAAGCTTTACTAATGGTATGTTGTCACAGAAGAAGTGATTGATAACATTTGGACCACAGAAAGGTAAACGAAACAACAAAACCAGAGGAATCAAAAGGTAGAGGAAACTGACTATCCAAGAACCCAGCACCAACTGGGCACAGAACTGGCCATTCATGACTGTTGTATAGCGTAAGGGATTACAGATGGCAACATACCTGTCAAAAGACATTGAGGCCAGGAGGAAGAATTCAGTGGTACCCAGAATGAAATAGAAAAAGGACTGTGTAAAACAGCCAGTAACAGAAATGGTGTTGTTGCCAGAGGCCAGGTTGAACAAAGCCTTGGGGATGGAAGAAGAGATGAAACCAATTTCCAAGAGAGAGAAGTTCCTGAGGAAGAAATACATGGGTGTCTGGAGGCGTTGGTCAGACAATGTGATGAAGATGATAAGGATGTTACCCACCACGGTCAAGAAGTAGGTGATGAGGAGCAGCACAAATAGGAGAATTTGTAGCCATCGGACGTTCGTGAATCCCAAAAGGATGAACTCAGTGACTGCAGCAGTCCTATTCTCCATTGCAGCCAGTAATTTGTGCATCATTTGCAGGGAGGAATTTCTGGAGGAACTGTCTCTTCAGCGTTGGCGAAAGGCCATGATGGGAGCAGCCATTGTTAAAGCTAGAATGCTAAAGCAGAGTTGACTGGGTTCATCAGGAAGTGTTGAGATGAAGGAAACCAAGAATAAGCAATTTGAAAAACAAAGCAATTGGGATAATTTCAAAGTTTACGTTAATTTAAACAAAGGAAACATCTATCCCAAGAAGTGCAACACACACAGAGAGAGAGAGAGGGAGAGAGGGAGAGGGAGGGACGGTTTTTGAAAGGGATGAGGGTAGGAAAAGGAGAAGGAAAAATCTTTCAAGCTGTTTCCTATGATGTTATAAATACTTCTTCACTCTTCCCCTCCCTTCTGTGCTGTTACAGCAATTCACAATGATATTAATTGATATATTCACTAGGGAATTCAGTTCATGTGTGCAGTTTGACATCAGGTGAAGACCTTTAAAAACAACAACCCCAATATATTAACATTTTACCATCTTAGCCTTTTAACTTGCTGTTTTAAAATTGTACTTACACCTGTGTTTTCAATCTCTGTATTGCTGCTCGGTTTTATTCTGGCTGTATTTTTATATTGTGTTTTTATATTGAGGTTGAAGTTTCATACCTTCAATTGCACTTTGCAATTTTAATTTTTGTGAACAGCCCAGAGAACTTCGACTATTGGGCAGTCTAGAAATGCAATAAAAATAAATAAATAAATAAATAAATACGTGTGGGACAGAAAGAGTGGTGGTGAGTGTAATTGGAATGCTTGGTTCTCTTTGGCCAGATCTAGGCCTTGTGTGAAATCATTATGACGGTGGAATATAAAGCAGGATGTAACACTGTGGGCACATCCCAGGATCATCCTTGTGCGTCCACATGATGCACAGGGGATCCTGGGGGCAGGAAGGGATGATCCCTCCTGGGATAAATGGGACGGCTTTTAGCCTGATTTCCCCGGCAGTCTTGGGATCGTCTGAACACCCTGGGAGATGTGGGTGGCCATTCCAGCTTTGTCTCGCTTCCTCACGAGTAAACACAAGGAGGCAGGAACCGGGCACAGAGCTCTTTGGGCGCTCCATACCTATTGGAGTGGGTGGGAGGCAGGTTCAGGTTTTCCACCCCCCTTACCTTTTCATTGGAGCACACATGCACTCCTCTCTCATTTTTTTTAAAAAATGGCCGCTGCGACATCCTTCCCGGCTGTTACGCAGCTGTCTGGAAACCCAGAGAGGATCACAGAAGCCGGTAAGTCCACTATCCTCCCCCTACACCCTTGTGGTATAGACAAGCCTGTGTTTTTAAATTGTTGGTTGTTTTTATGCTCTTCATGGTTGTAATTTTTGTAAACCGCCCAGAGAGCTTCGGCTATTGGGCGGTATAAAAATGTAATAAAGAAATAAATAAGAAAGCAGTATCTGGAATGTGGATTGTGCCCCAACAGTTATCAGTGCACTTCAGTACTGCTTAAACGCAGTAGTGTAGATCTAGCCCTAGTTTTATTTGATCTATGAGAAAACCAGTGTGTGTACCATGCATCACCAATACTTTCAAGTAAGTTCCATTTTATGGACAGGATAGGATAGGGTCTTATGATAAAATTTGTGACCCATCAAGCTGAAAATACCCCACCAGTGATACGGTGTGGCCCGTCACATCTTTGGCAACCCCACGTCTTGTGCAGGCAACAAACACAGGAGATTAATCAAACACTAATGCTTCAAAGTGTTTTCTTTGACCTCAAACTCACCCCCCTATCAAAAAGAGCCACCAGCCTACAGCTGCGGACTGAGTTGAATTTTTTGACACATGTTTCATTGACAACAAATACCTGACTTCCAAATCATGGACTGGATGCAGATGTAGTCATGCTCAGAGTAACCCAATTGACAACCAAGGGAGAAGTTAGTAATGAGTAATGCAAGTCCCACTGATTTCAATGGAACTATTCTAAGGCTCTTTCTACACCTAAGGGTTATCCCAGGAAAATGGAGGGGTCATCCCTGCCTGCTCCCGGGATCCCCTGTGTGTCATTTGGATACACAGGGATGATCCCAAGACGATCCCGGGGGAAAAGGAAGGTGTAGAAATGGCCTAAGAATGCTTAAGTCTTGTTCCACCCCAATTTCTTTGGAGTTCAGATGCCATCTCTCTCATGGAGCATCCATCCCACAAATGCGTTAATTAACTCAGTATCTGTGATTCTGTTTGTTTCCAAATGTCCTGAACTCCCATTATGCATAGGCTAGAGGAGAGTTCAATGCTAAAGGTAATACATCTAAATTAACACTTTTCAGACCACATGGACATGTCCACTGACAGGTTTATGCTAATGTATTGTTTATTTTTTATTTAGATTTTAAAACCATACTTTATCCACAGGACCCCAAGATGATGTACACAACATTAAAAACAGACAACTCCAATATAAAAAAAAACCCATTCTGAAAAACATGTAAGATAAGACCAACCAAACCTCTGTTCATGCAGCTGAAATTCTGACCATAGCATCAGGGGTGTGAAACCTCTGGCCCAGGAGACAAATCTGGACTACCTGGTCTCAATAGCTCCCAGATAGCCATGTGACCTTCCCTTGACCACACCCTCTTTCCCTTAATTGCCAATAATTTGGTGATTTCCTGGCTTTTTGTGTTTTTGTGGGAGACTATTAGGACTCCTGGAGGGAAGATAAAGTGGGTAAAGGACACAATATGTCATGACTGTGAAACAAGGAATTCCTCAAACCAGTTTGAACTGATCAGACTATTCATTGTCTCCAAGGTCTCCAGTTTAACAGATTCTTCTACCACTTGATGTCTTGCCTCATTGTTTTACCTTTGTATTTTCCCCAGTACCCATCCATGTGTGATAATCTTCCAGCTATTTATCATGTCCACACAGTAAAGGTGGGTGAGTAATTCATTTCAGTTTAGTTTCAACCAGAATTTATCTATTTACACCTCTCAAACCTTGACCCAGACCCGAACACAATCTGTGGTCTGAAGGCTGCACATTTCTGAGCTTAAAATGCACCAAAATGTTTTTGCACACACATTTGATTTATGTGCAAACTAAGAAAAAGGCATACATGTCTAAAATGTGCATAAACACACTTAAACCAATGCGTACAATCACTCTCAGAAAAATGCATACATTTCAAAACAAATGTGAACAAACCTGAGAGAAAAGTGCATGGTTGTGAGTGCGATTGATGTGTACATTTGTGAAGTTTGGAAAATGTGCATGAACATATGCACACATTTCATGCAAAAAGACTCCCACCCTACCCACAAAACTGATAGACACACAAGAAGGAATGAGATTCAGGATGGACATCACAGAAGTTCTTCAATGAGCTCCTGTTTGCTGGCTCACACAATCCTACCACACAAGTTCTGTTGTCCACCTTTGACTAGTCTGCTTGAGCTAGCATCGCAGGACCAGATCTTAAGATATCGGTATTTGTTGGCATTCAGAGCGAGTTTATCATCCAAACAGATTTGAAAACAAACCATTTATTCTTCTGTATTTGTTATTTAATTCACACATGGCAACAGTTTATAACTGATATTCATTCCAGGGAACAAATCCAGTGTTACTGGGAAGCAAAAGAAGACAGTCAATCATGTAGTGAATCGTTAAACCATGGAATTCACTTCCCCAAGATGTAGTGATGGCCATGAGTTTGTCAGGCTTTAAAAGGGGGTTGGACAGATTTATGGAAGAGAAGGCTATCCATGGCGACTAGTCGTGATGGTTAGATGCCACCTCCAGAATCAGAGGCAGTGTGCTTATTATACACCAGTTGCCAGGGAACATGGCTGGGAGGGTGCTGTTGCAGTCATGTGTTGCTTGTGTGTTTCTTGTGAGCAACTGGTTGGCCATTGTGTGAACAGAATGATGGTCTAGATCAGTGGTTCTCAACCTTCCTAATGCCGCGACCCTTTAATACAGTTCCTCATGTTGTGGTGACCCCCAACCATAAAATTATTTTCATTCTTCTCTGTCATGGGATGGTTTGCTAATGAAAATAATACATAACAATAGCTTTAATAATACAAAAGATGATACATGACATAGTTCAGTCAATACAGTTTCCTAAGACCATCGGAAATATGTATTTTCCGATGGTCTTAGGCAACCCCTGTGAAAGGGTCATTCGACCCCCAAAGGGGTCCCGACCCACAGGTTGAGAACCGCTGGTCTAGATAGACCCTTGGTGCATCCAGCATGGGTCTTCTTATGTTCTTAATCTCTAAGTACCACTTCAGCAATCATATGCATGGCCTCCCGTTACAGTTAATGTTTATTATTCATCTTCATGCTGATGTCAATTGAACCCCCAATCATCTTGAATTCTTCCAAAGCCCAACACACTGTCTAAACACAGCTCTTAGGGCATCCTGAACCTGTTTGTTCCTCAAGCAGTATATGAATGGGATCAGAAGAGGGGCAACAACAGTGTTAAGAACAGCCACCACCTTACTGAAGTCTAATTCATTGGTGCCTTTGGGTTTTATGTACATGAAAATACAGCTGCCATAAGTGATGGAAACAACAGTGATGTGGGAAGCACAGGTGGAGAAGGCCTTCTGCCTCCCTGTAGTTGATGGGATGCGCAAGATGGTGGAAATAATTTTGACATAGGACACTAAGTTTACAGCCAGGGTCCCAAGGAGCGAGAGTATAGCAATGAGGGAATCAATGAGTTCCAACAGACTTGTGTCAACGCACGCAAGTTTGATCAGTGGTCCATTGTCACAGAAAAAGTGATTGATGGTGTTTGGGCCACAAAACGGGATATGAAAAAATGCAATTGCTGGACCTGTAATTAGTAATAATCCCCCAATCCAAGAACAAAATGCCATCAATGAGCAGATTTGACCTTTCATTATGGTTGGATAGTGTAGAGGGTTGCAGATGGCCACATATCTGTCGATCGACATGGCTGCCAGCAGAAAGAATTCTATGGTTCCCAGGACAAAATACAAATAGACCTGCAGGAAGCAACCAGGTAAAGAGATGGTCTTATGGCCAGTGGCCATGTTGACCAGCGCTTTTGGGATGGTGGCACTGGTATACCCAATCTCAACAAATGCAACATGTCGAAGGAAGAAATACATCGGGGTGTGGAGCTGATGATTCACCAGTGTGATTATAATAATCAGCAGATTTCCTACGATTGTCAAAAGATATATGCTGAACAATAGGAGACCAAGCAAGATTTCAAGTCGATGGTTGTCGGTAAAGCCCAAGAGTATGAATTCCCTCACTACAGTGCTATTTCTCATTTTAGCTCATCCCTAAAAGTAAAATGAAGAGAAATGATTAATTAGGATTGCATTAGTTTATCCCAGAGAAGTAAAAATGACACAACTTTGATTCTCTGCAATCCAGTCAAAATGATAATTACTGATATAATTAAGAACTTGAGGAAGAACAGCCACACTCATTACCAATGTTGCTTTAGGCCAAATCCAACATCAACCAAGGGATGTGAGGAACCTCTCGGAGAAATTCCAAATGAAACTCATAGAATCGTTGAAATTTGGAGTAGGAAGGTACCCTGGAAGTCATCTGGTAGAATCATCTACTCAATGCAGGGCCTTCAATGTAGGGTGCAATTGCAGCATCCCTGACAGATGGCTATCCTCGGGCTCATCTACACCAAGCAGGATATTCCACTATGAAAGTGGTATGAAAGCAGTATATAAAAGGCAGAAGCCACACTACTGCTTTATAGTGGTATGGACGTGCACTGCAGGATCTACACTACTGCTTTATGGTGGTGCTGAAGTGCACTGACAACTGTTGGGGCCCATGCAGGATATAGCACTATGAAAGTGGTATGAAAGTGGTATATGGTATGTGTCAAATGGGCCCCAACAGTCATGAGCGCACTTCAATACCACTATAAAGCAATAGTGTGGTTCCTGCCTTTAATTTATATACCACTTTCATACCACATTCATAGTGGAATATCCTGCTTGGTGTAGATGAGCCCCATATCTACTCCTTTGGCTTCTCTCAAAAATCCTTTTGTTTTGCCAAAAAGTACTCCTGAATTTTGCTTACACATCTGTTTCGGAGTCTGCTCTAGTCTATTCTGTTCTGACTTTATACTGTTAGTTTTACCCTACCCAGTGCCTGTTTACCCTACCCTGTGCCTGTTTGCATTCTCTTCCCCTCCTTATTGTTTTATTAATTTATTATTTATTATTTATTATTATTTATTAATTTATAATTTATTTATTAATAGTAGGGTCTTGCTATTTACTGTTTTACTCTGTACAGCACCATGTACATTGATGGTGCTATATAAATAAATATAAATAATAATAATAATAATAATAATAATAATAATGATTTTATTAGAATGTAAGCCTATGCGGCAGGGTCTTGCTATTTACTGTTTTACTCTGTACAGCACCAGGTACATTGATGGTGCTATATAAATAATAATAATAATAATAATAATAATAATAATAATAATAATAATAATATTCTCCTCTACTCTAACTACAGCTAGTTATTAATTAATCTTTCTTCTACATATATTAGGTAATGACTAGAGCCACTAATCTTGTATTTAAGACCAATAGTGTGCTTGGTATTATGGCCCAAGCACTGTCGAATGTGCGTGCGGTGATGTACAAAAGATGAGAAAAGGGTTGAAGGCATGTCAAACATTAGCAGTGCATGACTCTGAGCAGAAGTCTCAGAGTCCTTGCAAAAGTCTCTTCTGAGAAATTTTGCCTCAGCTCTAAATTTTGTATTCAGTAACATTTCAAAATTCTGATTGGCTCATCAAAATACCAAAGCTTTTCGAAACTCAAATTGGAGAGATCTTTTACAGAAAAATAAGTAAATCTGAGTCCTAAAGAAATCCAGTGTTAAGCATGGACCTCCGTAACATTCTAAACAACAATGTACTTGTTTCTACAGCGTTTTCTCCTATTTGCAGCCTTCAATGTGGATCTTTTGGTAAAACAACAATAACAATGTTGAGTTTGCTTATTTATCTCCCATGTATCTTCTAGTTTTGCCTTCACAAGGCATCTGTTCTTATGCCAAAGACACAGTGGGAATTTTGCTTTGTGCCACTCGGAATTTTGTATTTACATTTTTTTTTTAATCTTGCCTCTTCACAATGAAACTCATACAGAAAATAAGAATAAAAGCCACAAATAAAATTAAAACAGAATCAACAGTAGCAACAGTGAGGAAAAAAACAAACACGTGATGTCCTCCACCAAATGCTGTGGGCTATGTGTTCACCTAGTACCTATACAATAGACAATACCTGCAAATATCTTTTGTTTCACAGTTGGGGTGCTACCACAGAGAAAGTCCTGTTGCCAGTTGCCATTCAGCTGAGCTCTAAATGTGGAAACAATTTGAGGAGAGTCTCAGAACATGATGTTGTGGAATGGAAATATAACATTCATGTAGGATAAGGCAGTCTGCTTCCAGGCCATTCAGAGTTATAGATCCAAAGCAAGCATTTTTGAATTCTACCCATAAATACATAGGGAAGATAATGTTGATATGTTGACACCTGCAGTATTTGTTTGCCCACCCTCAGCTATATGACCACTGGATTGCTTCTCATTATTTTTTATCCTGCATTTTCCTTGATTTGATTTTGCTCCCAGAACATCAGACTGCAGCAGCCCAAAGGAGTTATCCCTACTTCAGCAGCTGTGCGGGGTAGACAACAGCTAAGGGGAGAATCCAGGCACAAAGGAAATTGAAAAGCACTTTCTTTTTTCCTCCCTCGCCATTCTGAAAATAACACCAAGGCAAACAGATGGAGTGCTGAAGATGGGGAGAAACCCCCCACCCCAAATAAATGTCTATGTTTGAGGAAGGGGCTTACAGATAAGGAGCTGCTTCCTGTCCGGGGTGGGTGGCTGCCACGGCAGCAGAAGGTTGCAATGGGGAGAGAGAGCCTTAGTCCTAGGAGACTTGTGAGATCCAATACTGCCTGTTATTACCTTTATGTATAGCTATTTTATTTTATTTTTTAAAAACATCACCAACACAGACATCACATATAATACATACAAACAAAGGTATATATGAAACAACTATACTTACATTAAAAACATTTAAGGTAAAGGTTGAAGTACATTTTTTAGCCCTCTTCCTGCCAAAAATGCCAACTAATTTCTTAATTACCATTTATATGCCAATCAAATTCAGTTCTTTGTTATGATTTATCTGAGGGCTCATCTACACCAAGCAGGATATTGCACTATGAAAGCGGAATATAAAAGGCAGGAGACACACCAAGCAGGATATAGTGGTATGAAAGCTGTATATGGTATGTGTCAATGGGCCCCAACAGTTGTCAGTGCACTTCAATACCGCTATAAAGCAGTAGTGTGGCTCTTGCCTTTTATATACCGCTTTTATAGTGCAATATCCTGCTTGGTTTTAGAATTTTAAATTTTGTATACTCGTTTTTATCTTAATTTTAGAATTTCTGTAAACCGCCCAGAGAGCCCTGGCTATGGGAGAGGTATATAAGTGCAATAAATAAATATAAATAAATATTGGTGTAGATGTGCCCTCAGGCCATAGCTAGACTTAAGGTTTATCCCAGGATCGTCCCGGGGTCATCCCTGCCTACTCCCGGGATCCCCTGTGTATCATTTACATGAACAGGGATGACCCCAGGACGATCCCGGGATAAACCTTAGGTCTAGCTAAGGCCTCAGTCTCATACACTGGATTCACAGAATTGTACTTCATTTCTCTCTAATCCCTCCTCTTTTCCTCTCTTTCCCCATCTTAATACTAAAATCCACAAACAAACACATCATTTTTCTCTGTCTCTTTCAGATGTTCTATCAAAGGTTTCCATTCCAGCATAAACATAGTTGTTGACCTTTCTCTCATTATCGCTGTAAGTTTTGCCATCTCTGCAAGTTCCAACATCTTCAACATATATTCGTCCATTGCTGGTATTGTTTCACTCTTCCAGGTTTGTGCGTATAACAATCTTGCTGCTGTTGTCATATACAAAAATAAAGTTCCCCCTTCTCTTTTAGTTGTTGCTACCTTTATGTATAGCAAACCTCTCCCAGCTGCGCCTATGCTTACCCACAAACAGCCGCGGGACCTGCTCCCCCATGTGCAAGCGTCTAGCAAAATTCCAAGCTTCCCCTATAACTACCTGAGCAGCCAGGAGGAAAATGAGCCCCTCTGCCTCCCCTCCTCCTCACCAAGCTGCTCAGCCTGAGCTGCCTCCTTCCTTCCCCTCAGATCCTAACTCTCAAACGCCTGCCTTCCTCGTCTTCCCTGTCTCCTTATGCCCTTTAAAGTTGAAGGCTTAGCAAAAGTTGTGGCAAATCGGCACCTTCAAATATGCACATTTTAGGGGTTTAAAATCCGGCGGAGCAGCAGAGGGACGGCTGCATCATGTGTCGAGCGACACAGAAATGTGCAGCTAAGGTGAGTTATAGAAGCCATATAGATGTACCCTTTGTTACAGCAGGTCCTCTCCACTCACAGGATCTTCTATGGCCTTAGCTAGACCTAAGGTTTATCCCGGGATCGTCCTGGGGTCATTCCTGTTCATGTAAATGACACACAGGACATCCCAGGAGCAGGCAGGGACGATCCCGCAATAAACCTTAGGTCTAGCTAAGGCCAAAGTCAGTCCAAGCATGACACACTGCAGTAGCTTTAACTAATCTAAAGGATTCTGTGAGGATGCATGTTGCAATTCACAATTAGTCGCAAATAATATTAAAGGTAAGACTGTATGTTACCTCTGTTCAGGACCAAAGCTCAGCAAAGTACTCACCTCTTACACCTCCACTCAGACAAGAGGGCATTCGGCTGTCCTCTCACACTCTTGCATCTATGGTCTTATTTCAGCAGATGAAATGCAAACTCGTAGAAGCTCCAGGCCACGGTAAGCAAGCTTAAAGCATTAGCTTTGATGAGACTGGCCAGCTTCTGCTGCTCATGCAAACAGAAGGATTGTCGAAGTTCCATTCACTCAGCTTTTTTCAGAGCCCGTCACATTCTATAGCCTTAATGCCTTCTAGATGTATTTTGGGGGGAGGATTGGTTCAGAAACTAGTGATCTCAGTAATTTTATTGTACATATTCCCTTGCACCTGGAGGAACAAAGAAACCACGTGGTGCAGGTTCATATCCTGAAGCATATAGAGCAAAGGGTATTCAGTTTTTGCTTGTTAGGATACCCAAGGGACATTAGATTGGTTTCTGCGAGAGGCGGGAAACTGAGTGAACATCTTATGAAATAAACTCATGCTACAACAAATTACCCTCTAAGTACCTTAGGTTGTCTATCTGCTTTCTGTGTGGCTGTTGTTCTGGGATCTAAAGAAACATAAAAATAGTGAGCAGTGTATCTGCCAATTTTGGTCTGACTCAGTTTCTAATTTTTCCAACATTAAATTGTCATCATCCCATTTCTAGATCAGTTTGCAATTTTTCTTAAAGAAGACGGCAGAAAGAAAATATTTGATTGACCTAATATATGAATGTTTGCAAACACATTTCCTTAATAAAATGCATTTTTGTCAATAATTTCCACCAATATACAGATTTGTGTGTTTGTGTGTGTGTCTGTGTGTGTTATCCTCTAACATACTCAGTTTTGTGTACTTTTTTTTTGATGAAAGAATTGCATTGCAAATGAGCGGACTTTGAAACAGAGGTGTGTTTTAGTTCATGTTTTGGTTTGGAAAGTGCGAATTAAGTCATTTTGCAATCAAATGGAAACCAAAGGATTCCCCCATCCCTACTGAAAATGGCTCCCCCCCGAATGCTCCTCTGTGATGTTTTATGTCGAATCTTAGCTGGGATTATCTTAAAATGGGTGAAAATATTCCACATAGTCATTAATGCCACTACCACCCATCATTGTTATCACTGTGTCCCCTTTGACACCATGGCCTCATCTACACTAAGCAGGATATTCCATTATGAAAGTGATATGAAGGAAAGGAAAGGAACCTCTCGTGCAAGCACTGAGTCATTACTGACTCTTGGAGGGATGCCAGCTTTCGCTGACGTTTTCTTGGCAGGCCTTATAGCGGGGTGGTTTGCCGTTGCCTTCCCCGGCCGTTATTACCTTTCCCCCAGCTAACTGGGTACTCATTTTACCGACCTTGGGAGGATGGAAGGCTGAGTTGACCCGAGCTGGCTGCCTGAAACCAGCTTCCGCTGGGATCGAACACAGGCCATAGGGAGAGTTTCAGCTGCAGAAACTGCTGCTTTACTGCTCTGCGCCACACTAGTATATAAAATTTTGGAGCCATGCTACTGCTTTATAGCAGTATTGAAGTGTGCTGAGAACTGTTGGGGCCTTTGACCTAGGGAATGTCTAGACCAGGAGAGAGAGGGGGGAGGATCTCAAGATATTCTGCTTGCGAGAGCCTCCCTTTGTCCAGATGCACACATGACATCCAAGGAGGAATGTCTGTTGAGGCCCATTGACACATTTCATATTTACCGCTTTCATAGTTTTATATCCTGCTTGGTGTAGATGTGTCAATGGGCCCCAACAGTTGTCATTGCACTTCAATACCGCTATAAAGCAGTAGTGTAGATCCTGCCTTGTATATACTGCTTTCATACTGCTTTCATAGTGGAATATCCAGCTTGGTGTAGATGGGCCCAGCATCTCCAGGTAGGGCTAGGAAGGAGTCCATCCTGAAACCCCGGAGAGCCACTGCCATCAGGACCAATGGTCTCATTCAGTATAAGCCAGCTTCCTATGTTCCAGTGGGCTTGGCCACTAGTCCTGGGATCTTTAATGATCTTCTTTTTGGGGTGGTTGGTTAGCTTTTTTGAATGCTAACTGGCGTGCAGGACTTAGACTATTATTATTATTATTATTTATTTATTTATTTATATAGCACCATCAATGTACATGGTGCTGTACAGAGTAAAACAGTAAATAGCAAGACTCTGCCGCATAGGCTTACTAGAGTTCACTTTAAATGCATTCTATTTTCTGGCGCACAAGAACTATTTCAGTGTCTCTTGGAAGGACTACATATCCCAAGGGAGATTTCTCTCAAACTCCTGAAATACCATGGAGACGAAGATGACAGAGAGGGAGAAAAGTTCCTTTGCCCTGTTCTCTCAACGGCACTGCTTCCAAGGCATCATCCTTAGTTAAAATTTAAAAAAGGGGGGGGGGAGTTTTGAGAGAATGGTTTGGGGATAGGAGATATCAGATCAATATCTGTTATAGGTTTATCTACAAGAGATATTGATCTGAGCCAGAGAAGGTTTAGGGTGTTCAGGGATAGGGCTCATGCATCCTTTGAGGTGGGATTCTAAATTGATGTCACTGTCACATCTTGAGTATTGAAAAGGAAACTTCATAATTTATCAGTCACCTAATGCTGTGTAATATTAAACATCATTCCATAGCAGCTCTGAAATACCAGCAGGTATCCACTAGCCAGTTTCAGATATTCAAACCCATTAGTGGGATGTCAAGTATAGATAGGAGCGATTCAGCAAAATATTCAGATTTTCACAAAACGTTCCAGCCATTATTAAAGTTCATGAAACTCACAATTCACAAAAATCTCACAAACAGAGTTTGGGGTGGCAGTGAGGAAAGAACCTGGATTTCAACTTGGGGCGTTACTAGACGCTCTAGGGCGTGTTACCTTCCGCAGTCACGCCGAGGCTTCCAGATGACGTTCACGAGGATCCGCCGTTATCCTGCGGTGAAGCCTCTTTCTCCCGACTTTAAAAAAGTGAGTTCTAGTGCGCCTTTTCCTGGCGTCCCGCGGTAATTCGGAGTACGTGTGGGAGGATGTGAGGTCACTGCGGTCCGCACTGGGCAGGAAAAGGCGTGCTAAGGGGGAGTGGTCAGCGGCTTCGGTCAAGCCGCCTCCGCCATTTGCGCGCAGTCTGCCAGCTGGGGCAGCGTGGCGGAGCGGCTTTTTTTTTTTACTCCCCCACTGACAGTTTGCGCAGGAACGGAGGAACGGAAAAGTGGCTGGTGACTCGTTGCGGTGGGCAGCTACCGTGGCTGCATAATGGCGGTGCTGTACGCTGCCTGTTAGTGTGGGTACCAGGCTGGCAGAGGGCAGAGCTGTTTGTGGGCTGCTGCCATGGCTACGGCCAGATGTGGGTTGGCTCCTTGGGATGGGGCACAGGGCACAGAGGCGATCATCGCCGCCGACAGCTCAGAGGCATGATGGGAGATGTAGGCACAGAGTGCCCATGCAGACGATTGACCTCGGGTCATATGACACCCACCACGACCCCCATCAGGAAGTGAGCGCATCAATGTTGACCCTCAACAGCACCAGCAGCACTTCATCTGGCACTGGCACTGCCGTCGCTGCCGCCGCCGGGGCCAGCGGCGGCATCGCTGACGGCTGCGCAAGTTTGCGGTCTTTCGGACGTGCGCAAATCGTGCAGCGAGCGAAAAAAAAGCCGCGGCAATCAGGCCGGTGTGGCTGCGCAACCGTGCTCGCGGCGGCAGCAGCACAACTGGCACAAACTTCCGCCACAAATCGAAGGCAGGTGTGGAGCATGAGGCGTCACGGCTGAATGGGAAAATCCGCTTTCACCGCTCCTCAACGACGGAACACCTGGTAGGTCTAGCAAAGCCCTTGGTTTGGATTCCAGAGCAGTTAGCAGCCATGTAGGTGCCACATCAGAACAATTTGGTCTGTAGCATGAGCCTCTTTCATCAGAGACACAATAAGTTGCCTGCTCCTTAGAGAAGCAAGACTAATGTCCCTTGTGTATTCTAACAATGAAAAAACCCACCTAACATTTCTTCTGCTTTATGCTCATCTGTATCAACATGTACCGTTCGTTACCTATGAGAGATTGCTTTCGTGTTCGCTACTGGTGTATAGAGATGGAAACATACATGCAATAAACAATTACAGAGGCTGCTGGTTTTTTGGTGTAACTGAAATCTCTTCTAGAAGGCATTAAGGTAAAAAAATGGCTACATTCCTTGCTACATTCCATGAAAGTAGGTTTAAGGGTTGAAACTCAATCATTTGCCTGGGCAGCAGGAGAGGATCACCTCCATCGAACCTGGGAAGGGCCTTTTGTTAATGTAGATTAAGGCTGGTGAGTATTTTGTTGAGTGCTGACTTGTGGGAGGTGGATGGAGATGACTTTGAGTATGCCATTTTCTACTTGAGATTGTGTTTATTCACAACATCATCTGTAAATGGAATCCCTGTGTCTACATTGTGCCTTTGATACAAGTATATACATGATAAGGGGTCCCACGTGTGCAAACAAGAACATTGACCTTAGTTTCTGAATTGTTCATTTATTTCATTGGTTATGACTGTAGTTCCAAGGCTGTGAACAGCAAGTGAACCAGTGTGTGTGGGAAGGACCACAGGGCTGGATTTTTAACACACAAAATGTATCGGGTAGAAATTAAGTGGCTCAAATTCCTCCTTCATGATAGCCTGATTTCAAAATTAGTTTTCACATTTCCTTTTATTCACATTGGATTTAAATTCTGAAAATCACATTTCAGTTTTGAATAATGTTCCAAATATGACATTATGGAAGATTAGTTTTAGCTCTAATACCAATCATTGATGGACAGTTCTCTATATTTCAACACACAGCTGTATGCCACACACATGCACAAGTAGTATCATTTATACTATCATTTAGTTTAACATGTAACTGATAGATGAGTACATTTTTCAGTGAGTTTCATCATATTTCTCATTTGTCACTGAATTTAGCCCAACCTTGGGTCCAAAGACTTTTTTTCAACCTTGGGTCCTCTGATGTTGTTGGACCATGAATCCTGACCAGTGGTGAGAGGTTTTAGGGATTCGGTACTTGCCAGTGTTCAATTTCCATTGGAATATGGTCATTAGAGGCTATTGGCATTGTGTAGTTATATTTGCATCTATTTACAAAAATCCCCACAAGAAACATGTTGAGCGTAGGTGAAGGCTCATCGCTGAATATTCCCAAAGTCTTCTTTACCCATAGGTCTTGGTGGGAGGGAAGCTTGCACAACTAATGGTGCTTTAAGAGCACAAGCTCAGTTCTCTCTCCATTGATATGGTCGTCCAGATGAACTCCCTCCAAACTCACAAGAATATATTAACAGACTGTGTTGATTTAATGGAAGAGAATCAAAGATAAATGACTTAATCCAATCAAAAGAAGCCTTAATGATTAATTTATTTTCGCTTTGCTTTTAGGGGTGCCCCAAAATGCAGAATAGCACCATGGTGAGGGAATTTATACTCTTGGGCTTCACTCACAACCGTCGGCTTGAAATCTTTCTTTTCTTCTTTTTATTCATCACATATCTTTTGACAATATTGGGGAACACAGTAATTATTGTGATCACATTGATGAGTCACCACCTCTACACTCCTATGTATTTCTTCCTTCGACACTTTGCCATTTTGGAGATTGGGTTCACCACCGCTGTTATTCCCAAAGCTTTGGCCAATATAGCTCTGGGTCATAAGGCTATCTCTTTACACGGTTGCTTCACACAGTTTTTTCTGTACTTTGTTCTTGGAACCACAGAATTCTTTCTCCTGGCTGTCATGTCCATTGACAGATATGTGGCCATCTGCAACCCTCTTCACTACCCAACTATAATGAGTGATAAAATCTGCTCATTGCTTGTGCTTGGCTCTTGGATAGGGGGGTTATTTTTAATTATAGGTCCAGCAGTTGCATTATTGCAGATGCCATTCTGTGGCCCAAACATCATCAACCACTTTTTCTGTGACAATGGACCACTGATCAAACTTGTATGTGTTGACACAAGTGTGTTACAATTAATGGATTTCATTATTGCTACTCTCTCCCTCTTTGGGACTTTGGCCATAAACATTGCATCCTACGGCAATATTATTTCCACTATTCTGCACATCCCATCAACCACAGGGAGGCAGAAGGCCTTCTCCACTTGTGCTTCCCATATCACTGTGGTCTCCATCACTTATGGCAGTTGCATTTTCATGTACATAAAACCAAAAGGTAACAGCAACTTAGACTTTGGCAAGATGGTTGCTGTTCTGAACACCGTTGTGTCTCCTCTACTGAATCCATTCATATACTGCCTGAGGAACAAGCAGGTCCAAGGTGCCTTGAGAGATACGTTCAGACTGTGTAATGTGTTTTCTAAGAACCCAAGATGTTTGAGGATATGACTGAGATCAGCACAGACCTGAAAATCAAATGCTTAGCTTTGAATCAAGCCATTTTGCCATTTCCATCATGTAACAATGCATTTTGTTCAAGGGCTGAATGTCAGTTATGAATCGATAATATGTGTGAAAAGTATCAAATATGAATAAATTCCAAATCATTTTGGTATGAAATAATAAATGTGAATTTAATATCAGGCATTAAGTATTCTGGCTTTGATCCAGACTTTTTCATACTTTCAATATGTTAGATCAATGTTCTTTTCACCCAAGGACGAGATCCAAACAGCCCTTAAGCACGACTCCACCATTCCAACGACAGAGGGTTCAAAAGCGCTTTATTGATTAGTAATCAAGGCCTGGTCTCTTCAAAGGGAGCAATCAGACAAAAGACATAGGGAATATGGTACAGTATTAAAGCTTTCAAGGGGCAGGGCCCAGTAGCAGCATTAACCAATCAGAACATAACACTGGGGCATAGCTAATTATGCTAAACAGTCCTGTGAACAATACCTTTGGCCTGACAGTAAGTTACAGAGAGTTAACTTCGACACAGACAGCTGGAGCCAGGACTCTTGTTTATATTAGTAATCAAGGATGCAAGGATGCACACAAGGAGACATTCTCATACAGGGCATTATGACATTTTGCTTGGTGTGCAATGGAGATTTTACAGTTTCCTGTTAAAAATGGAGGTGGTTCTGCTAACAAATAGACTCATTGAAATCAATGGGAGTTAAGTTATCTCTTAATAACTTACATGCTCTTGATTTCATTGGACCTCTTCTAGACATGTCGAAGTCTGTATCCAGCCCTCTGTTTGGAATGTCCAATATGTTTTAATAACAGATATAAATCCTCCTCTTAGCAAACCCAACTGAAGCATGGCGGTCAGAGCTGATGAATTGTTTCATGTGGTGGTGATCAATAACCTGGCGTTTAACATGCTTAGGGTTGAGATTACCAGGGTTAAAGACAGGAGGCAAAATGCCAGGAGAAAGAACAAGGCATTAAAATGTGTAATCTAACTCCAAGCAACAGTCTTGTTGCTTGAATCTAGAAATGGATTTACTCACCCAAACATATCAAGTTCTCTTCTGTCCCCCAAATAAGGATTCACCAGGGCCAAGGGCGGTCAGAAACCTGGCACCAGCGTCATATACAATTCAGCTTTATCGTGGTGTTGTTGTTTAAGTGATGCAGTGGAATGATTCTTGCCTATCAATCTCCATTGGTATCAGAACTGAATGTCTCCAGACCTGGATCTCAAAAGCTAACTTCCCCTATCTCACACAGGGGAGACGTGATAGAGGTGTACAAAATTATGCATGTTGTGGAGAATGTGGATATTGATCTGATATGTCCTATCATATCAGATCAATATCCACAGGGAGACATTTTTCTCCCTCTCTCAAATTACTAGAATACATGAAGCTGATTGGTGGGAGATTTAGGACAAATAAAAGGAAGTACTTCTTCACACAGCGCATTGTTCAATTATGGAACTCACTACCACAAGATGTAGTAATGGCCACCAATTTGGATGGCTTTAAAACAGGGTTGGATGAATTCCTGGAGGTGAAGGCTATCCTGGGGGCAGGAAGGGATGATCCCTCCTGGGATAAATGGGACGGCTTTTAGCCTGATTTCCCCCGCAGTCTTGGGATCATCTGAACACCCTGGGAGATGTGGGTGGCCATTCCAGCTTTGTCCCGCCTCCTCACGAGTAAACACGAGGAGGCAGGAACCGGGCACAGAGCTCTTTGGGCGCTCCATACCTATTGGAGTGGGTGGGAGGCAGGTTCAGGTTTTCCACCCCCCTTACCTTTTCACTGGAGCACACATGCACTCCTCTCTCATTTTTTTTAAAAAATGGCCGCTGCGACATCCTTCCCGGCTGTTACGCAGCTGTCTGGAAACCCAGAGAGGATCACAGAAGCCGGTAAATCCACTATCCTCCCCCTACACCCTTGTGGTATAGACAAGCCTGTGTTTTTAAATTGTTGGTTGTTTTTATGCTCTTCATGGTTGTAATTTTTGTAAACTGCCCAGAGAGCTTCGGCTATTGGGCGGTATAAAAATGTAATAAAGAAATAAATAAGAAAGCAGTATCTGGAATGTGGATTGTGCCCCAACAGTTATCAGTGCACTTCAGTACTGCTTAAACGCAGTAGTGTAGATCTAGCCCTCGTTTTATTTGATCTATGAGAAAACCAGTGTGTGTACCATGCATCACCAATACTTTCAAGTAAGTTCCATTGTATGGACAGGATAGGAGAGGGTCTTATGATAAAATTTGTGACCCATCAAGCTGAAAATACCCCACCAGTGATACGGTGTGGCCCGTCACATCTTTGGCAACCCCACGTCTTGTGCAGGCAACAAACACAGGAGATTAATCAAACACTAATGCTTCAAAGTGTTTTCTTTGACCTCAAACTCACCCCCCTATCAAAAAGAGCCACCAGCCTACAGCTGCGGACTGAGTTGAATTTTTTGACACATGTTTCATTGACTTGACTTCCAAATCATGGACTGGATGCAGATGTAGTCATGCTCAGAGTAACCCAATTGACAACCATGGGAGAAGTTAGTAATGAGTAATGCAAGTCCCACTGATTTCAATGGAACTATTCTAAGGCTCTTTCTGAACCTAAGGGTTATCCCAGGAAAATGGAGGGGTCATCCCTGCCTGCTTCCGGGATCCCCTGTGTGTCATTTGGATACACAGGGATGATCCCAGGACGATCCTGGGGAAAAAGGAAGGTGTAGAAATTGCCTAAGAATGCTTAAGTCTTGTTCTACCCCAATTTCTTTGGAGTTCAGATGCCATCTCTCTCATGGAGCATCCATCCCACAAATGCATTAATTAACTCAGTATCTGTGATTCTGTTTGTTTCCAAATGTCCTGAACTCCTAAATTAACACTTTTCAGACCACATGGTCATGTCCACTGACAGGTTTATGCTAATGTATTGTTTATTTTTTATTTAGATTTTAAAACCATACTTTATCCACAGGACCCCAAGATGATGTACACAACATTAAAAACAGACAACTCCAATATAAAAAAAAAAACCATTCTGAAAAACATGTAAGACAAGACCAACCAAACCTCTGTTCATGCAGCTGAAATTCTGACCATAGCATCAGGGGTGTGAAACCTCTGGCCCAGGAGACAAATCTGGACTACCTGGTCTCAATAGCTCCCAGATAGCCATGTGACCTTCCCTTGACCACACCCTCTTTCCCTTAATTGCCAATAATTTGGTGATTTCCTGGCTTTTTGTGTTTTTGTGGGAGACTATTAGGACTCCTGGAGGGAAGATAAAGTGGGTAAAGGACACAATATGTCATGACTGTGAAACAAGGAATTCCTCAAACCAGTTTGAACTGATCAGACTATTCATTGTCTCCAAGGTCTCCAGTTTAACAGATTCTTCTACCACTTGATGTCTTACCTCATTGTTTTACCTTTGTATTTTCCCCAGTACCCATCCATGTGTGATAATCTTCCAGCTATTTATCATGTCCACACAGTAAAGGTGGGTGAGTAATTCATTTCAGTTTAGTTTCAACCAGAATTTATCTATTTACACCTCTCAAACCTTGACCCAGACCTGAACACAATCTGTGGTCTGAAGGCTGCACATTTCTGAGCTTAAAATGCACCAAAATGTTTTTGCACACACATTTGATTTATGTGCATACTAAGAAAGAGGCATACATGTCTAAAATGTGCATAAACACACTTAAACCAATGCGTACAATCACTCTCAGAAAAATGCGTACATTTCAAAACAAATGTGAACAAACCTGAGAGAAAAGTGCATGGTTGTGAGTGCGATTGATGTGTACATTTGTGAAGTTTGGAAAATGTGCATGAACATATGCACACATTTCATGCAAAAAGACTCCCACCCTACCCACAAAACTGATAGACACACAAGAAGGAATGAGATTCAGGATGGACATCACAGAAGTTCTTCAATGAGCTCCTGTTTGCTGGCTCACACAATCCTACCACACAAGTTCTGTTGTCCACCTTTGACTAGTCTGCTTGAGCTAGCATCGCAGGACCAGATCTTAAGATATCGGTATTTGTTGGCATTCAGAGCGAGTTTATCATCCAGACAGATTTGAAAACAAACCATTTATTCTTCTGTATTTGTTATTTAATTCACACATGGCAACAGTTTATAACTGATATTCATTCCAGGAAACAAATCCAGTGTTACTGGGAAGCAAAAGAAGACAGTCAATCATGTAGTGAATCGTTAAACCATGGAATTCACTTCCCCAAGATGTAGTGATGGCCATGAGTTTGTCAGGCTTTAAAAGGGGGTTGGACAGATTTATGGAAGAGAAGGCTATCCATGGCGACTAGTCGTGACGGCTAGATGCCACCTCCAGAATCAGAGGCAGTGTGCTTATTATACACCAGTTGCCAGGGAACATGGCTGGGAGGGCGCTGTTGCAGTCATGTGTTGCTTGTGTGTTTCTTGTGAGCAACTGGTTGGCCATTGTGTGAACAGAATGATGGTCTAGATCAGTGGTTCTCAACCTTCCTAATGCCGCGACCCTTTAATACAGTTCCTCATGTTGTGGTGACCCCCAACCATAAAATTATTTTCATTCTTCTCTGTCATGGGATGGTTTGCTAATGAAAATAATACATAACAATAGCTTTAATAATACAAAAGATGATACATGACATAGTTCAGTCAATACAGTTTCCTAAGACCATCGGAAATATGTATTTTCCGATGGTCTTAGGCAACCCCTGTGAAAGGGTCATTCGACCCCCAAAGGGGTCCCGACCCACAGGTTGAGAACCGCTGGTCTAGATAGACCCTTGGTGCATCCAGCATGGGTCTTCTTATGTTCTTAATCTCTAAGTACCATTTCAGCAATCATATGCATGGCCTCCCGTTACAGTTAATGTATATTATTCATCTTCATGCTGATGTCAATTGAACCCCCAATCATCTTGAATTCTTCCAAAGCCCAACACACTGTCTAAACACAGCTCTTAGGGCATCCTGAACCTGTTTGTTCCTCAAGCAGTATATGAATGGGATCAGAAGAGGGGCAACAACAGTGTTAAGAACAGCCACCACCTTACTGAAGTCTAATTCATTGGTGCCTTTGGGTTTTATGTACATGAAAATACAACTGCCATAAATGATGGAAACAACAGTGATATGGGAAGCACAAGTGGAGAAGGCCTTCTGCCTCCCTGTAGTTGATGGGATGCGCAAGATAGTGGAAATAATTTTGACATAGGACACTAAGTTTACAGCCAGGGTCCCAAGGAGTGAGAGTATAGCAATGAGGGAATCAATGAGTTCCAACAGACTTGTGTCAACACATGCAAGTTTGATCAGTGGTCCATTGTCACAGAAAAAGTGATTGATGATGTTTGGACCACAAAACGGGATATGAAACAATGCAACTGCTGGACCTGTAATTAGTAATAATCCTCCAATCCAAGAGCAAAACGCCATCAATGAGCACATTTGACCTTTCATTATGGTTGGATAGTGTAGAGGGTTGCAGATGGCCACATATCTGTCGATCGACATGGCTGCCAGAAGAAAGAATCCTATGGTTCCCAGGACAAAATACAAATAGACCTGCAGGAAGCAACCAGGTAAAGAGATGGACTTATGGCCAGTGGCCATGTTGACCAGCGCTTTTGGGATGGTGGCACTGGTATACCCAATCTCAACAAACGCAACATGTCGAAGGAAGAAATACATCGGGGTGTGGAGCTGATGATTCACCAGTGTGATTATTAGGGATGTGCTCCGCTCCGATTAGGAGCGTAGAAGCAGTAGCGGATTGGCCTGCTCCGCCTTACCCAGAGGCGGAGTAGGAGCGGACCGCGGACCCCCTAGAAGCAAGGCGAAGAGAAGCGACCATTTTTCGGAGCTCCGAGTTCAGTCGGAGCGCTCCGGTCGCCATCTTGAAAACATTTCGCCATAGGATTGCATTGCGGCAAATAATCGCGCATAACTACGTTGTTTTTGAAGCTATCGTTCTGGAAATTCTTGTGCACAGAGAGTCGTGGATGGGGGTCATTTTGAGACCACTCTCACCTCTCTGCGTGCTGTGGTTCACGTGCAATATTTTTTTAAAAATCGGGTCAACCGCGGGGCTCAAACTGCGTTTCGGCTTTTCGCCCATAGGATTGCATTGAGGGAAAGAATCGGGGATAACTGGGGGGGGGGTTTAAGCTATCGTTCTGAAAATTCTTGTGCACAGAGAGTCGTGGATGGGGGTCATTTTGAGACCACTCTCAACTTTCTGCATCGTACGGGTCGCGGGCTAGAAGTTTTTTAAAAATAGGGTCAACCGCGGGGCTCCGTTTCGGCTTTTCGCCCATAGGATTGCATTGAGGGAAAGAATCGGGGATAACTGGGGGGGGGTTTAAGCTATCGTTCTGAAAATTCTTGTGCACAGAGAGTCGTGGATGGGGGTCATTTTGAGACCACTCTCAACTTTCTGCATCGTACGGGTCGCGGGCTAGAAGTTTTTTAAAAATCGGCGGGAAAAATACCTTTTTCAAAGGGCTGAGGGGCAGAGTCAGCTCCCGGTCATGATGATCCCAAAGTTGGAGGAGGGCATAGGCAAAACAGGTAACTTGGGATTCTGGGAAACTTCTCTTTCTTCATCTGAACGGGCTTTTCCCCGTGTTTTTTAACACAGTAGCCCCACCAAATGCACAAACACAACCTGAAATCATATACTAAGCCAAGAATAAGAGATAGAAAACACAGCACTGCTCCCCACCCTAACCTTGGTGAACAACTGAATCGATGTGGTGCAAGGGGATGAGCTCCCCTAGGGCATCTCATCGTGGACGTGCCCCCACTCTCTCCTGCACTGGAAGGCCATAGAGCCTTCCAAAGAGAGTAAAACGGTGGAGCAATGCCTATCATGAGTTGAAGTGAATGGTCACTTTTCAGTGGTGGAGCAATGCCTGTTATGAGTTGAAGTGAGCGTTTTACTTCTTCTCAGAGCTGTTGGTGGCTGTCTTGAACTGGCAGCTACTTCCCCCTCCCCCGGGCACGTCCCCCTATTGCTGGTAAAAGACAGATATAGCCTTTTTTTTTTAATTCTTCTTGCTGTTTATTGAGCAACACTGCTGCTTTTAATTCCACCCCTCCTTTGTTTATTGATTGATTTATTCCATTTTATATGCATTACTGGCTTATCCTTGGCTCCCTTCCTTATGCCCCCAGAAATGCCAGCTGCATGCCTGCCTGCCTTCCCTCCCTCCTCCCCTGCCCACCTCGCAGGGATGTTGTGTGTGGGGTGCCCGATTTTCAAAAATTCGCCAAAAATCAGGGGATGATGGGATTGCCTTGAAACTTGGCGTGTGTGTGTATACGCCCATGAGGTGTCATGGTGCCAAACGTGAGGTTTCTAACTTCAACGGAAAAAAAGTTGTTTACTTTTTTAGCTTTCAATGCAACCCTATGGGGGGGCAAAAACGGAGCTCCGGATCCGGATCCGGAGCTCCGAGCGGAGCGGAGCGGAAGTGGGCGGAGCGGGGGCGGGGCGGAGCGACCCGCTCCGAAAAATGGCGGATCTGCAAGTGAAGCGGAGCGGGGGGTCCGTGCACACCCCTAGTGATTATAATAATCAGCAGATTTCCTGCGATTGTCAAAAGATATATGCTGAACAATAGGAGACCAAGCAATATTTCAAGTTGATGGTTGTCGGTAAAGCCCAAGAGTATGAATTCCCTCACTACAGTGCTATTTCTCATTTTAGCTCATCCCTAAAAGTAAAATGAAGAGAAATGATTAATTAGGATTGCATTAGTTTATTCCAGAGAAGTAAAAATGGCACAACTTTGATTCTCTGCAATCCAGTCAAAATGATAATTACTGATATAATTAAGAACTTGAGGAGGAACAGCCACATTCATTACCAATGTTGCTTTAGGCCAAATCCAACATCAACCAAGGGATGTGAGGAACCTCTCGGAGAAATTCCAAATGAAACTCATAGAATCGTTGAAATTTGGAGTAGGAAGGTACCCTGGAAGTCATATGGTAGAATCATCTACTCAATGCAGGGCCTTCAATGTAGGGTGCAATTGCAGCATCCCTGACAGATGGCTATCCTCGGGCTCATCTACACCAAGCAGGATATTCCACTATGAAAGGGGTATGAAAGCAGTATATAAAAGGCAGAAGCCACACGACTGCTTTATAGTGGTATGGATGTGCACTGCAGGATCTACACTACTGCTTTATGGTGGTGCTGAAGTGCACTGACAACTGTTGGGGCCCATGCAGGATATAGCACTATGAAAGTGGTATGAAAGTGGTATATGGTATGTGTCAAATGGGCCCCAACAGTCATGAGTGCACTTCAGCACCACCATAAAGCAGTAGTGCACATCCATCCCTCCTGCTACCAACTATAACTGCTGAACTTTCCAACTAAGATTGTAGTGCCTGAATTTGCTTTCCTTTCCCCCCTCCTCCTCCTCCTCCTCCCTCCCAATCCCCTTTCCTTTTGTGTCATGTCTTTTAGATTGTAAGCCTGTGGGCAGGGACTGTCAAGAAATACTTTTGTAAGCCGCCATGAGAGCCTTTTTTGGCTAAATGGCGGCATAAAAATCCTTAAATAAATAAATAAATAAATAAATAAATAAATAAATACCACTATAAAGCAATAGTGTGGTTCCTGCCTTTTATATACCACTTTCATACCACATTCATAGTGGAATATCCTGCTTGGTGTAGATGAGCCCCATATCTACTCCTTTGGGTTCTCTCAAAAATCCTTAGATGTTCTGCCAAAAAGTACTCCTGAATTTTGCTTACACATCTGTTTCGGAGTCTGCTCTAGTCTATTCTGTTCTGACTTTATACTGTTAGTTTTACCCTACCCAGTGCCTGTTTACCCTACCCTGTGCCTGTTTGCATTCTCTTCCCCTCCTTATTGTTTTATTATGATTTTATTAGAATGTAAGCCTACGCGGCAGGGTCTTGCTATTTACTGTTTTACTCTGTACAGCACCATGTACATTGATGGTGCTATATAAATAAATAAATAAATAATAATAATAATAATAATAATAATAATAATATTCTCCTCTACTCTAACTACAGCTAGTTATTAATTAATCTTTCTTCTACATATATTAGGTAATGACTAGAGCCACTAATCTTGTATTTAAGACCAATAGTGTGCTTGGTATTACGGCCCAAGCACTGTCGAATGTGCGTGCGGTGATGTACAAAAGATGAGAAAAGGGTTGAAGGCATGTCAAACATTAGCAGTGCATGACTCTGAGCAGAGCTAAAACGAATGAACCTGGGGGGAAAATAGCTTCCTGAGTTTTTCATCCTAGTTGTGGGTGGTGAACTTGGAGGGAGCATTTCAATGATTTTCACCAGGGAGAGGAGACAGTCCCCAACCATTTATTGGGGGCAGTTCCACCAGAGTGACCATATGAAAATGAGGACAGGGCTCCTGTATCTTGGACAGAATGGTGGTCACCAAAAATAAATGGCAGATGATACAGTGAGAATATTTGGCAAAATTTGGCGAGAAAACTGTATTTCCCAAACATTTTCTTGCAAAAGTCTCTTCTGAGAAATTTTGCCTCAGCTCTAAATTTTATGTCCAATAACATTTCAAAATTCTGATTGGCTCATCAAAATACCAAAGCTTTTCGAAACTCAAATTGGAGAGATCTTTTACAGAAAAATAAGGAAATCTGAGTCGTAAAGAAATCAATATAAATAAATAAATAATAATAATAATAATAATAATAATAAGCATGGACCTCCGTAACATTCTATACCTGAGAGAGCGCCTTCTCCCTTACCAACCTGCCCGGTCACTGAGGTCATCCGAGGGCCTGCTCCTGGTGGTTCCACCTAGATCCATCCTCCGATTGGAATCCACCAGGGGAAGAGCCTTCAGCGTGGTGGCCCCCCTCCTGTGGAATTCCCTGCCTCTGGAGGTCAGGCAGGCTCCAACCTTGTACTCCTTTCGGCGCCTCCTAAAAACATCTTTATTCCAAGAAGCCTTTCTTTAACATGCAGCCTTGGATTTCTGTGTTGTTGTTTTTTGCTTCTTTTTAAATTTTGTTTTAACTGTTTTATTCTATTTTTATTTTCATTTTACATTGTACACTGCTCCGAAATTTTTCAATGGGGAGCAGTATATATATATATTCTAAATAAATAAATAAATAAATAAATAAATAAATAAAATAAACATTCTATACAACAATGTACTTGTTTCAACATGTCTATAGCATTTTCTCCTATTTGCAGCCTTCAATGTGGATCTTTTGGTAAAACAACAATAACAACAATATTGTGAGTTTGAAATATGTTGAGTTTGCTTATTTATCTCCCATGTATCTTCTGGTTTTGCCTTCACAAGGCATCTGTTCTTATGCCAAAGACACAGTGGGAATTTTGCTTTGTGCCACTCGGAATTTTGTATTTACATTTTTTTAAAAAAATCTTGCCTCTTCACGATGAAACTCATACAGAAAATAAGAATAAAAGCCACAAATAAAATTAAAACAGAACCAACAGTAGCAACAGTGAGGAAAAAAACAAACACGTGATGTCCTTCACCAAACGCTGTGGACTATGTGTTCACCTAGTACCTATACAATAGACAATACATGCAAATATCTTTTGTTTCACAGTTGGGGTGCTACCACAGAGAAAGTCCTGTTGCCAGTTGCCATTCAGCTGAGCTCTAAATGTGGAAACAATTTGAGGAGAGTCTCAGAACATGATGTTGTGGAATGGAAATATAACATTCATGTAGGATAAGGCAGTCTGCTTCCAGGCCATTCAGAGTTATAGATCCAAAGCAAGCATTTTTGAATTCTACCCATAAATACATAGGGAAGATAATGTTGATATGTTGACACCTGCAGTATTTGTTTGCCCACCCTCAGCTATATGATCACTGGATTGCATCTCATTATTTTTTATCCTGCATTTTCCTTGATTTGATTTTGCTCCCAGAGCATCAGACTGCAGCAGCCCAAACGAGTTATCCCTACTTCAGCAGCTGTGCGGGGTAGAGAACAGCTAAGGGGAGAATCCAGGCACAAAGGGAATTGAAAAGCACTTTCTTTTTTCTTCCCTCTCCATTCTGAAAATAACACCAAGGCAAACAGATGGAGTGCTGAAGATGGGGAGAAACCCCCCACCCCAAATAAATGTCTATGTATGAGGAAGGGGCTTACAGATAAGGAGCTGCTTCCTGTCCAGGGTGGGTGGCTGCCACGGCAGCAGAAGGTTGCAATGGGGAGAGAGAGCCTTAGTCCTAGGAGACTTGTGAGATCCAATACTGCCTCTTGCTACCTTTATGTATAGCTATTTTATTTTATTTTTTAAAAACATCACCAACACAGACATCACATATAATACATACAAACAAAGGTATACATGAAACAACTATACTTACATTAAAAACATTTAAAGTAAAGGTTGAAGTACAGTTTTTAGCCCTCTTCCTGCCAAAAATGCCAAATAATTTCTTAATTACCATTTATATGCCAATCAAATTCAGTTCTTTGTTATGATTTATCTGAGGGCTCATCTACACCAAGCAGGATATTGCACTATGAAAGCGGAATATAAAAGGCAGGAGCCACACCAAGCAGGATATAGTGGTATGAAAGCGGTCTATGGTATGTGTCAATGGCCCCCTACAGTTGTCAGTGCACTTCAATACCGCTATAAAGCAGTAGTGTGGCTCTTGCCTTTTATATACCGCTTTTATAGTGCAATATCCTGCTTGGTTTTAGAATTTTAAATTTTGTATACTCGTTTTTATCTTAATTTTAGAATTTCTGTAAACCGCCCAGAGAGCCCTGGCTATGGGAGAGGTATATAAGTGCAATAAATAAATATAAATAAATATTGGTGTAGATGTGCTCTCAGGCCATAGCTAGACTTAAGGTTTATCCCGGGATCGTCCCGGGGTCATCCCTGCCTACTCCCGGGATCCCCTGTGTATCATTTACCTGAACAGGGATGACCCCAGGACGATCCCGGGATAAACCTTAGGTCTAGCTAAGGCCTCAGTCTCATACACTGGATTCACAGAATTGTACTTCATTTCTCTCTAATCCCTCCTCTTTTCCTCTCTTTCCCCATCTTAATACTAAAATCCACAAACACATCATTTTTCTCTGTCTCTTTCAGATGTTCTATCAAAGGTTTCCATTCCAGCATAAACATAGTTGTTGACCTTTCTCTCATTATCGCTGTAAGTTTTGCCATCTCTGCAAGTTCCAACATCTTCAACATCCATTCGTCCATTGCTGGTATTGTCTCACTCTTCCAGGTTTGTGCGTATAACAATCTTGCTGCTGTTGTCATATACAAAAATAAAGTTCCCCCTTCTCTTTTAGTTGTTGCTACCTTTATGTATAGCAAACCTCTCCCAGCTGCGCCTATGCTCACCCACAAACAGCCGCGGGACCTGCTCCCCCATGTGCAAGCGTCTAGCGAAATTCCAAGCTTCCCCTATAACTACCTGAGCAGCCAGGAGGAAAATGAGCCCCTCTGCCTCCCCTCCTCCTCACCAAGCTGCTCAGCCTGAGCTGCCTCCTTCCTTCCCCTCGGATCCCCACTCTCAAACGCCTGCCTTCCTCGTCTTCCCTGTCTCCTTATGCCCTTTAAAGTTGAAGGCTTAGCAAAAGTTTCGGCAAATTGGCACCTTCAAATATGCACATTTTAGGGGTTTAAAATCCGGCGGAGCAGCAGAGGGACGGCTGCATCATGTGTCGAGCGACACAGAAATGTGCAGCTAAGGTGAGTTATAGAAGCCATATAGATGTACCCTTTGTTACAGCAGGTCCTCTCCACTCATAGGATCTTCTATGGCCTTAGCTAGACCTAAGGTTTATCCCGGGATCGTCCTGGGGTCATTCCTGTTCATGTAAATGACACACAGGACATCCCAGGAGCAGGCAGGGACGATCCCGCAATAAACCTTAGGTCTAGCTAAGGCCAAAGTCAGTCCAAGCATGACACACTGCAGTAGCTTTAACTAATCTAAAGGATTCTGTGAGGATGCATGTTGCAATTCACAATTAGTCGCAAATAATATTAAAGGTAAGACTGTATGTTACCTCTGTTCAGGACCAAAGCTCAGCAAAGTACTCACCTCTTACACCTCCACTCAGACAAGAGGGCATTCGGCTGTCCTCTCACACTCTTGCATCTATGGTCTTATTTCAGCAGATGAAATGCAAACTCGTAGAAGCTCCAGGCCACGGTAAGCAAGCTTAAAGCATTAGCCTTGATGAGACTGGCTAGCTCCTGCTGCTCATGCAAACAGAAGGATTGTCGAAGTTCCATTCACTCAGCATTTTTCAGAGCCCGTCACATTCTGTATCCTTAATGCCTTCTAGATGTATTTTGGGGGGAGGATTGGTTCAGAAACCAATTCTCAGTAATTTTATTGCACATATTCCCTTGCACCTGGAGGAACAAAGAAACCACGTGGTGCAGGTTCATATCCTGAAGCATATAGAGCAAAGGGTATTCAGTTTTTGCTTGTTAGGATACCCAAGGGACATTAGATTGGTTTCTGCGAGAGGCGGGAAACTGAGTGAACATCTTATGAAATAAACTCATGCTACAACAAATTACCCTCTAAGTACCTTAGGTTGTCTATCTGCTTTCTGTGTGGCTGTTGTTCTGGGATCTAAAGAAACATAAAAATAGTGAGCAGTGTATCTGCCAATTTTGGTCTGACTCAGTTTCTAATTTTTCCAACATTAAATTGTCATCATCCCATTTCTAGATCAGTTTGCAATTTTTCTTAAAGAAGACGGCAGAAAGAAAATATTTGATTGACCTAATATATGAATGTTTGCAAACACATTTCCTTAATAAAATGCATTTTTGTCAATAATTTCCACCAATATACAGATTTGTGTGTTTGTGTGTGTGTCTGTGTGTGTTATCCTCTAACATACTCAGTTTTGTGTACTTTTTTTTTGATGAAAGAATTGCATTGCAAATGAGCGGACTTTGAAACAGAGGTGTGTTTTAGTTCATGTTTTGGTTTGGAAAGTGCGAATTAAGTCATTTTGCAATCAAATGGAAACCAAAGGATTCCTCCATCCCTACTGAAAATGGCTCCCCCCCGAATGCTCCTCTGTGATGTTTTATGTCGAATCTTAGCTGGGATTATCTTAAAATGGGTGAAAATATTCCACATAGTCATTAATGCCACTACCACCCATCATTGTTATCACTGTGTCCCCTTTGACACCATGGCCTCATCTACACTAAGCAGGATATTCCATTATGAAAGTGATATGAAGGAAAGGAAAGGAACCTCTCGTGCAAGCACTGAGTCATTACTGACTCTTGGAGGGATGCCAGCTTTCGCTGACGTTTTCTTGGCAGGCCTTATAGCGGGGTGGTTTGCCGTTGCCTTCCCCGGCCGTTATTACCTTTCCCCCAGCTAACTGGGTACTCATTTTACCGACCTTGGGAGGATGGAAGGCTGAGTTGACCCGAGCTGGCTGCCTGAAACCAGCTTCCGCTGGGATCGAACACAGGCCATAGGGAGAGTTTCAGCTGCAGAAACTGCAGCTTTACTGCTCTGCGCCACACGAGTATATAAAATTTTGGAGCCATGCTACTGCTTTATAGCAGTATTGAAGTGTGCTGAGAACTGTTGGGGCCTTTGACCTAGGGAATGTCTAGACCAGGAGAGAGAGGGGGGAGGATCTCAAGATATTCTGCTTGCGAGAGCCTCCCTTTGTCCAGATGCACACATGACATCCAAGGAGGAATGTCTGTTGAGGCCCATTGACACATTTCATATTTACCGCTTTCATAGTTTTATATCCTGCTTGGTGTAGATGTGTCAATGGGCCCCAACAGTTGTCATTGCACTTCAATACCGCTATAAAGCAGTAGTGTAGATCCTGCCTTGTATATACTGCTTTCATACTGCTTTCATAGTGGAATATCCAGCTTGGTGTAGATGGGCCCAGCATCTCCAGGTAGGGCTAGGAAGGAGTCCATCCTGAAACCCCGGAGAGCTACTGCCATCAGGACCAATGGTCTCATTCAGTATAAGCCAGCTTCCTATGTTCCAGTGGGCTTGGCCACTAGTCCTGGGATCTTTAATGATCTTCTTTTTGGGGTGGTTGGTTAGCTTTTTTGAATGCTAACTGGCGTGCAGGACTTAGACTATTATTATTATTATTATTATTTATTTATTTATATAGCACCATCAATGTACATGGTGCTGTACAGAGTAAAACAGTAAATAGCAAGACTCTGCCGCATAGGCTTACTAGAGTTCACTTTAAATGCATTCTATTTTCTGGCGCACAAGAACTATTTCAGTGTCTCTTGGAAGGACTACATATCCCAAGGGAGATTTCTCTCAAACTCCTAAAATACCATGGAGACGAAGATGACAGAGAGGGAGAAAAGTTCCTTTGCCCTGTTCTCTCAATGGCACTGCTTCCAAGGCATCATCCTTAGTTAAAATTTAAAAAAAGGGGGGGAGTTTTGAGAGAATGGTTTGGGGATAGGAGATATCAGATCAATATCTGTTATAGGTTTATCTACAAGAGATATTGATCTGAGCCAGAGAAGGTTTAGGGTGTTCAGGGATAGGGCTCATGCATCCTTTGAGGTGGGATTCTAAATTGATGTCACTGTCACATCTTGAGTATTGAAAAGGAAACTTCATAATTTATCAGTCACCTAATGCTGTGTAATATTAAACATCATTCCATAGCAGCTCTGAAATACCAGCAGGTATCCACTAGCCAGTTTCAGATATTCAAACCCATTAGTGGGATGTCAAGTATAGATAGGAGCGATTCAGCAAAATATTCAGATTTTCACAAAACGTTCCAGCCATTATTAAAGTTCATGAAACTCACAATTCACAAAAATCTCACAAACAGAGTTTGGGGTGGCAGTGAGGAAAGAACCTGGATTTCAACTTGGGGCGTTACTAGACGCTCTAGGGCGTGTTACCTTCCGCAGTCACGCCGAGGCTTCCAGATGACGTTCACGAGGATCCGCCGTTATCCTGCGGTGAAGCCTCTTTCTCCCGACTTTAAAAAAGTGAGTTCTAGTGCGCCTTTTCCTGGCGTCCCGCGGTAATTCGGAGTACGTGTGGGAGGATGTGAGGTCACTGCGGTCCGCACTGGGCAGGAAAAGGCGTGCTAAGGGGGAGTGGTCAGCGGCTTCGGTCAAGCCGCCTCCGCCATTTGCGCGCAGTCTGCCAGCTGGGGCAGCGTGGCGGAGCGGCTTTTTTTTTTTACTCCCCCACTGACAGTTTGCGCAGGAACGGAGGAACGGAAAAGTGGCTGGTGACTCGTTGCGGTGGGCAGCTACCGTGGCTGCATAATGGCGGTGCTGTACGCTGCCTGTTAGTGTGGGTACCAGGCTGGCAGAGGGCAGAGCTGTTTGTGGGCTGCTGCCATGGCTACGGCCAGATGTGGGTTGGCTCCTTGGGATGGGGCACAGGGCACAGAGGCGATCATCACCGCCGACACCTCAGAGGCATGATGGGAGATGTAGGCACAGAGTGCCCATGCAGACGATTGACCTCGGGTCATATGACACCCGCCACGACCCCCATCAGGAAGTGAGCGCATCAATGTTGACCCTCAACAGCACCAGCAGCACTTCATCTGGCACTGGCACTGCCGTCGCTGCCGCCGCCGGGGCCAGCGGCGGCATCGCTGACGGCTGCGCAAGTTTGCGGTCTTTCGGACGTGCGCAAATCGTGCAGCGAGCGAAAAAAAAGCCGCGGCAATCAGGCCGGTGTGGCTGCGCAACCGTGCTCGCGGCGGCAGCAGCACAACTGGCGCAAACTTCCACCACAAATCGAAGGCAGGTGTGGAGCATGAGGCGTCACGGCTGAATGGGAAAATCCGCTTTCACCGCTCCTCAACGACGGAACACCTGGTAGGTCTAGCAAAGCCCTTGGTTTGGATTCCAGAGCAGTTAGCAGCCATGTAGGTGCCACATCAGAACAATTTGGTCTGTAGCATGAGCCTCTTTCATCAGAGACACAATAAGTTGCCTGCTCCTTAGAGAAGCAAGACTAATGTCCCTTGTGTATTCTAACAATGAAAAAACCCACCTAACATTTCTTCTGCTTTATGCTCATCTGTATCAACATGTACCGTTCGTTACCTATGAGAGATTGCTTTCGTGTTCGCTACTGGTATATAGAGATGGAAACATACATGCAATAAACAATTACAGAGGCTGCTGGTTTTTTGGTGTAACTGAAATCTCTTCTAGAAGGCATTAAGGTAAAAAATTTTTGCTACATTCCTTGCTACATTCCATGAAAGTAGGTTTAAGGGTTGAAACTCAATCATTTGCCTGGGCAGCAGGAGAGGATCACCTCCATCGAACCTGGGAAGGGCCTTTTGTTAATGTAGATTAAGGCTGGTGAGTATTTTGTTGAGTGCTGACTTGTGGGAGGTGGATGGAGATGACTTTGAGTATGCCATTTTCTACTTGAGATTGTGTTTATTCACAACATCATCTGTAAATGGAATCCCTGTGTCTACATTGTGCCTTTGATACAAGTATATACATGATAAGGGGTCCCACGTGTGCAAACAAGAACATTGACCTTAGTTTCTGAATTGTTCATTTATTTCATTGGTTATGACTGTAGTTCCAAGGCTGTGAACAGCAAGTGAACCAGTGTGTGTGGGAAGGACCACAGGGCTGGATTTTTAACAGACAAAATGTATCGGGTAGAAATTAAGTGGCTCAAATTCCTCCTTCATGATAGCCTGATTTCAAAATTAGTTTTCACATTTCCTTTTATTCACATTGGATTTAAATTCTGAAAATCACATTTCAGTTTTGAATAATGTTCCAAATATGACATTATGGAAGATTAGTTTTAGCTCTAATACCAATCATTGATGGACAGTTCTCTATATTTCAACACACAGCTGTATGCCACACACATGCACAAGTAGTATCATTTATACTATCATTTAGTTTAACATGTAACTGATAGATGAGTACATTTTTCAGTGAGTTTCATCATATTTCTCATTTGTCACTGAATTTAGCCCAACCTTGGGTCCAAAGACTTTTTTTCAACCTTGGGTCCTCTGATGTTGTTGGACCATGAATCCTGACCAGTGGTGAGAGGTTTTAGGGATTCGGTACTTGCCAGTGTTCAATTTCCATTGGAATATGGTCATTAGAGGCTATTGGCATTGTGTAGTTATATTTGCATCTATTTACAAAAATCCCCACAAGAAACATGTTGAGCGTAGGTGAAGGCTCATCGCTGAATATTCCCAAAGTCTTCTTTACCCATAGGTCTTGGTGGGAGGGAAGCTTGCACAACTAATGGCGCTTTAAGAGCACAAGCTCAGTTCTCTCTCCATTGATATGGTCGTCCAGATGAACTCCCTCCAAACTCACAAGAATATATTAACAGACTGTGTTGATTTAATGGAAGAGAATCAAAGATAAATGACTTAATCCAATCAAAAGAAGCCTTAATGATTCATTTATTTTCGCTTTGCTTTTAGGGGTGCCCCAAAATGCAGAATAGCACCATGGTGAGGGAATTTATACTCTTGGGCTTCACTCACAACCGTCGGCTTGAAATCTTTCTTTTCTTCTTTTTATTCATCACATATCTTTTGACAATATTAGGGAACACAGTAATTATTGTGATCACATTGATGAGTCACCACCTCTACACTCCTATGTATTTCTTCCTTCGACACTTTGCCATTTTGGAGATTGGGTTCACCACCACTGTTATTCCCAAAGCTTTGGCCAATATAGCTCTGGGTCATAAGGCTATCTCTTTACACGGTTGCTTCACACAGTTTTTTCTGTACTTTGTTCTTGGAACCACAGAATTCTTTCTCCTGGCTGTCATGTCCATTGACAGATATGTGGCCATCTGCAACCCTCTTCACTACCCAACTATAATGAGTGATAAAATCTGCTCATTGCTTGTGCTTGGCTCTTGGATAGGGGGGTTATTTTTAATTATAGGTCCAGCAGTTGCATTATTGCAGATGCCATTCTGTGGCCCAAACATCATCAACCACTTTTTCTGTGACAATGGACCACTGATCAAACTTGTATGTGTTGACACAAGTGTGTTACAATTAATGGATTTCATTATTGCTACTCTCTCCCTCTTTGGGACTTTGGCCATAAACATTGCATCCTACGGCAATATTATTTCCACTATTCTGCACATCCCATCAACCACAGGGAGGCAGAAGGCCTTCTCCACTTGTGCTTCCCATATCACTGTGGTCTCCATCACTTATGGCAGTTGCATTTTCATGTACATAAAACCAAAAGGTAACAGCAACTTAGACTTTGGCAAGATGGTTGCTGTTCTGAACACCGTTGTGTCTCCTCTACTGAATCCATTCATATACTGTCTGAGGAACAAGCAGGTCCAAGGTGCCTTGAGAGATACATTCAGGCTGTGTAATGTGTTTTCTAAGAACCCAAGATGTTTGAGGATATGACTGAGATCAGCACAGACCTGAAAATCAAATGCTTAGCTTTGAATCAAGCCATTTTGCCATTTCCATCATGTAACAATGCATTTTGTTCAAGGGCTGAATGTCAGTTACGAATCGATAATATGTGTGAAAAGTATCAAATATGAATAAATTCCAAATCATTTTGGTATGAAATAATAAATGTGAATTTAATATCAGGCATTAAGTATTCTGGCTTTGATCCAGACTTTTTCATACTTTCAATAGACTCATTGAAATCAATGGGAGTTAAGATATCTCTTAATAACTTACATGCTCTTGATTTCATTGGACCTCTTCTAGACATGTCGAAGTCTGTATCCAGCCCTCTGTTTGGAATGTCCAATATGTTTTAATAACAGATATAAATCCTCCTCTTAGCAAACCCAACTGAAGCAAGGCGGTCAGAGCTGATGAATTGTTTCATGTGGTGGTGATCAATAACCTGGCGTTTAACATGCTTAGGGTTGAGATTACCAGGGTTAAAGACAGGAGGCAAAATGCCAGGAGAAAGAACAAGGCATTAAAATGTGCAATCTAACTCCAAGCAACAGTCTTATTGCTTGAATCTAGAAATGGATTTACTCACCCAAACATATCAAGTTCTCTTCTGTCCCCCAAATAAGGATTCACCAGGCCCAAGGGCGGTCAGAAACCTGGCACCAGCGTCATATACAATTCAGCTTTATCGTGGTGTTGTTGTTTAAGTGATGCAGTGGAATGATTCTTGCCTATCAATCTCCATCGGTACCAGAACTGAATGTCTCCAGACCTGGATCTCAAAAGCTAACTTCCCCTATCTCACACAGGGGAGACGTGATAGAGGTGTACAAAATTATGCATGTTGTGGAGAATGTGGATATTGATCTGATATGTCCTATCATATCAGATCAATATCCACAGGGAGACATTTTTCTCCCTCTCTCAAATTACTAGAATACATGAAGCTGATTGGTGGGAGATTTAGGACAAATAAAAGGAAGTCCTTCTTCACACAGCGCATTGTTCAATTATGGAACTCACTACCACAAGATGTAGTAATGGCCACCAATTTGGATGGCTTTAAAACAGGGTTGGATGAATTCCTGGAGGTGAAGGCTATCCTGGGGCAGGAAGGGATGATCCCTCCTGGGATAAATGGGACGGCTTTTAGCCTGATTTCCCCCGCAGTCTTGGGATCGTCTGAACACCCTGGGAGATGTGGGTGGCCATTCCAGCTTTGTCCCGCCTCCTCACGAGTAAACACGAGGAGGCAGGAACCGGGCACAGAGCTCTTTGGGCGCTCCATACCTATTGGAGTGGGTGGGAGGCAGGTTCAGGTTTTCCACCCCCCCTTACCTTTTCATTGGAGCACACATGCACTCCTCTCTCATTTTTTTTAAAAAATGGCCGCTGCGACATCCTTCCCGGCTGTTACGCAGCTGTCTGGAAACCCAGAGAGGATCACAGAAGCCGGTAAGTCCACTATCCTCCCCCTACACCCTTGTGGTATAGACAAGCCTGTATTTTTAAATTGTTGGTTGTTTTTATGCTCTTCATGGTTGTAATTTTTGTAAACCGCCCAGAGAGCTTCGGCTATTGGGCAGTATAAAAATGTAATAAAGAAATAAATAAGAAAGCAGTATCTGGAATGTGGATTGTGCCCCAACAGTTATCAGTGCACTTCAGTACTGCTTAAACGCAGTAGTGTAGATCTAGCCCTCGTTTTATTTGATCTATGAGAAAACCAGTGTGTGTACCATGCATCACCAATACTTTCAAGTAAGTTCCATTGTATGGACAGGATAGGAGAGGGTCTTATGATAAAATTTGTGACCCATCAAGCTGAAAATACCCCACCAGTGATACGGTGTGGCCCGTCACATCTTTGGCAACCCCACGCCTTGTGCAGGCAACAAACACAGGAGATTAATCAAACACTAATGCTTCAAAGTGTTTTCTTTGACCTCAAACTCACCCCCCTATCAAAAAGAGCCACCAGCCTACAGCTGCGGACTGAGTTGAATTTTTTGACACATGTTTCATTGACAACAAATACCTGACTTCCAAATCATGGACTGGATGCAGATGTAGTCATGCTCAGAGTAACCCAATTGACAACCTAGGGAGAAGTTAGTAATGAGTAATGCAAGTCCCACTGATTTCAATGGAACTATTCTAAGGCTCTTTCTACACCTAAGGGTTATCCCAGGAAAATGGAGGGGTCATCCCTGCCTGCTTCCGGGATCCCCTGTGTGTCATTTGGATACACAGGGATGATCCCAGGACGATCCTGGGGAAAAAGGAAGGTGCAGAAATTGCCTAAGAATGCTTAAGTCTTGTTCTACCCCAATTTCTTTGGAGTTCAGATGCCATCTCTCTCATGGAGCATCCATCCCACAAATGCATTAATTAACTCAGTATCTGTGATTCTGTTTGTTTCCAAATGTCCTGAACTCCTAAATTAACACTTTTCAGACCACATGGTCATGTCCACTGACAGGTTTATGCTAATGTATTGTTTATTTTTTATTTAGATTTTAAAACCATACTTTATCCACAGGACCCCAAGATGATGTACACAACATTAAAAACAGACAACTCCAATATAAAAAAAAAACCATTCTGAAAAACATGTAAGACAAGACCAACCAAACCTCTGTTCATGCAGCTGAAATTCTGACCATAGCATCAGGGGTGTGAAACCTCTGGCCCAGGAGACAAATCTGGACTACCTGGTCTCAATAGCTCCCAGATAGCCATGTGACCTTCCCTTGACCACACCTCTTTCCCTTAATTGCCAATAATTTGGTGATTTCCTGGCTTTTTGTGTTTTTGTGGGAGACTATTAGGACTCCTGGAGGGAAGATAAAGTGGGTAAAGGACACAATATGTCATGACTGTGAAACAAGGAATTCCTCAAACCAGTTTGAACTGATCAGACTATTCATTGTCTCCAAGGTCTCCAGTTTAACAGATTCTTCTACAACTTGATGTCTTACCTCATTGTTTTACCTTTGTATTTTCCCCAGTACCCATCCATGTGTGATAATCTTCCAGCTATTTATCATGTCCACACAGTAAAGGTGGGTGAGTAATTCATTTCAGTTTAGTTTCAACCAGAATTTATCTATTTACACCTCTCAAACCTTGACCCAGACCTGAACACAATCTGTGGTCTGAAGGCTGCACATTTCTGAGCTTAAAATGCACCAAAATGTTTTTGCACACACATTTGATTTATGTGCATACTAAGAAAGAGGCATACATGTCTAAAATGTGCATAAACACACTTAAACCAATGCGTACAATCACTCTCAGAAAAATGCGTACATTTCAAAACAAATGTGAACAAACCTGAGAGAAAAGTGCATGGTTGTGAGTACGATTGATGTGTACATTTGTGAAGTTTGGAAAATGTGCATGAACATATGCACACATTTCATGCAAAAAGACTCCCACCCTACCCACAAAACTGATAGACACACAAGAAGGAATGAGATTCAGGATGGACATCACAGAAGTTCTTCAATGAGCTCCTGTTTGCTGGCTCACACAATCCTACCACACAAGTTCTGTTGTCCACCTTTGACTAGTCTGCTTGAGCTAGCATCGCAGGACCAGATCTTAAGATATCGGTATTTGTTGGCATTCAGAGCGAGTTTATCATCCAAACAGATTTGAAAACAAACCATTTATTCTTCTGTATTTGTTATTTAATTCACACATGGCAACAGTTTATAACTGATATTCATTCCAGGGAACAAATCCAGTGTTACTGGGAAGCAAAAGAAGACAGTCAATCATGTAGTGAATCGTTAAACCATGGAATTCACTTCCCCAAGATGTAGTGATGGCCATGAGTTTGTCAGGCTTTAAAAGGGGGTTGGACAGATTTATGGAAGAGAAGGCTATCCATGGCGACTAGTCGTGATGGCTAGATGCCACCTCCAGAATCAGAGGCAGTGTGCTTATTATACACCAGTTGCCAGGGAACATGGCTGGGAGGGTGCTGTTGCAGTCATGTGTTGCTTGTGTGTTTCTTGTGAGCAACTGGTTGGTCACTGTGTGAACAGAATGATGGTCTAGATAGACCCTTGGTGCATCCAGCATGGGTCTTCTTATGTTCTTAATCTCTAAGTACCATTTCAGCAATCATATGCATGGCCTCCCATTACAGTTAATGTATATTATTCATCTTCATGCTGATGTCAATTGAACCCCCAAAGGGGTCCCGACCCACAGGTTGAGAACCGCTGGTCTAGATAGACCCTTGGTGCATCCAGCATGGGTCTTCTTATGTTCTTAATCTCTAAGTACCACTTCAGCAATCATATGCATGGCCTCCCGTTACAGTTAATGTATATTATTCATCTTCATGCTGATGTCAATTGAACCCCCAATCATCTTGAATTCTTCCAAAGCCCAACACACTGTCTAAACACAGCTCTTAGGGCATCCTGAACCTGTTTGTTCCTCAAGCAGTATATGAATGGGATCAGAAGAGGGGCAACAACAGTGTTAAGAACAGCCACCACCTTACTGAAGTCTAATTCATTGGTGCCTTTGGGTTTTATGTACATGAAAATACAACTGCCATAAATGATGGAAACAACAGTGATATGGGAAGCACAAGTGGAGAAGGCCTTCTGCCTCCCTGTAGTTGATGGGATGCGCAAGATAGTGGAAATAATTTTGACATAGGACACTAAGTTTACAGCCAGGGTCCCAAGGAGTGAGAGTATAGCAATGAGGGAATCAATGAGTTCCAACAGACTTGTGTCAACACATGCAAGTTTGATCAGTGGTCCATTGTCACAGAAAAAGTGATTGATGATGTTTGGACCACAAAACGGGATATGAAACAATGCAACTGCTGGACCTGTAATTAGTAATAATCCTCCAATCCAAGAGCAAAACGCCATCAATGAGCACATTTGACCTTTCATTATGGTTGGATAGTGTAGAGGGTTGCAGATGGCCACATATCTGTCGATCGACATGGCTGCCAGAAGAAAGAATCCTATGGTTCCCAGGACAAAATACAAATAGACCTGCAGGAAGCAACCAGGTAAAGAGATGGTCTTATGGCCAGTGGCCATGTTGACCAGCGCTTTTGGGATGGTGGCACTGGTATACCCAATCTCAACAAACGCAACATGTCGAAGGAAGAAATACATCGGGGTGTGGAGCTGATGATTCACCAGTGTGATTATAATAATCAGCAGATTTCCTACGATTGTCAAAAGATATATGCTTAACAATAGGAGACCAAGCAAGATTTCAAGTTGATGGTTGTCGGTAAAGCCCAAGAGTATGAATTCCCTCACTACAGTGCTATTTCTCATTTTAGCTCATCCCTAAAAGTAAAATGAAGAGAAATGATTAATTAGGATTGCATTAGTTAATTCCAGAGAAGTAAAAATGGCACAACTTTGATTCTCTGCAATCCAGTCAAAATGATAATTACTGATATAATTAAGAACTTGAGGAAGAACAGCCACATTCATTACCAATGTTGCTTTAGGCCAAATCCAACATCAACCAAGGGATGTGAGGAACCTCTCGGAGAAATTCCAAATGAAACTCATAGAATCGTTGAAATTTGGAGTAGGAAGGTACCCTGGAAGTCATCTGGTAGAATCATCTACTCAATGCAGGGCCTTCAATGTAGGGTGCAATTGCAGCATCCCTGACAGATGGCTATCCTCGGGCTCATCTACACCAAGCAGGATATTCCACTATGAAAGTGGTATGAAAGCAGTATATAAAAGGCAGAAGCCACACTACTGCTTTATAGTGGTATGGATGTGCACTGCAGGATCTACACTACTGCTTTATGGTGGTGCTGAAGTGCACTGACAACTGTTGGGGCCCATGCAGGATATAGCACTATGAAAGTGGTATGAAAGTGGTATATGGTATGTGTCAAATGGGCCCCAACAGTCATGAGTGCACTTCAATACCACTATAAAGCAATAGTGTGGTTCCTGCCTTTTATATACCACTTTCATACCACATTCATAGTGGAATATCCTGCTTGGTGTAGATGAGCCCCATATCTACTCCTTTGGGTTCTCTCAAAAATCCTTAGATGTTTTGCCAAAAAGTACTCCTGAATTTTGCTTACACATCTGTTTCGGAGTCTGCTCTAGTCTATTCTGTTCTGACTTTATACTGTTAGTTTTACCCTACCCAGTGCCTGTTTGCATTCTCTTCCCCTCCTTATTGTTTTATTATGATTTTATTAGAATGTAAGCCTATGCGGCAGGGTCTTGCTATTTACTGTTTTACTCTGTACAGCACCATGTACATTGATGGTGCTATATAAAATAATAATAATAATAATAATAATAATAATAATAATAATATTCTCCTCTACTCTAACTACAGCTAGTTATTAATTAATCTTTCTTCTACATATATTAGGTAATGACTAGAGCCACTAATCTTGTATTTAAGACCAATAGTGTGCTTGGTATTATGGCCCAAGCACTGTCGAATGTGCGTGCGGTGATGTACAAAAGATGAGAAAAGGGTTGAAGGCATGTCAAACATTAGCAGTGCATGACCCTGAGCAGAGCTAAAACGAATGAACCTGGGGGGAAAATAGCTTCCTGAGTTTTTCATCCTAGTTGTGGGTGGTGAACTTGGAGGGAGCATTTCAATGATTTTCACCAGGGAGAGGAGACAGTTCCCAACCATTTATTGGGGGCAGTTCCACCAGAGTGACCATATGAAAATGAGGACAGGGCTCCAGTATCTTGGACAGAATGGTGGTCACCAAAAATAAATGGCAGATGATACAGTGAGAATATTTGGCAAAGTTTGGTGAGAAAACTGTATTTCCCAAACATTTCCTTGCAAAAGTCTCTTCTGAGAAATTTTGCCTCAGCTCTAAATTTTGTATTCAGTAACATTTCAAAATTCTGATTGGCTCATCAAAATACCAAAGCTTTTCGAAACTCAAATTGGAGAGATCTTTTACAGAAAAATAAGTAAATCTGAGTCCTAAAGAAATCCAGTGTTAAGCATGGACCTCCGTAACATTCTAAACAACAATGTACTTGTTTCTACAGCGTTTTCTCCTATTTGCAGCCTTCAATGTGGATCTTTTGGTAAAACAACAATAACAATGTTGAGTTTGCTTATTTATCTCCCATGTATCTTCTAGTTTTGCCTTCACAAGGCATCTGTTCTTATGCCAAAGACACAGTGGGAATTTTGCTTTGTGCCACTCGGAATTTTGTATTTACATTTTTCTTTTTTAATCTTGCCTCTTCACGATGAAACTCATACAGAAAATAAGAATAAAAGCCACAAATAAAATTAAAACAGAACCAGCAGTAGCAACAGTGAGGAAAAAAACAAACACGTGATGTCCTCCACCAAATGCTGTGGGCTATGTGTTCACCTAGTACCTATACAATAGACAATACCTGCAAATATCTTTTGTTTCACAGTTGGGGTGCTACCACAGAGAAAGTCCTGTTGCCAGTTGCCATTCAGCTGAGCTCTAAATGTGGAAACAATTTGAGGAGAGTCTCAGAACATGATGTTGTGGAATGGAAATATAACATTCATGTAGGATAAGGCAGTCTGCTTCCAGGCCATTCAGAGTTATAGATCCAAAGCAAGCATTTTTGAATTCTACCCATAAATACATAGGGAAGATAATGTTGATATGTTGACACCTGCAGTATTTGTTTGCCCACCCTCAGCTATATGATCACTGGATTGCATCTCATTATTTTTTTATCCTGCATTTTCCTTGATTTGATTTTGCTCCCAGAGCATCAGACTGCAGCAGCCCAAACGAGTTATCCCTACTTCAGCAGCTGTGCGGGGTAGAGAACAGCTAAGGGGAGAATCCAGGCACAAAGGAAATGGAAAAGCACTTTCTTTTTTCCTCCCTCTCCATTCTGAAAATAACACCAAGGCAAACAGATGGAGTGCTGAAGATGGGGAGAAACCCCCCACCCCAAATAAATGTCTATGTATGAGGAAGGGGCTTACAGATAAGGAGCTGCCTCCTGTCTGGGGTGGGTGGCTGCCACGGCAGCAGAAGGTTGCAATGGGGAGAGAGAGCCTTAGTCCTAGGAGACTTGTGAGATCCAATACTGCCTGTTATTACCTTTATGTATAGCTATTTTATTTTATTTTTTAAAAACATCACCAACACAGACATCACATATAATACATACAAACAAAGGTATATATGAAACAACTATACTTACATTAAAAACATTTAAGGTAAAGGTTGAAGTACATTTTTTAGCCTTCTTCCTGCCAAAAATGCCAACTAATTTCTTAATTACCATTTATATGCCAATCAAATTCAGTTCTTTGTTATGATTTATCTGAGGGCTCATCTACACCAAGCAGGATATTTCTCTATGAAAGTGGAATATAAAATGCAGGAGACACACCAAGCAGGATATAGTGGTATGAAAGCTGTATATGGTATGTGTCAATGGGCCCCAACAGTTGTCAGTGCACTTCAATACCGCTATAAAGCAGTAGTGTGGCTCTTGCCTTTTATATACCGCTTTTATAGTGCAATATCCTGCTTGGTTTTAGAATTTTAAATTTTGTATACTCGTTTTTATCTTAATTTTAGAATTTCTGTAAACCGCCCAGAGAGCCCTGGCTATGGGAGAGGTATATAAGTGCAATAAATAAATATAAATAAATATTGGTGTAGATGTGCCCTCAGGCCATAGCTAGACTTAAGGTTTATCCCAGGATCGTCCCGGGGTCATCCCTGCCTACTCCCGGGATCCCCTGTGTATCATTTACATGAACAGGGATGACCCCAGGACGATCCCGGGATAAACCTTAGGTCTAGCTAAGGCCTCAGTCTCATGTACTGGATTCACAGAATTGTACTTCATTTCTCTCTAATCCCTCCTCTTTTCCTCTCTTTCCCCATCTTAATACTAAAATCCACAAACAAACACATCATTTTTCTCTGTCTCTTTCAGATGTTCTATCAAAGGTTTCCATTCCAGCATAAACATAGTTGTTGACCTTTCTCTCATTATCGCTGTAAGTTTTGCCATCTCTGCAAGTTCCAACATCTTCAACATCCATTCGTCCATTGCTGGTATTGTCTCACTCTTCCAGGTTTGTGCGTATAACAATCTTGCTGCTGTTGTCATATACAAAAATAAAGTTCCCCCTTCTCTTTTAGTTGTTGCTACCTTTATGTATAGCAAACCTCTCCCAGCTGCGCCTATGCTCACCCACAAACAGCCGCGGGACTCTCAAACGCCTGCCTTCCTCGTCTTCCCTGTCTCCTTATGCCCTTTAAAGTTGAAGGCTTAGCAAAAGTTGCGGCAAATCGGCACCTTCAAATATGCACATTTTAGGGGTTTAAAATCCGGCGGAGCAGCAGAGGGACGGCTGCATCATGTGTCGAGCGACACAGAAATGTGCAGCTAAGGTGAGTTATAGAAGCCATATAGATGTACCCTTTGTTACAGCAGGTCCTCTCCACTCATAGGATCTTCTATGGCCTTAGCTAGACCTAAGGTTTATCCCGGGATCGTCCTGGGGTCATTCCTGTTCATGTAAATGACACACAGGACATCCCAGGAGCAGGCAGGGACGATCCCGCAATAAACCTTAGGTCTAGCTAAGGCCAAAGTCAGTCCAAGCATGACACACTGCAGTAGCTTTAACTAATCTAAAGGATTCTGTGAGGATGCATGTTGCAATTCACAATTAGTCGCAAATAATATTAAAGGTAAGACTGTATGTTACCTCTGTTCAGGACCAAAGCTCAGCAAAGTACTCACCTCTTACACCTCCACTCAGACAAGAGGGCATTCGGCTGTCCTCTCACACTCTTGCATCTATGGTCTTATTTCAGCAGATGAAATGTAAACTCGTAGAAGCTCCAGGCCACGGTAAGCAAGCTTAAAGCATTAGCTTTGATGAGACTGGCCAGCTTCTGCTGCTCATGCAAACAGAAGGATTGTCGAAGTTCCATTCACTCAGCTTTTTTCAGAGCCCGTCACATTCTATATCCTTAATGCCTTCTAGATGTATTTTGGGGGGAGGATTGGTTCAGAAACTAGTGATCTCAGTAATTTTATTGTACATATTCCCTTGCACCTGGAGGAACAAAGAAACCACGTGGTGCAGGTTCATATCCTGAAGCATATAGAGCAAAGGGTATTCAGTTTTTGCTTGTTAGGATACCCAAGGGACATTAGATTGGTTTCTGCGAGAGGCGGGAAACTGAGTGAACATCTTATGAAATAAACTCATGCTACAACAAATTACCCTCTAAGTACCTTAGGTTGTCTATCTGCTTTCTGTGTGGCTGTTGTTCTGGGATCTAAAGAAACATAAAAATAGTGAGCAGTGTATCTGCCAATTTTGGTCTGACTCAGTTTCTAATTTTTCCAACATTAAATTGTCATCATCCCATTTCTAGATCAGTTTGCAATTTTTCTTAAAGAAGACAGCAGAAAGAAAATATTTGATTGACCTAATATATGAATGTTTGCAAACACATTTCCTTAATAAAATACATTTTTGTCAATAATTTCCACCAATATACAGATTTGTGTGTTTGTGTGTGTGTCTGTGTGTGTTATCCTCTAACATACTCAGTTTTGTGTACTTTTTTTTTGATGAAAGAATTGCATTGCAAATGAGCGGACTTTGAAACAGAGGTGTGTTTTAGTTCATGTTTTGGTTTGGAAAGTGCGAATTAAGTCATTTTGCAATCAAATGGAAACCAAAGGATTCCCCCATCCCTACTGAAAATGGCTCCCCCCCGAATGCTCCTCTGTGATGTTTTATGTCGAATCTTAGCTGGGATTATCTTAAAATGGGTGAAAATATTCCACATAGTCATTAATGCCACTACCACCCATCATTGTTATCACTGTGTCCCCTTTGACACCATGGCCTCATCTACACTAAGCAGGATATTCCATTATGAAAGTGATATGAAGGAAAGGAAAGGAACCTCTCGTGCAAGCACTGAGTCATTACTGACTCTTGGAGGGATGCCAGCTTTCGCTGACATTTTCTTGGCAGGCCTTATAGCGGGGTGGTTTGCCGTTGCCTTCCCCGGCCGTTATTACCTTTCCCCCAGCTAACTGGGTACTCATTTTACCGACCTTGGGAGGATGGAAGGCTGAGTTGACCCGAGCTGGCTGCCTGAAACCAGCTTCCGCTGGGATCGAACACAGGCCATAGGGAGAGTTTCAGCTGCAGAAACTGCTGCTTTACTGCTCTGCGCCACACTAGTATATAAAATTTTGGAGCCATGCTACTGCTTTATAGCAGTATTGAAGTGTGCTGAGAACTGTTGGGGCCTTTGACCTAGGGAATGTCTAGACCAGGAGAGAGAGGGGGGAGGATCTCAAGATATTCTGCTTGCGAGAGCCTCCCTTTGTCCAGATGCACACATGACATCCAAGGAGGAATGTCTGTTGAGGCCCATTGACACATTTCATATTTACCGCTTTCATAGTTTTATATCCTGCTTGGTGTAGATGTGTCAATGGGCCCCAACAGTTGTCATTGCACTTCAATACCGCTATAAAGCAGTAGTGTAGATCCTGCCTTGTATATACTGCTTTCATACTGCTTTCATAGTGGAATATCCAGCTTGGTGTAGATGGGCCCAGCATCTCCAGGTAGGGCTAGGAAGGAGTCCATCCTGAAACCCCGGAGAGCCACTGCCATCAGGACCAATGGTCTCATTCAGTATAAGCCAGCTTCCTATGTTCCAGTGGGCTTGGCCACTAGTCCTGGGATCTTTAATGATCTTCTTTTTGGGGTGGTTGGTTAGCTTTTTTGAATGCTAACTGGCGTGCAGGACTTAGACTATTATTATTATTATTATTTATTTATTTATATAGCACCATCAATGTACATGGTGCTGTACAGAGTAAAACAGTAAATAGCAAGACTCTGCCGCATAGGCTTACTAGAGTTCACTTTAAATGCATTCTATTTTCTGGCGCACAAGAACTATTTCAGTGTCTCTTGGAAGGACTACATATCCCAAGGGAGATTTCTCTCAAACTCCTGAAATACCATGGAGACGAAGATGACAGAGAGGGAGAAAAGTTCCTGTGCCCTGTTCTCTCAATGGCACTGCTTCCAAGGCATCATCCTTAGTTAAAATTTAAAAAAGGGGGGGAGTTTTGAGAGAATGGTTTGGGGATTGGAGATATCAGATCAATATCTGTTATAGGTTTATCTACAAGAGATATTGATCTGAGCCAGAGAAGGTTTAGGGTGTTCAGGGATAGGGCTTTAAAAGCTCATGCATCCTTTGAGGTGGGATTCTAAATTGATGTCACTGTCACATCTTGAGCATTGAAAAGGAAACTTCATAATTTATAAGTCACCTAATGCTGTGTAATATTAAACATCATTCCATAGCAGCTCTGAAATACCAGCAGGTATCCACTAGCCAGTTTCAGATATTGAAACCCATTAATGGGATGTCAAGTATAGATAGGAGCGATTCAGCAAAATATTCAGATTTTCACAAAACGTTCCAGCCATTATTAAAGTTCATGAAACTCACAATTCACAAAAATCTCACAAACAGAGTTTGGGGTGGCAGTGAGGAAAGAACCTGGATTTCAACTTGGTTTGGATTCCAGAGCAGTTAGCAGCCATGTAGATGCCACATCAGAACAATTTGGTCTGTAGCATGAGCCTCTTTCATCAGAGACACAATAAGTTGCCTTCTCCTTAGAGAAGCAGGACTAATGTCCCTTGTGTATTCTAGCAATGAAAAAAACCCACCTAACATTTCTTCTGCTTTATGCTCATCTATATCAACATGTACCATTACCTATGAGAGATTGCTTTCGTGTTCGCTACTGGTATATAGAGATGGAAACATACATGCAATAAACAATTACAGAGGCTGCTGGTTTTTTGGTGTAACTGAAATCTCTTCTAGAAGGCATTAAGGTAAAAAAATTGCTACATTCCTTGCTACATTCCATGAAAGTAGGTTTAAGGGTTGAAACTCAATCATTTGCCTGGGCAGTAGGAGAGGATCACGTCCATCGAACCTGGGAAGGGCCTTTTGTTAATGTAGATTAAGGCTGGTGAGTATTTTGTTGAGTGCTGACTTGTGGGAGGTGGATGGAGATGACTTTGAGTATGCCATTTTCTACTTGAGATTGTGTTTATTCACAACATCATCTGTAAATGGAATCCCTGTGTCTACATTGTGCCTTTGATACAAGTATATACATGATAAGGGGTCCCACGTGTGCAAACAAGAACATTGACCTTAGTTTCTGAATTGTTCATTTATTTCATTAGTTATGACTGCAGTTCCAAGGCTGTGACAGCAAGTGAACCAGTGTGTATGGGAAGGACCATAGGGCTGGATTTTTAACAGACAAAATGTATTGGGTAGAAATTAAGTGGCTCAAATTCCTCCTTCATGATAGCCTGATTTCAAAATTAGTTTTCACATTTCCTTTTATTCACATTGGATTTAAATTCTGAAAATCACATTTCAGTTTTGAATAATGTTCCAAATATGACATTATGGAAGATTAGTTTTAGCTCTAATACCAATCATTGATGGACAGTTCTCTATATTTCAACACACAGCTGTATGCCACACACATGCACAAGTAGTATCATTTATACTATCATTTAGTTTAACATGTAACTGATAGATGAGTACATTTTTCAGTGAGTTTCATCATATTTCTCATTTGTCACTGAATTTAGCCCAACCTTGGGTCCAAAGACTTTTTTTCAACCTTGGGTCCTCTGATGTTGTTGGACCATGAATCCTGACCAGTGGTGAGAGGTTTTAGGGATTCGGTACTTGCCAGTGTTCAATTTCCATTGGAATATGGTCATTAGAGGCTATTGGCATTGTGTAGTTATATTTGCATCTATTTACAAAAATCCCCACAAGAAACATGTTGAGCGTAGGTGAAGGCTCATCGCTGAATATTCCCAAAGTCTTCTTTACCCATAGGTCTTGGTGGGAGGGAAGCTTGCACAACTAATGGCGCTTTAAGAGCACAAGCTCAGTTCTCTCTCCATTGATATGGTCGTCCAGATGAACTCCCTCCAAACTCACAAGAATATATTAACAGACTGTGTTGATTTAATGGAAGAGAATCAAAGATAAATGACTTAATCCAATCAAAAGAAGCCTTAATGATTAATTTATTTTCGCTTTGCTTTTAGGGGTGCCCCAAAATGCAGAATAGCACCATGGTGAGGGAATTTATACTCTTGGGCTTCACTCACAACCGTCGGCTTGAAATCTTTCTTTTCTTCTTTTTATTCATCACATATCTTTTGACAATATTGGGGAACACAGTAATTATTGTGATCACATTGATGAGTCACCACCTCTACACTCCTATGTATTTCTTCCTTCGACACTTTGCCATTTTGGAGATTGGGTTCACCACCGCTGTTATTCCCAAAGCTTTGGCCAATATAGCTCTGGGTCATAAGGCTATCTCTTTACACGGTTGCTTCACACAGTTTTTTCTGTACTTTGTTCTTGGAACCACAGAATTCTTTCTCCTGGCTGTCATGTCCATTGACAGATATGTGGCCATCTGCAACCCTCTTCACTACCCAACTATAATGAGTGATAAAATCTGCTCATTGCTTGTGCTTGGCTCTTGGATAGGGGGGTTATTTTTAATTATAGGTCCAGCAGTTGCATTATTGCAGATGCCATTCTGTGGCCCAAACATCATCAACCACTTTTTCTGTGACAATGGACCACTGATCAAACTTGTATGTGTTGACACAAGTGTGTTACAATTAATGGATTTCATTATTGCTACTCTCTCCCTCTTTGGGACTTTGGCCATAAACATTGCATCCTACGGCAATATTATTTCCACTATTCTGCACATCCCATCAACCACAGGGAGGCAGAAGGCCTTCTCCACTTGTGCTTCCCATATCACTGTGGTCTCCATCACTTATGGCAGTTGCATTTTCATGTACATAAAACCAAAAGGTAACAGCAACTTAGACTTTGGCAAGATGGTTGCTGTTCTGAACACCGTTGTGTCTCCTCTACTGAATCCATTCATATACTGCCTGAGGAACAAGCAGGTCCAAGGTGCCTTGAGAGATACGTTCAGACTGTGTAATGTGTTTTCTAAGAACCCAAGATGTTTGAGGATATGACTGAGATCAGCACAGACATGAAAATCGAATGCTTAGCTTTGAATCAAGCCATTTTGCCATTTCCATCATGTAACAATGCATTTTGTTCAAGGGCTGAATGTCAGTTATGAATCGATAATATGTGTGAAAAGTATCAAATATGAATAAATTCCAAATCATTTTGGTATGAAATAATAAATGTGGATTTAATATCAGGCATTAAGTATTCTGGCTTTGATCCAGACTTTTTCATACTTTCAATAGACTCATTGAAATCAATGGGAGTTAAGATATCTCTTAATAACTTACATGCTCTTGATTTCATTGGACCTCTTCTAGACATGTCGAAGTCTGTATCCAGCCCTCTGTTTGGAATGTCCAATATGTTTTAATAACAGATATAAATCCTCCTCTTAGCAAACCCAACTGAAGCATGGCGGTCAGAGCTGATGAATTGTTTCACGTGGTGGTGATCAATAACCTGGCGTTTAACATGCTTAGGGTTGAGATTACCAGGGTTAAAGACAGGAGGCAAAATGCCAGGAGAAAGAACAAGGCATTAAAATGTGCAATCTAACTCCAAGCAACAGTCTTGTTGCTTGAATCTAGAAATGGATTTACTCACCCAAACATATCAAGTTCTCTTCTGTCCCCCAAATAAGGATTCACCAGGCCCAAGGGCGGTCAGAAACCTGGCACCAGCGTCATATACAATTCAGCTTTATCGTGGTGTTGTTGTTTAAGTGATGCAGTGGAATGATTCTTGCCTATCAATCTCCATTGGTATCAGAACTGAATGTCTCCAGACCTGGATCTCAAAAGCTAACTTCCCCTATCTCACACAGGGGAGACGTGATAGAGGTGTACAAAATTATGCATGTTGTGGAGAATGTGGATATTGATCTGATATGTCCTATCATATCAGATCAATATCCACAGGGAGACATTTTTCTCCCTCTCTCAAATTACTAGAATACATGAAGCTGATTGGTGGGAGATTTAGGACAAATAAAAGGAAGTCCTTCTTCACACAGCGCACTGTTCAATTATGGAACTCACGACCACAAGATGTAGTAATGGCCACCAATTTGGATGGCTTTAAAACAGGGTTGGATGAATTCCTGGAGGTGAAGGCTATCAATGGCTAATAGCCCTGATGGTTTTGTGCTTTCTCCAGTATCTGAGGCAGTAAGTCTGTGTGCACCAGTTGCTGGGGAACATGGGTGGGAGGGTGCTGTTGCACCGTGTTCTGCTTTGTTGGTACCTGGTTGACAGCCAGTTGGCCACTGTGTGAACAGAGTGCTGGACTAGATGGACCCACAGTCTGATCCAGCATGGAACATCTTATGTTCTTATGTTAAATGCATGCCTTTGAAGGGGTCCTCCCTTAGAGCAAGGCATTATAAGAGAGGTGTACATGAAAACTGCCTGTAGTAGTTAGGTAAGGAGATGATAGCAAATGGAGGGAGGGATGGGTGGGGTGGTTCATAGGCAGGTCATACATGGCATTCAGCAAAAGGTCCCAGTGGTGGTGGTGTGAGCATGGCATTCTTTGCTCTGCCACTTGAGGAGGGGGGATTCACCCTGCCTCACAGGGTGGCGAGTTGCATTCATTCATTTCTTTGCAACACACCCAGTGATTTGATTTGAGTATTTTATATTTCTGAGAAATGTCCTCTTTTTTGGCCCTATTCTTTTATTGTAAGCCAAAGAGCTCATGAACATATAGGCTGGGGGTCTAACCAGCAGTCAATTGGTTGGATACAGTTTTAAGCCTGCACATTTGGGCTGGTTGATGTAGACTCTGGCTTTCTCTTCGAGTGGCAGAGTGGAGGAGCAGTGAATTACAGGGGCAATATCTGAAAACTGAGCAAAGTCACCTTCTGTGCGCATCAATGGAGGGTAGATCCTGGATCCAACTCCTTGCAATAAAACCTTTGCATATGCTAAGTGTTGCTTGGGCTAGATTTGAAAAGCTTCCAAATACTTGGTCAGACAGAAGAGTTCCATTGCGTCCAGGAAGGGAACTTAGCTCAATGGTAGAACACCTGTTTTGCATGCAGAAGGTCCCAGGTTGAATCCTCAGCATCTCCAGGTAAGGCTAGGAAGGAGTCCATCCTGAAACCCTGGAGAGCCACTGCCATCAGGACCAATGGTCTGATTCAGTATAAGCCATCTTCCTATGTTCCAGTGGGCTTGGCCACTAGTCCTGGGATCATTAATGATCTTCTTTTGGGGGTGTTTGGTTAGCTTTTTTGAATGCTAACTTGTGCGCATGACTTAGACTAGAGTTCACTTTAAATGCATTCTGTTTTCTGGCACACAAGAACTACTTCAGTGTCTCTTGAAAGGGCTGCAAATCCCAAGGGAGATTTCTCTAAAATTCCTGAAATACCATGGAGAAGAAGATGATAGACAGAGAGAAGTTTCTTTGCCCTGTTCTCTCAATGACACTGCTTCCAAGGCATCATCCTGAGTTAGAAGTAAAATAAAATAAAATAAAATAAATTGGGGGGGGATTTTTGAGAGAATGATTTGGGGATAGGACATATCAGATCAATATCTGTTATAGGTTCCTCTACAAGAGATATTGATCTGAGCCAGAGAAGGTTTAGGGTGTTCAGGGATAGGGCTTTAAAAGCTCATGCAGCCTTTGAGGTGGGATTCTAAATCGATGTCACTGTCACATCTTGAGCATTGAAAAGGAAACTTCATAATTTATCAGTCTACTAATGCTGTCTAACATTAAATATCATTCCATAGCAGCTCTGAAATACCAGCAGGTATCCACTAGTCAGTTTCAGATAGTCAAACCCATTCATGGGATGTCAAGTATAGATAGGAGCGATTCAGAAAAATATTTAGATATCTGTAAAACATTCCAGCCATTGTTAAAGTTCATGAAACTCGCAATTCACAAAAATCTCACAAAAGGAGTTTGGGGTGGCAGTGAGGAAAGAAACTGGATTTCAACTTTGTTTGGATTCCAAAGCAGCTAGCAGCCATGTAGATGCCACATCAGAACAATTTGGTCTGTAGCATGAGCCTCTTTCATCAGAGACACAATAAGTTGTCTTCTCCTTAGAGAAGCAGGACTAATGTCCCTTGTGTATTCTAACAATGAAAAAAAACACCTAATAGTTCTTCTGCTTTATGCTCAGGTATATCAACATGTACCATCACCTATGAGAGGTTGCTTTCATGTTTGCTACTGGTATAAAGAGATGGATGCATACATGCATTAAACATTTACAGAGGATGCTGGTTTGTGATGTAACTGAAATCTCTTCTAGAAGTCTTTAAGGTAAAAAATAAATAAATGCTACATTCCATGAAAATAGGCTTAAGGGTTGAAAGTCAGGGATCATCTACACCAAGAAGGATATTCCACTATGAAAGTGGTATGAAAGTGGTATATACAGTAAAAGGCAGGAGCCACACTACTGCTTTATAACAGTATTGAAATGCACTGACAACTGTGGGGCGCATTGACACATACTGTATACCACTTTCATGCCACTTGCATAGTGTTATATCCTGCTTGGTGTAGATGTGTCAATGGGACCCAACAGTTGTTAGTGCACTTCAATACTGCTATAAAGCAGTAGTGTGGCTCCTGCCTTTTATATACCGCTTTCACAGTGGAATATCCTGCTTGGTGTAGATGAGCTCTCAGTCCTTTGCTTTGCCTGGGCAGCAGGAGAGGATCACCTCCATCAAACCTGGGAAGGGCCTTTTGTTAATGTAGATTAAGGCTGGTGAGTATTTTGTTGAGAGCTGACTTTTGGGAGGTGGATGGAGATGACTTTGAGTATGCCGTTTTCTACTTGAGATTGTGTTTATTCACAACATCATTTGTAAATGGAATTCCTACGTTACATTGTGCCTTTGATACAAATATATACATGACAAGGGGTCCCACATGTGCAAACAAGAACATTGACCTTAGTTTCTGAATTGTTCATTTATTTCATTGGTTATGACTGTAGTTCCAAGGCGGTGAACAGCAAGTGAACCAGTGTGTGTGGGAAGGACCATAGGGCTGGATTTTTAACACACAAAATGTATCGGGTAGAAATTAAGTGGCTCAAATTCCTCCTTCATGATAGCCTGATTTCAAAATTAGTTTTCACATTTCCTATTATTCACATTGGATTTAAATTCTGAAAATCACATTTCAGTTTTGAATAATGTTCCGAATATGACATTATGGGATATTTATTATTATTATTATTTTATTATTATTTATTTATATAGCACCATCAATGTACATGTATTTTAGCTCTAATACCAGTCATTGATGGACAGTTCCCTATATTTCAACACACAGCTGTATGCCACACACATGCACAAGTAGTATCATTTATACTATCATTTAGTTTAACATGTAACTGATAGATGAGTACATTTTTCAGTGAGTTTCATCATATTTCTCATTTGTCACTGAATTTAGCCCAACCTTGGGTCCAAAGACTTTTTTTCAACCTTGGGTCCTCTGATGTTGTTGGACCATGAATCCTGACCAGTGGTGAGAGGTTTTAGGGATTCGGTACTTGCCAGTGTTCAATTTCCATTGGAATATGGTCATTAGAGGCTATTGGCATTGTGTAGTTATATTTGCATCTATTTACAAAAATCCCCACAAGAAACATGTTGAGCGTAGGTGAAGGCTCATCGCTGAATATTCCCAAAGTCTTCTTTACCCATAGGTCTTGGTGGGAGGGAGGCTTGCACAACTAATGGCGCTTTAAGAGCACAAGCTCAGTTCTCTCTCCATTGATATGGTCGTCCAGATGAACTCCCTCCAAACTCACAAGAATATATTAACAGACTGTGTTGATTTAATGGAAGAGAATCAAAGATAAATGACTTAATCCAATCAAAAGAAGCCTTAATGATTAATTTATTTTCGCTTTGCTTTTAGGGGTGCCCCAAAATGCAGAATAGCACCATGGTGAGGGAATTCATACTCTTGGGCTTCACTCACAACCGTCGGCTTGAAATCTTTCTTTTCCTCCTTTTATTCATCACATATCTTTTGACAATATTAGGGAACACAGTAATTGTTGTGATCACATTGATGAGTCACCACCTCTACACTCCTATGTATTTCTTCCTTCGACACTTTGCCATTTTGGAGATTGGGTTCACCACCACTGTTATTCCCAAAGCTTTGGCCAATATAGCTCTGGGTCATAAGACTATCTCTTTACATGGTTGTTTCACACAGTCATTTTTGTACTTTGTTCTTGGAACCACAGAGTTCTTTCTCCTGGCTGTCATGTCCATTGACAGATATGTGGCCATCTGCAACCCTCTTCACTACCCAACTATAATGAGTGATAAAATCTGCTCATTGCTTGTGCTTGGCTCTTGGATAGGGGGGTTATTTTTAATTATAGGTCCAACAGTTGCATTTTTGCAGATGCCATTCTGTGGCCCAAACATCATCAACCACTTTTTCTGTGACAATGGACCACTGATCAAACTTGCATGTGTTGACACAAGTGTGTTACAATTAATGAGTTTCATCACTGCTACTTTGTCCCTCTTTGGTACTTTGGCCATAAACATTGCATCCTACAGCAATATTATTTCCACTATTCTGCACATCCCATCAACCACAGGGAGGCAGAAGGCCTTCTCCACTTGTGCTTCCCATATCACTGTGGTCTCCATCACTTATGGCAGTTGCATTTTCATGTACATAAAACCAAAAGGTAACAGCAACTTAGACTTTGGCAAGATGGTTGCTGTTCTGAACACCGTTGTGTCTCCTCTACTGAATCCATTCATATACTGCCTGAGGAACAAGCAGGTCCAAGGTGCCTTGAGAGATACGTTCAGGCTGTGTAATGTGTTTTCTAAGAACCCAAGATGTTTGTGGATATGACTGAGATCAGCACAGACATGAAAATTAAATGCTAGCTTTCCAACCTGTAACAACCTGTAACAACCTGTAACCTTGAGAGAGGGAGTGGTGCCGGTCTTTTTAAAAGAGGCGGTAATTAGACCACTCCTGAAGAAGCCTAATCTGGACTCGGAGGACATTAACAACTGCAGGCCAGTGGCTAATATCCCTTTCCTGGGCAAGGTGCTTGAGCGGGTGGTTGCAGGACAACTCCAGGCACTCTTGAATGAAACAGATTATCTAGATCCATTTCAATCAGGTTTCAGGCCTGGTTTTGGAACGGAAACTGCCATGGTCACCCTGTGGGATGACCTTTGCCGGGAGAGAGACAGGGGGAGTGCAACCCTGTAGGTTCTCCTGGACCTCTCAGCGGCCTTCGATACCATCGACCATGGTATCCTTCTGTTAGCGGGTGGTTCATCTGTCCGGCGAGGTGATGTTTGCCCTGTCCTGGACGGGGTTGCACTCTCCCTAAAGGATCGGGGCCGTACTTTGGGGGTGCTCTTGGATCCAGAACTGTCACTTGAGGCACAGGTGAACTCAGTAGCAAAGAGCACCTTTTATCAGCTTAGGTTGATATACCAACTACGCCCTTACCTGGACAGAGATAGCCTAGCTATAGTTATCCATGCTCCGATGACCTCTCGTTTGGATTACTGCAATGCGTTATATGTGGGGCTGCCTTTGAAAACGGTCTGAAAGCTTCAGCTGGTACAAAACAGGGCAGCCCGTTTACTAACAGGGACTGGGCGGCAAGATCACATTACGCCAGTCCTTTTACAACTTCATTGGCTGCCAGTCCAGGTCCAGGCCCGATTCAAAGTGCTGGTACTAACATTCAAAGCCCTAAACGGTTTGGGGCCAGGTTATTTGAAGGAACGTCTCCTCCCATATGTACCTGCCTGGACCTTAAGATCATCTACAGGGGCCCTTCTCTGTGAGCCCCTGCCAAAGGAAGTGAGGCAGGTGGCTACTAGGAGGAGGGCTTTCTCCGCTGTGGCACCCCGGTTGTGGAATGAGCTCCCCAGAGAGGTCCGCCTGGCGCCTATACTGTACTCCTTTCTTCGCCAGATGAAGACCTTTTTATTCTCTCAGTATTTTAACACTTAATTTTAACTTAAATTTAAATTTTACTGTTCTAACTCTGTATTTTAATCTTATATCAATTTTGCTGTGTGGTTTTATCCTGGTTGTGCTTTTTATACTGTATTTTGTAATTGTGCTTTTAACATGTTGGTTGTTTTATGATGGTTTTAAATTTTGTGAACCGCCCAGAGAGCTTCGGCTATTGGGCGGTATAAAAATTTAATAAATAAATAAATAAATAAATAAAATAATGCATTATGTTCAAGGACTGAATGTCAGTTACGAATCGATAGCATGTGTGAAAAGTTTCTAATGCAAATAAAATCTGAATAATTTTTGGTATGTAATAATAAATAGACTCATTGAAATCAATGGGAGTTAAGATATTTCTCAACAACTTATATGCTCTTGATTTCAATGGGCTTCTTTTAAACATGACTAAGGCGTTAGATAGACCTACCTGTTATCCCGTGACAGAGGAGGGTAGATCTCATGTTGTGTTTAACATGAGATCCCTCCTCCATTTACACGTGATGCACGACGACCTCAGAAGGAGAGGCATTGCGCCCACCATTTTTTATTTTTTAAAGGAGCAGCAGCGCATGAATGCTTGTGCACAAAAGGTAAGCATTTTTTTTAAAAAAATAATTTAATCTCCCCGCTCCCCCCCACCTACCCCCGATGGGTGCATGGTTCCCAGCTCCACGTGAGGAATCGCACAGAGCCGGGTCAACCCACGACACTTGGCTGCATGTTCTGTGGTCTCGGGCTCAGTCCAGGACTACTGACAGTTCCAGTGTGCATGACCGAGGCAATTCCCAAAGGGGTTCCTTTTCCTGCCCTGGTATTCCACAACCCTTGGAATCCCGCTCCACCATCTTGGTGCCTTCTGCTGTGCAGCAGTGACTATGCTCTAATCCTTGTGCCACCAGTCCAGATGAACTTCCAGACACATCCTAGTCTCTCCAGCTGCTTGGGGAGTTTCTGAGCCTTAATGTCAAGCACCCTTCCCTTCAGGCCAAACCTAGGAAGGGAGAAAAATGAAAAGTTGGACTTGGGATGTCCCTTCTCAAAGCCAGAAACAGAGAGCTTACTGAAACCTTTTTAAACACTTAAAACACAAGCGACAGCTTTGTAACCATGCATTTTTCCATGGGGAGAAGAATGTTGTGAGAACCCACTTTTAAAACCTACCATAGGCATGCACAGCAGATTTCATTAGGATATGCACCCAGGGAGATCTTTCTTTCATTCTTTTTTTTAAAAAAGATGAGTGTTCACTGTCATAAAGGATGATATTTTTATTCATTTATTTATTAAACACTGTAGACACTACTCTGCGTTCAGCTTGCCTGACCATGGGAGGGCCAATGTAGGTAGGGGGGGGATGAGAAGACACTCCTTATGCCCCACCATTGGTGGGGCTTTGTGGTGACACTGGCCTTTTCATTCCTGTTGTCAAGAGCAATGATGTTCTCTCAGAGGCAGTGGTTCTTCTTTGTCACAGTGGTGAAGAAGCTAGAGCAGAGCTTTCCAAACTTTTCATGTTGGTGACACACTTTTTAGACAGGTATCATTTCGCGACACAGCAATTCAGTTTTACTATCAAACCGGAGTTTAAACTAATCCCTTGTAAGAGATACGGACACATACATAAATTGTAATAACGAAATGTATGGGGACACAACATATCTCATGAAATCCTTTCATTTATATTTTTAAAAATATATGATTTGCAAGATAACAACATACATTTCCAAGACTTTTCACATTGAACCAATTTTGTCGAGCTGCGATCGAGCGGCAGTTGAGACGGTGTTCTATCAAAAAATTGGACCCATGGAATTTCTCGAATGCGTCACTTCAGGTGCAGCCGTGTCACCAGAAGTGACACAGAATCAGCTGTTTCAACCCGATTATGCATACTGTGCATGAGCTGTACCTGTATGATCCCTCGACCATGGTGTGCATACACGGATACGACGGAAGAGGAATATACTAGTGCACCATACTAATTGGCACCATTGCTGCATAAAATGCATGCAAGTTGGTATTGCTTATTTCACATAGACTCAGAGGTTTCTCATTATGTTCGCGTGACACACCTACACACTGCAGCTGACACACTAACGTGTCATGACACACAGTTTGGAAAGCTCTGAGCTAGAGGGCAACAAGATGGCCATTCCCACTGCTGCTAGATCCCCCTCTGGATCCCTACTCAATGCCCCCCTCAATTTGGCATTTATTGCTTGAAACATTAGGGTGTGCCTGGGCACAACCAGCACACCCTTTGCACATGCCTATGAAACCAACACAGATAAATGTCCAAATATAAAAAGGGTTTTATTGTGGGTGAGGGAGAATCAGAGAAGTCAGCAATCACTCATTTACACAGAATCCCAAACAAAATCAATAGTTCTTGGGTCTGCCAAATTTATTGCAGACAGGATGATTTGAGAAAGCACCTGGCTCCCATTTAGATGCATAGAGGAAAGCTCTAGAAGGATTAAGGGTCTCTCTCTCTCTCTCTCTCTCTCTCTCTCTCCGCTCAGGAAAATTGATCCCCATTGCAGGGACTGATGGTTGGTCAGTCCAATAACACAATATCCTCCATTTCTCATGTTTGATCTTACAAAATAGAAGACAATTATGCAAACCAAGGATTCCAGGGTGAGTATTTATAGGATGTCACCATATGTCATGTGCATGGTACAGATTTCAGCATGCTTCAAGTACAAGGGTCTGTGTGCGAGACTGATTCCTAGAGGAGAAGGCTATCAATGGCTACTAGTCCTGATAGCTATATGCTACCTTCAGTATCAGAGGCAATAAACTTATTTATACCAGTTGCTGGGGAACATGGGCAGGAGGTTGCTCTTGCACTCATGTCCTGCTTGTCAACAGCTGATCACCCACTCTGTGAACAGAATGCTTGACTAGATGGACCCTTGGGTCTGATCCAGCATGGATCTTCTTAGGTTCGAATGATGGTAACATTCTCATTCCACCATGAACTGCCAAATTGGAAAGTAGTTCTTCTGGGGAAGCTTTAGGAAAGTGGAACTCCTTGATATACTGGATCTCTTTGTGTGTCTTTGGCCATAGCTAGACCTAAGGTTTATCCCAGGGTTGTCCTGGGGTCAAACCTGTTCATCTAAGTGCCACACAGGGCATCCAGCGCTCAGGCAGGGATGAACCCGGGATGATCCTGGGATAAACCTTAGGTCTAGCTGTGGCCTTTATTTCTTTCTTCAAAAGATCAGTGTTGTGGTTTGCATGTTGTTAACACAGGCAGAGGAATTGCTTTGATTCTTGATAATATGGGCCTTCCTAGACGAGGCCTTAGCACGCCTTCTGACCCGGTTTCCTTGCTGTGCGTCCAGATGACGCATAGGGGAATCCGGAGGCAGGCTGCGCTGAGGCCTCCTCCAACGCGAATTCGCTTATGGTGCGCCTTTTCCCCAGCTCCGGCCTCAGGCTGGAGCTGGGGAACGTCTAGGGACTTCCGCGGCTTTTTGCGGCTCCTCGCTTACTCGCGAGGAGCCGCGAAAAGCCGCGGACCTGCCTGGCACAGCGCTCATACGAGCGCTGTGCCCATCGGCCCGGGGGGGGGAAGAGAGGGGAGGGCGAAGGATGGCAGGGTGGGTGGCAAGGGGGGTGGGGGGTGAGATTGCGCCGCCGCCGCCGCTCGCAAGCAGGTGAGCAGCGCTTGCCCGGGCAATGCCTGGAATGCCAGGCATTGCCCGGGCAAGCGCCGCTCGCCTGCTTGCTCAGGCAGCGGCGGCGCGATCTCCCCCCCTTGCCACCCCCCCTGCCATACTTCGCCCCCCCATTTAAAAAAAAACCCAGTAAAAACACCACTTACTGTCTCCGGAGTCTTCGGGCCGCACCCAGCCCCTTTAAACAAACAAACAAAAAAATGGCGGACGCCGCAGGGACATGACGTCCCTGCGCATCTGACATGTGGAAGCCTGGGGGAGGTGCGCTAACGTTAGCGCACCTTGGCCCCGCCTCCCTGCCGGCGTAAGCCGGCAGGTCTAGCAAAGCCCTGTGTATGTTTTACTCAAAAGTATGTTTACACAGAAGTAACCCACTTTATTCAATAGTACTTTTTTTTTTTACAAAACAGGATTGTAGCCCTTTCACATTTTGGTACTGAACATAATGAAATGGAATTGCTCCTCCTTTCCCATTCCCAGTGGCACCACATACTGAAGCCCCTGAATCTGGATATAGCAAAACAGCCTTACCTATCTTATGTTATCTTACCTGAGTTGGGTGCCATACCCCACACATTGCAACCCTTTTGTCAGTTCTAATATCAGCCAGCATCGGTGCCTCCAGAGACTCTCTCCCCATTTGAAAAGGTAATCCTTAGCAGCTGCTGGAAGAGGTATTGTGACTTCTCCACCACACAACCATGTGGAGCATTGTAGCACATGCCACTTCAGAGTGACCAAGAGAAGAAATGCCACGTTGCATATTATGAGTATAGAATGTTGTCTCATATTTATATCTCTGATAGACATATAGGGGAGGATCTCCCTCACATCTTTAAGGCACATGAGAGGAGGGCCCAGGGATACATGGGCTCACTCCACCAGCCACCTGTGATGTGCTTGCTGGCCTTGCGTTCATTGACTGAGAATGGCCCTTGTCCACCCATATCAATATGAAGGAGGAGTTAAGCCCTTGGGAAACCCTTTCAAGAGCTTTGTATTTCTCTTTACTCTTCCCATATCTTCCCCCTCCATCATATTCTCTGTTTGGAGGTGAATATTATCCTTCTAGCATCCCTTAGCACTTCCTGTACTTGTTTGTTCCTGAGGCTGTAAATGAAGGGGTTCAAGAGTGGGGTAACCACAGTGTTGAGAATGGCTACCCCTTTGTTCAAATCAATCCCTTCACTTTGTGAAGGCCGCACGTACATGAAGATGCAGCTGCCGTAGAACATGGTGACAACAACGATGTGGGAAGAACATGTGGAGAAGGCTCTCTGTCTCTCCTTTGCAGATGGGAGCTGAAACACCGTGAAGATAATATTAATATAAGATGTGGTGGTAATGGCCAAAGTGCCCAGTAAAATTATGACCGCTAAAATGAAGTCAACCAGTTCGATGAGCTGTGTGTCAGTACAGGCCAACTGGAGCAGAGGTGAGCTGTCACAGAAGAAATGGTCTATGACATTGGGACCACAGAACGGCAGGCGAGCAATTACAATACTTGTTATGAAGACAAAGAAGAAACTGCCCAGCCAACAGCTCATCACAAGCTGGGTGCACATTCTGTTGTTCATCATGATGGTATAGCGGAGTGGATTGCAAATGGCCACATACCGATCGAATGACATTGCAGCCAGGAGAAAGAATTCTGCAATGCCAAGGAAGAAATAGAAGAAGGACTGGATGAAGCAAGCAGTCACTGAGATGGTCTTCCTGGTGGAGAGGAGGTTGGTGAGCATCTTGGGGATAATGACTGTGGTAAAGCTGATTTCCAAAATGGAGAAGTTTCGGAGGAAAAAATACATGGGGCTGTGGAGACGATGGTCTAGCAAAGTGATAGATATTATGAGAATGTTCCCTGTAAGGGTCAAGAGGTAAGTAAGTAGGAGAATAACAAAGAGGGTGACTTGGAGCTCACGGATGTCAGTGAAGCCCAGAAGGATGAATTCCATCACCACGGTGTGGTTCTGCATGGCAGCTGTCCGGAAGGACCACAACTGTTCAAAAGAGATATGGTGAAAGAACACATGGTGAGTGGCTAGTCCACAAAGTAAATGGATGTTTTTGACTTTAGTGGATTATTACTTGCTCACATGTGTACTATAACTTCAGCCACTTATTTATTTAATAGAAAATGCATTATCAAAACAATTTTTTTGTTTAACACGTCACATTTAAGGACCTTCCATGGGCTCATCTACACCAAGCAGGATATTCCACTATGAAAGTGCTATATAAAAGGCAGGAGCCACACTACTGCTTTATAGTGGTATTGAAGTGCACTGCAGGATCTACACTACTGCTTCATAGTGGTACTGAAGTGCACCGACAACTGTTGGGGCCCATGACACATCTACACCAAGCAGAATATAACACTATGAAAGTGGTATGAAAGCGGTATCTGGTAGGTGTCAATGGGCCCCAACAGTTGTCAGTGCACTTCAATACCACTATAAAGCAGTAGTGTGGCTCCTGTCTTTTATATACCACTTTCATAGTGGAATATTATTATTATTATTTATTTATTTATATAGCACCATCAATGTACATTGTGCAATGTACATCCTGCTTGGTGTAGATGAGCCCATGTTCACTCAGGCCCCACAATGTGGGAATAGCAACTGTTAAGGACCACATCCCTAACAGACACATTATTTAGGCAATATGCATGTGTTATGGTATCTTATGCTGTGACGAGTTCCAGTTGCATCACTGCCTTAGTGGTCAGGTGGATGGTTGTCAGTGTCAGAGTAGTGGAACGAAGTCCCAAATATGTGTATTCACTGGAACAGACACATGGGTTTCATGCAACTGAAGCTATCATGCAATGGAAGCTACCATTCCACGTCACAGGTACCGAGCTGGCAACCAATAGTGTGCACATAGAATGATGGAGTTGGCACAGATCAAGTTTAAAGTTAACTCAGGAAAACCACCCAAGGTTGAAAGCAGCTAAACCATACACTCATCCAAATAACTTTGTCTAAGGACATCCATACTGATATTTTCAAAATATAGAGAAATTACACAGATGAATCATCAGCAGAAAGAAATAAGAAAAATTGACCAATACAACTATAACAAAATAGTGATCAGAATTTAAATGGCAATTTCCTGTGTTGTTTTGCAGTTTAGATACTCAACAATTTATTTCTGAGTCTTCTGATGCCATGTTGTATTATAGGTATTGAATGCCTGGACTATTGCATGTAAGGAAAGTGGGAAGAAATAGAGTATTAATCTTCTAAAATTTCAATATAAATAAATAAAAAGGGGAAGAAAGAATGATGAAGTTGGAAGAGTCATTGAAGGACATCTAGAAATGGGTCGGAAATGTTTTATCTAATTTCTCACTTTCAAACTAATGCAGAGACTGAGGCCACAGCTAGACCTAAGGTTTATCCTGGGATCATCCAGGGTTCGCCCCTGCCTGAGCACTGGATCCCCTGTGTGTCACCTAGGTGAACAAGTTTGACCCCTGGATGATCCAGGGATAAACCTTAGGTCTAGCTATGGCCTGATACTCAGGTTCCCCTTCAGTTTTGCCCTCCATTTTCTACAATGACATTTTCCAGTCACAAAATGTATCCAACAAATACAGGTATTAGGGAAAACAACACAGAACAATGTATATATCAGGGGAACCGACATTCAACAATGTCAGTTATGAACCACCCAGAGAGCTTCGGCCATGGGGCAGTATACAAATGCAATAAATAACAACAACAACAACAAGAAGAAGAAGAACAACATCAACAACAAATTATATTAGAAACATGGCTTGCAAAAAAGTATATCACTGGCAAACTGTATGTAATAAGTGAAATGTGAGAAAATGCATATGAATATTCATGCAAACATTTTTCTCTAAATGTCAGTGTTCAAGATAAATTAAAGGCAAGACTGAAAAAATTAAAACCAAGAGTGATCAAAACTTCCAAGTTTGTCTATCTTTTCTTGAATGCAGGATCTGCTCTGCATTCTAACAACTCGTTCCATCATATTATTAAGAACAGTGGAGACTGCCTGATACTGAATCAGATCATTGCTCCTGTATTGATGGCCCTGACTGGGAGCACTGAAGCAGGAATTTTTCCAGTTTACCTGGAGATGCCAAGGATTGAAACTGGGATCTTCAACATGCAACACATGAGTTCTGCCTTGGCCCCTCCTCTTAAGTACACAATAAAACAGAGCACCAACTGTACAGAACTCAAGTGTAACAATGCTAATAAGATACACATCCGGAGAGTGATCCAAATCATAAGAAAATGAATTATTTGTGGGGACACTTAAAATAAATCACATGTCCCAACGAGTACATACCAACCGTAGATGACATACAAAATGTGAATATGGTGTACAAAAGTATAGACAATGTTCTGCAAATCTTCATATCTATGTAGACGATGTTCTTGATCTTTACAGGATCCCGGTGTCACCCTGTTTCACAGGCACCTTGTCTTCAGAAAATGGGCTGAAAATGCCTCAAAGACAACACACAGGGGATGTCTACACCATGCCTATATGCCGAGATCATCCCAGGATCATCCCTGTGCATCCAAGGCCATAGCTAAATGGGGCTTTATCCTGGGATGATCCCTGGGATAATCCCTGTGCATCCACATGATGCACAGGGGATCCCGGGATCTCCCCCTCCCCTTTGACCCTGGTTTTTCCATGGTCCCGGGATGAGCCCGAGACCACGGAACACGTGGCCAGGTGCCGTGGATTGACCCGGCTCTGTGCGATTCCTCACGAGGAGCCGGGACCCACACACGGGGCGCAGTGCTCCTCAGGAGTTCTGCGCCCATCGGGGGTAGGGTGGGGGAGCAGGGAAAGTAATTTAAATTAAAAAAAACACACACTTACCTTATGTGCACAAGCGTTCGTGCAATGCTGGCCCTTTAAAAATAAAATAAAAAATGGCGGGCACAATGCCTCTTCTTCTGAGGTCATCGCACATCACGTGTAAACACAGGAGGAATCTTGCGTTAAACATAATGCAAGATCTCTCCTCCATCGTGGACTAACTGGTAGGTTTAGATAAGGCCCAAATGACACACAGGGGATCCCAGGAGCAGGCAGGGGCAATCCCTCCATTTGCCTGGGATAATCCTTAGGTGTAGAAAGGGCCACAGAGTAGGAGCAATAATGCCGACAGAGAGTATTCTCTGAATGTATTGCATTCCCGCTCTCAAACAAAACATACTGTGTACATACCTGCCTATTCAACTCACCATCACCAGAGCACATCAATCAGCTGCCTGTGATTGAGCCTTATCGAGTTTTGGAGACACATCTTCATTTCTTTTGCCCTCCCATGAACTTCCAGTCCCATTAAGACTCACACCAGGAATTGTTGCGCTAATACAATATCATTCAAGCTTCTTACTGTCAGGAAACCCTATTCACTTCAATCACTGTACATTGGATTCATTGAGAAAACTGAAGCAAGCTGCTATATTTTTCTCCTTTCTTGACCAGCAGTAGACTATTTTGGATGGATCGACACAAAATCTTCTCCACCCACGGGAGGTGCCTCCACCCAATTTTGGTGGGATCTTCCCCCCAATGTGTGCCACAGCTCATCCCATTTATCAAGTCCTCTCATGCCTCTTTGTGCAGCATTTTCAGGGGGCTGATGTTCATGGGAGCAGGCAGAGAAGTCCACTTCTGCCAGCTTATGGTTCATCTACACCAAGCAAGATATTCCACTATGAAAGTGGTACATAAAAAGCAGGAACCGCACTACTGCTTTATAGTGCACTGACAACTGTTGGGGCCCATTGAGACATACTGTATACCACTTTCATATTGCTATATGCTGCTTGATGTGGCTCCTGCCTTTTATATACCGCTTTCATAGTGGAATATCCTGCTTGGTGTAGATGAGCCCTTAGTTTCCTGTGCCTAAATTTGGATCCAGCCCCCCTAATGGTGGGATAAGTAAACTGCAAAACTGCAGCTGTAAAAATGCATCTATTCACACTGAGAAAAGTAGGACTGTGCTGACGTTCCACAGCTGAACATTCTCCAGCATGAAAGGCAGTTTTTCAGAGTGCCTGAAACAGTTCTCCGAACTGCACACACCTAACGGTTTCACTTGTGCATCCGTTCACTGACCAGCGGCTGCAATGACAATTTTTCTCTCCTATACACCATTTCCCCCCTTCTCTCCTCTTATTCTTTCCCCTCTCTTACTTCCTCATGCTTTATGCATCTTTCTCTCCTATCATTCTCCTTCTCTTAAAACAATCTGAAAGCACAGGACAGCAAACAAAAGGAAAAAGAAATGATAGGAGTACTGGTCATAGAGTAACCTACCAATAGAAGATGAATGGTTGAACCAGGGCCCTGTAGAGATATCTGCACTGCAGGGATCTTCCTATGGTCTGTGTTGCATGAATGATGATATATGTGAATAGCTCTGCCTCCTAGCAAGGCATTCGACTTGATGAAAATTGGTCCCCTTCTATCACTGTGGTTCATTTAACAATCTGCCCATACAGCCAACACATCAATAGAACATTCCATGTGCTGCCGTCTGACTGCCTGTATCTTCAAACCAGAACAGTATTTCCTAAAATGTTCACAGACACTATGCACAGGATATCTGGACAGTACCACTGCCAAGCACATCTTTTACTGATCAGGCAAAATATATGCAGGCATATTTTTGTGGTTTATTCACTTGGGTGAATAACCATGCCTGAGTCCCCTGGGTGCTTCATCAGGAAAGCTAAATTGAGAAGTTGCATTTAAACATATGAGAGCAATGGTGTGTTTTCTAAATATACCTTCTCTTTTCCTCTGAAGTAAGGCAATTTACAGTGCACCCCTATACATGTTCTACTCAGGCATTAGTTCCATTGATTTCAGTGGGACTTACTCACAGTAAGTGTGAATAGGATTGCAGCTTTAATGAGTTAATATATGGTATCATTATCCTGCTTTTCACTCCCACCACTCACGCTCAACAAAGTAACTCACCATAATTACTGAAAACATTTGGAGGGATTCCATCTTTTTAATGAGGACATTAAGAGAACTTGTACAAAGTCATCATTTACTATTCACCCACAGTGCTATCCTACAGAGTGGCTCTAAAGAGAGCCAGTGTGGTGTAGTGCCTAAGGTGTTGGACTGGGGCCATAGCTAGACCTCAGGTTTATCCGTGGATCGTCCAGGGGTCAAACCTGTTCATCTAGGTGACACACACGGGATCCAGTGCTCAGGCAGGGGCGAACCCTGGATGATCCCAGGATAAACCTTAGGTCTAGCTGTGGCCTGGGAGTCAGGAAATCTGGGTTCTAGTCCCCACTCAGCCATGGAAACCCTCTGGGTGACTTTGGGCCAGACACAGACTCTCAGCCCAGCCTACCTCACAGGGTTGTTGTTGTGAGGATAAAATGGAGAGGAGGAGGATTATGTATGCTGCCTTGGGTTCCTCAGAGGAAAAAAAGGTGGAATATAAATGCAATAATAATAAATAAAATTATCTGGAAGAGTCAAAATTAAAAACTAGAAACCTAAGAGAAAGGAGGAAGATGGAGTGTGGCTAACTCAATGAACTGTTAGAACTTAAATAGCATACCTAAATTTAGAGCCTTTCTCAGGGATTAGCTAGATATGGTGTGGGTGATTGGACCTCCCAATGTCTTTTGTCTTGACGACTAGTAGTCTTGAAGCCACAGTGCAGAGTAAGGTTAATATTTTCCATCTCTGCCATGGCAATGCAACACCCCACCCCCATCACACACACACACACACACACACACACACACACACACACACACTGGGTTCCCCTATTCTTAGCTAACAGGCACATGCCATTCCAACTTTTCATATAGGACACGGAATAACGGGCTCAAGTTAAAGGAAGCCAGATTCCAGCTGGACATCAGGAAAAAGTTCCTGAGTGCTAGAGCAGTACAACAATGGAATTGTTGTGGAATTAAACAATTAAACAATGGAATTAAACAATTTAAACAAAAATTGTTTAATTTTTGTGAACTACCCAGAGAGCTCCGGCTATTGGGCGGTATAGAAATGTAATTAATTAATTAATTAATTAACCAGTTACCTAGGGAGGTTGTGGGCTCTCCCACACTAGAGGCATTCAAGAGGCAGCTGGACAACCATCTGTCAGGGATGCTTTAACATTGAGCAGGGGGTTGGACTCGATGGCCTTGTAGGCCCCTTCCAACTCTGTTATTCTATGATTCTATGATTCCATGTACATTTCCTTTTTACTTGTTGTTCGTTGTACATCGTACTTGTTGCACAAGTAGATATAGGACTGGATCTAGGCTCATTTATAGTTAGAGTAGACCGATTAAAATCAGGAAACAGAGCTGAATCTCTTGAGGAATTGTACTTCAGCAATTTTGCATTGGTCATTGTAACTGAAATTTCTTTGTTCAAGAATGACCACTTTAATATCATTCACAGAGTATTCTTGGAGGTTAAAATGTCACAGTCTGGTGACATTACTGAGGTTTGTGCCCATATTATCCCATGCGTAGAGACTGCCCTGTTTCCCCTGTGTACAGTGCAGTAGGCAGTTGTGGCAAATTATGGCATATATCACATTGGAAAATGAGCAGGCGTATGATTTCCTGATACTGTGGATGACACACAACATCTCCTCTAAATCAAGTCTGCCACCTGAAAAATTGATCTAGAGACTAATGCACAACTCAAGCTCTATTTTTGACCAGGAAACTAGACAAAGAAAGTCTCTCCCTTGGGTGGCATCCCCTCGTGGAAAGCTGTCATTTTTCTTAAAGGCCAAAAAATGTGATATGTAACATAATTTGGACAGAACCACAGTGGTATGCATTTATTTAGCTAGCTAGTCTGGATTGCAACTGGACATTAGGTGCACATTTAAAACAACAGGGCAGGATGGGAACTAGTGACCATTCAGATGTTGTTGAACACCCCAGACCACATGGGAAATGGTCAGAGATGATGGGAGTTGTATCTGAAGGGCCACATATCACCCGTTGCAATATGATTTACACATGTAACGACACAATTAACAATCTGATGAATATTTACTTAGGATAATTCCCAGTAGGTATTATTTCCTTTCACAGGATCATGCAGCATATCTCATACATTTCAATAGAATTTATTTCTGGTTTTAACTCACCATGTCCTGAAATTGTCAATGCTGGCAGCAATATCTATCTATCTATCTATCTATCTATCTATCATCTATCTATCTATCTATCTTATATATCAGAACTATGCATTTCATAAGCTCATATACGTAAATACACACACACACACACACACACACACACACACACACACATACACACACATTTTGAGATGTTCAGTGCAGGATACATCATATATACATTGCAGAATTCCACTTATGATATATAAAGATATAGTTAAATGAAACAAACCACTATAAAAATTTCCTTTTCACATCTGGCTATTAAATGATTCATGAATGCAAAGGAATGCATGTTGTTCTTTGTTTATTTGGTGTACTTTTAAACGACCCAATAATAACCAAAGCTATCTAGGTGGTGTACAATATATTAAAAGCATAAAATACAAACATTAAAACAAGGAATAAAAACAGTGCAACATAAAACCAAAATAAAACCAGTAAAGAATAAAACCATTTCAGCAGACAAAGTCAAATTAAAAACAGCAGCAGAATAAAGCACTGAAAAACAGTTCTTAAAATGTCTGGAAGAATAAAAACAGTCTTCTCCTGACATTGAAAACGTTGGCGCCAGGTGAGCTTATCAGGGCAGAGCATCCCCCAAAGTTGGAGCCACCACTGAAAATGCTTTCTCTCTTGTAGACATGTGCCTCATCCTCATCCTCATCTATCACATTTACCAAACTAAAATTGCCATTTGTAAAATTGAATGATCACAATACAATTGTCAAAACATCAGCAATGTCTTCAAAGTTCCTATCTCATCTGGCTGTGAAAGAAAATTTAAAGCCATGTTCCAAGATTTTTTTAAAAAAAGCATATTTGGGAAGAACGGGGAAGGAAGGAAGGAAGGAAGGAAAGAAACAAAAATAGGTTCTGGCCAGAAATTGTGCAGGTGGAGGATATGGTCTGTGAGGCCTATGTTTAACTTTTGTCCACTGTTGAGTGGAGATTATGGGCTCATCTACACCAAGCAGGATATTCCACTATGAAAACAGTATGAAAGTGCAGGAGCCACACTACTACTTTATAGTGGTATTGAAGTGCACTCACAACTGTTGGGGCCCATTGACACATACCACATACTGCTTTCATACCATTTTCATAGTGTTATATCCTCCTTGGGGTAGATGTGTCATGGGCCCCAACAGTTGTGAGTGCACTTCAGTACCACTAAAGCAGTCGTGTGGCTCCTGCCTTTTATATACCACTTTCATACCACATTCATAGTGAAATATCCTGCTTGGTGTAAATGAGCCCAATGAACCTTCTTCTTTCATTGGACACAGAAGCTATCACTGCCTAGCAGTCAACTGCTATGTGTCTTCAGATGCTTCATGCTGCACTGGAGTCTGGACACTGTGTCCTTCAGCACCTCTTTGACCTGCTGATTCCTCAGGGTATAGATGAATGGATTGAACAAGTGGGTAACAATGCAGGTCTGCAGAGTTACTGCTTTCTTGAGACCAAAGGAAAAGCCTTTGTTGGGCACTATATACATGAAGATGGCACTGCCATAGAAGACAGAGGCCACTGTGATGTGGGAGGCACAAGTGGAAAAGGCTCGCTTCCTGCCTGTGGTAGATGGGATGCGGAGGATAGTGGTGATGATATAGAGGTAGGATACCACTGTCAGCATCAGAGAACTCAGGAGCACAATGGTAGAAAGAGCAAACTCTATCAGCTCTAGAAGGACAGTATCAGCACACGAGAGTCTGATCAATGGCTCAATATCGCAGAAGAAATGGTCAATAACGTTGGGGCCACAGAAAGGCAGTTTAGAGATGATGATGATTGGAGAAAGCACAGAAAAGAACCCCCCAAACCAGGACAAAAGCATCAGCTGGGCGGTCATTTGCATGTTCATGATGGTGGTATAGCGGAGTGGGTTGCAGATAGCAACATATCGATCCAAGGACATGACAGCCAAGAGAATGAATTCAGTGGTGCCGAGGAAGAAGTAGAAGTAACACTGAGAGATGCAGCCAGACACAGATATGGTCTTCTTCTTTGATAAGAAGTCCTCCATCATTTTGGGGGCAATGGCTGTGGCCACCATGGCATCCAAGAAGGAGAGGTTGCAGAGAAAGAAATACATGGGGCTGTGGAGTCGATGGTCGACCCACGTTGCAGTAATGATGACCACATTGCCAGTGATGGTCAACATGTAGATTATAAGCAGCACCACGAAGAAAACAATTTCCAACTGCCAGGCTACAGAAAAGCCCAGCAAGATAAATTCACTGACGTTGTTGGTGGTTTGGTTGTTCTCAGGCATTTGGGATATTTCTGAAAATAAATAAAATAAAATGTCAAGGTGTATCAATGCAAAGCAGAAGACAAACAAATACCCCCCCCCAATACATTCATGAAGAGATGGTATGTACATATTTCCAGAAAGCAGATGCTACCAGGACATAAGATCACAGAGCAAAAGACATGGAAAGAGAAAGAGAGATTAGATTATAGATGGATGAATATTTATTTATTTATTTATCACATTTTTATATTGCCCAATAGCAGAGGCTCTCTGGGTGGTTCACAATTAGATAGATAGATAGATAGATAGATAGATAGATAGATACTGTAGATAGATAGACAGATGATAGATTCTAGTTAGATTATAGATAGATGATGATGGCAGACAGATAGACAAGATGATAGATAGATAGATAGATAGATAGATAGATAGATAGATGGATGACAGGATCTACACTACTGCTTTAAAGCGCTTTATAACAGTTTTAACAAGTGTTGGGGCCCAGGACACATGCCATATACAGTTGTCAAAACTGTTATAAAACACTTTAAAGCAGTAGTGTAGATCTGGCCAGATACTAGATAGATTATTGATAGATGATAATGGCAGACAGACAGATAAAAGGAAGTACTTCTTCAAAACAGCACATAGTTAAATTATGGAACTCACTACCACAAGATGTAGTCATGGCCACCAATCTGGATAGCCTTAAAAGGGGGTTGGATAAATTCCTGGAGGCAAAGGCTATCAATGGCTACTAGCCCTGATGGTTGTGTGCTACCTCCAGTATTTGAGGCAGTAAGCCTGTGTGCACCAGTTGCTGGGGAACATGGGTGGGAGGGTGTTGTTGCACCATGTCCCGCTTGTTCATCCCTGGCTGGTGGCTGGTTGGCCACTGTGCGAACGGAGTGCTGGACCAGATGGACCCTTGGTCTGATCCAGCATCAGGGCACTTCTGATGTTCTTATATTCTTAAGATAATAGATAGATAGATAGATAGATAGATAGATAGATAGATAGATAGATAGAGTAAGCAGAGGGAGTGGTTATAGGTCCTTGAACTGAAAACACTGTAGGTATCAGTGCATATATACACCCAATACACATGTTGTGCTCCATGCCAGGTGGCAGATAGCGTGCAAATCAGCACTCTTTCATATTTTTCTACATTTCCGAACATGTGAACTAGTGCCCTTCATCTAGGTTTAGACAGGCAATCAAAGTTCCTTTGTCTGGAGAGGTAGTTGCATTGGAAGATCTTGCCTTTGTGTCTAAGGCAGCGTGACGAAAAAGATGCACACATGCAATTTATTTATTTATTTAAATCATTTATATCCCGCCCTATATCAATAAGATCTCAGGGCGGCGTACAGATAAAAGCATACAGTATAAAACAGAAAATATATACAGCTAAAACCAAATTAAACCATAAACCAAGTTAAAACAATATATAATTTAAAAGCAGTAAAACTATTAAAACAGGTAAAACAATGTGCCAACTTAGTGAATTCAGCCATTAAAAGCTTTGTTAAAAAGCTGTGTTTTCACATGTCGCCGGAATAAAATCAGCGTTGGCGCCAGTCGAGCCTCCAAGGGGAGGGCATTCCACAGTCAGGGTGCCACAACAGAGAAAGCCCTCTCCTTTGTCCCATCATAGTGAATGTGTTGTGCTGGTGGGATGTGGAGAAGGGCTCCTCCAACAGATCTCAAGTCTTGGGCAGGCAGATATAAGGAGAGGCACTCCCTCTAGTATATGGATGAATACATGGACAGACAAACAATATGGGGAGAGACAGGCTGACTTAGAAAAGAATCTCTCTTCCACACACAAAAACCTGCTGTTTTTCCCTGTTTTTCCCTTCTGGCTTAAGTCATTTTCACGCGCCAACCAAAACATTTTGCTGTCCTAGGCAAAGACCACGTCCTCCCCATCAATACTTTACGAAGCCTTGTTGCCTCATTTAGACTGCCAAGCCATGCCTACTTTCCTTCAGCAAACCCTTCTACCTTCCTTTCTAAGGTTGTAATCTTTGCAAACTTACCTGGACATAAGACCGTTGAACTCAGTGGCCCTTACTTCTGAGTAGGCCTATAGGACTGATCCACAATCCCACTTGTCAAAGTGAGTGGGCTTCCTTATTTTGGTTCTTCTCAGTTCCTCGTTTTTTTCAGTCTTAAATTCAGTTTATCCTAAACAGAGAATTCATGAAAATCTGTACATATTTTTGCAGGCAATTTTCCTAATGAAATGATTTTAAAATATTAGTTTCATTACTGTATGTAACATCTGTGCACTTTTCCCTATTGTAAACATTTTAATGTAGGTTTTGATTGGAGAACTCTATTGCAAAATTCAGAGAAATGTTAATTTTAAAGAATAACTTGAATTTTGGTTTTGGCAATGGTTTGAAAGTATATTAGGTAAGTTCACATTAAAATATGACTTGAAAGGATATCACCCCAATGCCTTATTGAGACCATTAACTGGACAATCCAATATATACTAAGTACAACAGAATAACTCAGAAGGATGCATTGATGTCTTAGTTAGATAGGGATGGGGGAATTTAATTAATTTTGTACTTTCAAACCACTATGCAAACTGAGGCTCAGTTATCTTTTTAAATCCACACTTTTTTTGCAGTGGAATTTTCTAACCTAAAAATGTGTCGAAAAATGCATGTGTTCAGGGAAATAAGATTTTAAAATGCATTATATTAGGAACTGCTTTCAAAAATGCATTTCTTAGGCAAATGATTCTAGAAATGCATGCATCTAGAGAAACGTGCAAATGATACTTAAGAATTTTCACTTAAAATGTTATATATATATATATATTCTCTAAGTTCAGGGCAAACCAAACTTATGAATGGGAACTTTTCAAATGCATGAGCTGAACAGAATTTAAGATTTGGGGGGGGGGGAAAGGGGAACTGAGAGAAACTGAAATTTGCAGATTCACCATCCCTAATATGAGGACATCACATTCAAGAGAATGTGGGGGGCTGGGTGAGGGCATTACCTATTTCACTCCCACTTCTGTACCTACCACTTAAAAAAGTAAAATGTTTGCACTTTGTCCAATCACATGAATGATAGTAGAAGCTCCAAGCGACTGTAAAACAAATAACAAAAATCCAGGTGCATGGAAAAAATAATAATGAAGAGCTATTATTATTATTATTGTTATTATTATTATTATTTATTGCATTTTTATACCGCCCAATAGCCAAAGCTCCCTCGGCGGTTCACAAAAACTAAAACCATTCAAAGTATAAAACAAACAGTATAAAAACATGATATAAAATACACATTAAAAACTGATTAAAAACATACCATACATGATTAAAACATCTTTAAAACATCCTTAAAACATCCTAAAAACATTCTATGTTCTTTTGACAAATAAGAGTTCCATCACACATACTTTTTTTTCCTGGTATACATCTGTGATTTCCACCTCCAGTTCATTAGCACATCAAGCACTGGGCACTTTGATGTGTGTGCGTTCTTGCGTTATTTTGCCTTGTTTACTTTTTCACCTATGTCAGCTGGTGCTTCTTGGTATCACTGCCCCACCCCGCCCCTTCTCCTTCCCCCTCCAGTTCATTGGTTCTTGTGGTTGATGGGCATTCTGATGGATGTGAGCACCTTCCTCCCTCACTCTGTTTTTTTTTTAATCTAAAGTTTAGCGATTTAGCGTTTCATCGGCTGGGTGCCTTGTACAATGGGCAAAAAAAGAAGGAGAGGGAACTTGAAATGGGTGGATGATAGAAAGTGGGGTTGGAACAGCAAAAGTCCATTTGACTGACTTGGCGTGCTGGAGGAGAACTGCCCCGTCCTCCTCTTTCATCAACAAGACCACCTTTCAGCACACATGCCCCCCAAGAAAGGACATTCTGTGACACAGTGTGAGGATGGAAATACACGGGGATGGAAGAGCAATTTTATCCTGTGCAGAGAGAAAAATACCGCACTTTCCCCACCACAGAAAAACATGGAAAATGGAGGGGAAGAGGCAGGATGACTGCAAGACAGGGCTGATGCCGCGTGAGGGTCACAGGACAAAATGATAAACAAGGCAGGACAAAAGTGTGATAAAATGCTGGTGTGGTGAAGTAATTCAGTTTGAAGAGCATATTTCTCAGCTTTGTGGTGATATTTGGGTGTTGCTTTTTGTGGAAAGAAAATGAAAAATCATGGGTAATAATGAGGAAGACAAAGCAAAAGACACTCATTCTTACCATTCTTTCTGCCTGGTGTCTACTAGGTACCTATCTGCAGATTCACCTTCAGTGATTGTAACCTGCAGTTCCCTGAAGTCTTCATTTTTCGTGTTTCAGGGAGAGCTTCCCAAAGGAATAAGGGGTCAAATGCAAAATGTTAAATGGCTCAGAGACTTAGGGACTCCTGTACAGCCAACGAAAGGTGTTCAGGGTTTTTCTGCTGGGCTAATTTACTACTACATTTTTTTTCTTTACATAAATGAATTGATGGAATTAAATAATAGAATTTCCATGCATTTGGGCAAATAGCAGAATCTGTCAAATGCACCATATGTAAGGTGTAAGGAACTTTTTTCATGTACTGCCTTGGTTGATGTAACAACAACACTGGAATTAAGATGCAAGACCCATGTTGTTGGAACCAGACAAAGGCCTTAGCTAGAGCAGTGCTTATCCTGAGCTAATACCCAGGATCGCCCCTGTGTGTCCAGATGATGCACAGGGGATCCCGGGATCAGGGAGGGATAATCCCTCCTTGGCCCCGGGATGCAGCCCTACACTTTGGGCCTGGTTTTTCCTGTGGTCTCGGGCTGAGCCTGAGACCGTGAGCATGTGGCCCATTTCCGCAGCTTTCTCTGGCTCCACATGATTACTCACACGGAGCCAGGAGCTGCACACGGGGCGCAGTGCTCCTCAGGAGCTCTGTGCCCATCGGGGCTAGGGTGGGGGGACTGGGGAATGTTGGTAAAATTTAAAAAAACTATCGGTCAACCACTCCTGCCTCTTTAAAAATAAAAAATGGCGGGCGCAACACCTCTCTTCTTGAGGTTGTCGCACCTTACATGTAAATGAGGGCAAGATCTCACGTTATTCATAATGCAAGGTCTCCCCTCCTCTTCCCCGGAACAACAAGTATGTCTAGCTAAGGCCTAAGTTAGCTGAATTTAGTTCCCACTGAAATCAATCACACAAGTTAGTCTTGACTTAAAAACCCCATTGACTTAAATGGGATCCAAGTTCAACTAACAATTAGGTTCATCCCACGTACCTGTTTCCCTCGAATTGTCTCCTACAGCATTTAGCTGTTGTTGTTGTTGTTGTTGTTGTTGTTGTTGTTGTTGTTGTTGTCATTGTTGCTAGCTACATCACAACCCGGGCGGCAGTGCTCCTAAGATCCTTTGCATACCAGGAAATGGGTTTAAGAGAGGAAATGTAAAAAATCATTAAAAAATCAATGGATGACCCAATGTGATTCAAATTTCGTATGCTTAAAGCTCTCCTTATATCTATTACTGTGCCAATTTTGATGTCTTTATCTTTAAAACTTACGCAGATGTAAGCATTTGTTTCATTTTTCTTTAAACATATCAAATCCTGCTCCTGCACCCCCAGTGGCCGCTTGGAAAACAACAAATGATTCGCTCCAAAAGTAGTATCAAAATAGGTTGGGTCTTTTGCCTTTATAGCACAATTAAAGCAGGATGCATGGGAGTTCTTCACAGTCAAAGCAGATTATAAGATGGAAAACTTCAGAGTCCTTTGCACGCAATTCACAGTGATTGCACAGTGCAAATCCCACAAATGTCTACTCAGAAGTATGCCTACTGGGTTTAATGGGACTTACTCTCATCCTAGGTAAGCAGCCGAAGTCTGATCCAACCCATTGACTAGATTGAGCTAAGGGCCATAACTTTATTAATGACATGAACCCACCTGCAGTGTGTTACATATAAAATGAACATTTGCTTCCTAATCAGTATGGATTCCTTCTACTCAAGGGAGCAGTTAAGAAAGTGTCTCCTGCCTCTTTCTCTGGTTAAGTTGGCTCAAGGCATTGGAGCAGTAATCCTGTCTGCTCCTTGCTCTTTATTGCCCAACACACCATAAAGGCCCTGTCTTAATCCATATTCCCCCAAGCTGTTGAACCTTGGGATGAGTGGTCCCTCTATGGCTCAAGGAGCCAACACTCAGGCCACAGCTAGACCTAAGGTTTATCCTGGGATCATCCAGGGTTCCCCCCCTTCCTGAGCACTGGATCCCCTGTGTGTCACCTAGATGAACAGGTTTGACCCCTGGACGATCCAGGGATAAACCTTAGGTCTAGCTATGGCCCCAGTTATTCTCTTCCAGGCAGAAATCCATGAGCAATCAGTTAAAGTAATCTGCTTTTACCATTTGCATGACTTGGATTGCCCACCAGGGCAACTAGTACAGTGCTAGAATCCATGTTTGCATGCAAAAGGTCCCAGGTTCAACCTTCAGCATCCCCAAATAGGGCTGAGAAGTTCTGCTTGTAGATCAACTGCTTGTCAGTGAAGGCAAGACTGAGCTAGATGGATCAATTGTCTGACTTGGCATATGTCAGCTTCCGGTGTTCCCCCTCTAACCTACATTTGCCCTTCCAGTGTGACTTATTGAAGGTGGGTGGTGGTTGACCCAATTAACCAAACATATAGGCCGTAGCTAGACCTAAGGTTTATCCCAGGATCATCCCAGGTTCGTCCCTGCCTGAACGCTGGATGCCCTGTGTGGCACTTAGATGAACAGGTTTGACCCCAGGACAATCCTAGGATAAACCTTAGGTCTAGCTACGGCCATAGTCAGTAGAGTCAGCAAAGAAGGTTCACTACAACCTTCTAAGGTGGCCATGTTTGCATAACCTAAAAATAGGAAATGCATCAAAACCTTGTCAAGAAATTTGGAGAGTGCATAGCTTGCATGTAAAATATCCAGGTTTAATTTCATTGGCACCTCTAATAGAACATCTCAGGTATGATAGCATGGGAAACATCTCTCTACCCTGGCAGACTGCAGCCACTCAAAGTAACAATAACAACATAAGAACATAAGAAGAGCCCTGATGCTGGATCAGACCAAGGGTCCATCTAGTCCAGCACTCTGTTCACACACACACAAAATATGCACCCACCCTCACAACCATGGTGACCTGTTTCCAGTCATGGTAATCAATATTGGGTTAGAAAGACAAATAAACCTAACAAAATAAAAGGCTGCTTTCTGTGAGATGTATTGAAATGACCACAGCTTACAAATGAGGATTATCTAAAAAACCAAGCCAACCTGTATTTGTTTATTCATTCATTCGTTCACAGTTCTTATACTTCAATGTTCTTTCAAAGCAGGAGTATATTGCTGATACAAATATCAACAAAATGTAATATTGTCAATACAAATATCAATAAAACAATAATATTCTACTATTACAATAAATGAGTTAAAATGTGTAAATAATAAAATAGTTAAAATCATAGCATCACTAATCCAACAGAGCTGCACATAAGCAAACACATCAGGAGTCAAATGTCACTGTAAACAACAAGTTATATGATTTAAGTTTTAAAGTATTTACACTGAGGTCTATTTGCAGCCACAATCCGAATCTCTTCTCGATCATACCAGAGTGCAGGACATGGAATAATGGGCTCAAGTTACAGGAAGTCAGATTCCGGATGGACATCAGGAAAGACTTCCTGACTGTTAGAGCAGTACGACAATGGAACCAGTTACCTAGGGAGATTGTGGGCTCTCCCACACTAAAGGCATTCAAGAGGCAGCTGGACAACCATCTGTCAGGGATGCTTTAGGGTGGATTCCTGCATTGAGCAGGGGGTTGGACAGGATGGCCTTGTAGGTCCCTTCCAACTCTGCTATTCTATGATTCTATGAATGTGTACCATACATAATTTATTATCATTGAAGATACTCAACTATGGCTTCTAATTCAATATACCACTATAATTAACAGATAAATATGCCTAGGTGTTCTAGTAAACAATGACCAATTTCTATACAGCTGCCCTGCATTCCTAAATACATTTACCTGGGAGTAAACCACATTGAACATGGTGAGACTTACTTCTGAGTAAATTTGTATGGGATTGTATTGTGAATTACACATCCCCTCCATTCTCGTTTGAGCTTAATATTTGTCACAGACACACCTATTCTATCTTTCAAACATATAGTTGCAGTGGTTATTTAATTGCTCTAGGGTAATTCTTTTATTTCCAATAAAAAAATAAACCAATAACAGGCAGTAACTAACACTGAAATCTTATACATGACCAGATCCTCAAATGAAATCTGTTGCCCTACACTTCCAATGTTATTGAAAGTGTTTGGAACAGTAAGCTAGTATTTGTTTTGTTTATCATTATTATTTTTTTAGATTTACACCAACATTTTTTTCATCCAGTCATACAACATATTCAACATGAACCATGGCTTCATTCAGGGGGTTACATTCATGAATGAAAACAAGTAATCCCACACAATTAAGGGCATGTCTAGACGAGGAGGGTGGAGGGGGAGGATCTCATGATATGAAGATCACGAGATCGTCCCCCTCAGTCTATTATTATTATTATTATTATTATTATTATTATTATTATTATTTATTTATATAGCACCATCAATGTACATGGTGCTGTACAGATAACACAGTAAATAGCAAGACCCTGCTGCATTGGCTTACAATCTAATAAGTTGTAGTAAACAATAAAGAGGGAAGGAGAATGCAAACAGGCACAGGGAAGTGTAAACAGGCACCGAGTAGGGTGAAGCTAACAGTATAGAGTCAGAACAAACTCAATATTTGAAGGCTATAGGGAAAAGAAAAGTTTTTAGCTGAGTTTTAAAAGCAGTGATTGAGTTTGTAGTTCTCAAGTGTTCTGGAAGAGCGTTCCAGGCGTAAGGGGCAGCAGAAGAAAAAGGACGAAGCCGAGTAAGGGAAGTGGAGGTCCTTGGGCAGGCGAGAAGCATGGCATCAGAGGAGCGGAGAGCCCGAGCGGGGTGATAGTGTGAGATGAGAGAGGAGAGATAAGCAGGAGCTAGACCGTGAAGAGCTTTGAAGGTCAGCAGGAGAAGTTTATATTGGATTCTGGAGTGAATTGGAAGCCAATGAAGAGATTTCAGAAGTGGAGTGACATGGTCAGAGCGGCGGGCCAGGAAGATGATCTTAGCGGCAGAGTGGTGGTCAGAGACCCGCGGACTGATGTGAGACGAAGGAAGGCCAGAGAGAAGAAGGTTGCAGTAGTCCAACTGAGAGATAACCAGTGCGTGAACAAGAGTCTTGGCAGAAGAGACAGACAAAAATGGTCGGATCCTGGCAATATTATATAGGAAGAAACGACAGGATTTAGCTACTGCCTCGATGTGAGGAGTAAAGGAGAGCGAGGAGTCAAATATAAAGCCAAGACTACGAGCTTCCTTGACCGGAGTAAGCGTGACATCGTTGACAGTAAGAGAGAATGAGAGGTGAGGAGAAGGTTTAGGAGGAAAAACAAGCAATTCAGTCTTTGCCATGTTAAGTTTCAAACGACGATGAAGCAGCCAGGCTGAGATATCTGAAAGACATGCCGAGATACGATCGTGAACACGGCATGCAACATCTCAGGACATCGCGCCCGCCATTTTGGATTTTTTTTTTTTTATCAAAGATGAGAACTCATGCACTTGAATGAAAACATGAGGATTTTTTAAAAAACAACAACAACACTTTGCACTCCCCCACTGCCCCATGGATCTCAGTTCGTATAGACATGTAGCAATGATAGAAGACTCCAGCATTTCAGGCCAGTACCAAAATCAAAATGTCCCAAGCAGTCTACAGATCCCTTCCTTGGAGTATCTTATATTGTATGGAAAAACAACAACAACAACAATAATGATATAACAATATAAGAACATATAAAGACCAAGGGTCTATCTAATTCAGGATTCTGTTCACACAGTGGCCACAAGGTACAAAATTATGCATGGTGTTGAGAATGTGAATAGGGAGATATTTTTCTCCCTCTTCCATAATACTAGAACCTAGGGTCTTTCCCATAAAGCCGATTGACTGGAGACTACTGGACTAGATGAACCCCTGGTCTGATCCAACATTGCTGTTCTTATCTTCTTATGTTCTTATCCCCCCACTTTATTCCCAAGCTAAACAATCCCAGCTGTTGTAACCTTCCATCAAGGGGGAGATGCTCCAACCCCTTGATTATTTTAGTTGCCCTTTTCTGGACTTTTGCCAGTTCTACAATATCTACAATATACACAGTATTCCAAGTGTGGTTGTACCATAGATTTATATACAGGCAGCACGATATTGGCAGTTTCATTCTCAATAAATTTTCTAATAATTCATAACATGGGGCTTACCTTTTCTTTTCTTTTTTTACTACAGCTGCACACTGGGTTGACAGTTTCATCAAGTGTCCACCACAACCCCAAGATCTCTTTCTTGGTCGGTCACTGCTATCTTTAGGGTGCTTTAGGGTGGATTCCTGCATTGAGCAGGGGGTTGGACTAGATGGCCTTGTAGGCCCCTTCCAACTCTGCTATTCTATGATTCTATGATTCTATCTCAGATCCCATCAGGTTATACATGAAGTTGGAAATTTTGCCCCAACGAGTATTACTTTACACTTGCTTACATTGAACCACATTTATGCTACATTCCCAAGAAGACAGAGGCCTTAGCTAGACATAAGGTTTATCCTGAGATCATCCTGGGGTCATCCCTGCCTGCTCCCAGGATCCCCTGTGTGTCATTTACATGACCAGGGATGACCCTGGCATGATCCTGGGATAAGCCTTAGGTCTAGCTAAGGCCTATGAAGGGATCTTTAGAACACCCAAACCAACTTTTCAGTACCCCATTTCCATCACCACAGGCAGTCAGTGAATGTCAGCTGACAGTGGCACTTGGTTTGTGCTATGGCGATTTTATTACCTGACTTGAGTTTGCCTACTGTAAATCTTTCTACCTAAAGATACGCCATTACTCCAACTGAAACAATGCAATCACCATCCCACCGACCTATACCCTCTTCACTCTACCAAGCCATGAAGGATTTGCAAACAAAGAGGAGGTACTTCCAAAATGTTCCTTAGTGTCACAATGAAAGTTTCCTCCTCTTCAGGCTGTCCTTTAAGGCCTCCTTGAACTTTTCATTCCTCAACGTATAGATAAAGGGGTTTAATAATGGGGTAACTACTGCAGTGAGTACGGCAACTGCCTGCTGGACGTCTCGAGAACGTCCATGGCTGGGCAAGGAGTACATGAAGATGTCACTGCCATAGAAGATGGAAGCAACTGTGATGTGGGAAGCACAGGTCGAAAAGGTCTTTTGTCGACCCTTGGTGGAGCGCATACGCACGATGGTGGCAATAATGAAGAGATAAGAGACACAAGTGACAAACAATGAGCTGAGAAGGAAAAATCCGGACAGGATGCCCTCCAGGGCCAGGAGAGCATGGACATCATTGCACGAAAGCTTTACAATTGGAGCATAGTCACAGAAGAAATGGTCTATGACATTAGAATCACAGAAGGACAATTGAGTCATCAAAATCAAGGGAGGAAATGGATTAATGAACGCACCAAACCAGCATCCTAGCATCAAATTAGTGCAGACACGGCCATTCATGATGACGGTGTACCGGAGTGGGTGGCAGATGGCAATATAGCGGTCAAATGCCATTATGCCAATCAGGATGACTTCGCAGCTCCCAAGGAAGAAATAGAAATAACACTGAGTGAAGCAGGCGACAACCGAGATGGTTTTGTTCAATGACAGCAGGTTCACCAGCATCTTGGGAGTGATGGTCAAGACAAAGAAGATCTCCAAGAAGGAGAGGTTGCAGAGGAAGAAGTACATGGGGGTTTGGAGGCGTTGGTCCAAGCATACCAGTATGATGATGGTGATGTTCCCAGCTATCGTTAAGAGTAAAACAACAAGGAGCACCACAAAAATTAAGGTTTCCAAGGTTTTCGGAAACTGGAAGCCCATTAAGATGAATTCTGTCACCTGCCCCGTGCTGCTTTGATTCCTCAGGCTCATGGCCAGCTTGCAGTTGCAGAATGATCAGGCAGACAAAACTCACTCACGATTCAAATAAGGCCACCTTCTCTCTTTTCTGCTGTTCGAAGCAGAAATAAAACCTCACAAGGTTTCATAAGACATTCGCTGTTGAGACTTTTCACAGAAAAGCATAAAAGCATATTGGTTCCCCCACTCCACCCCAAAGAATAGACAGCAGTTCAGAATGTATAGTTGGAAGTTAGTTTTCCTTAAGAATATGACTCTTCAAATGGCTGGCTGTTTCGGTGGACCACTGCCAGTTCACTGATGGGAAATATTGTCTTCTTTCTTTATTCATTGAACAAGAATTTGAAGGCTATCAAAACTTAAATGGAGCTTTTCAATGGTTTAGATTAAGTGTGTGTGTGTGTGTGTGAAGGAGTGTGTCTTTCTATTTGTCTCTGTGGCTCTCTCTCACATGCTTTCTCTCTCTCTCCTCTCTCTCTTTCTCCTCTCTCTCTCTCTCTCTCTCTCTCTCTCTCTGTTTGTGTTCCTCAATCACCAAGAGGCTAACCTCTAACTTAAAGCTTTTAAAAAACCAACAATCTTCAAGTTTCTAATCTGATCAACACTAAATATCAATAATTTTATACACCATGAAGGCTGCAACCCTATGCAAATTAGGTCTGTGCATGCTCCAAACCGCTTTGGATCCTGATCTGGACCTTCCAGATTGAGCCTGAACCACTTCAGGTTGATCTGGACCTCCCCCGATCCACTCCAGAACTGGATCCGGAGCGTGATCTGGAGGTCTGGATCGATATTCGGATGTTTGGGAGTGTGTAGTTTTATTTCAGTTCTGAAGAGAACATTCCCTTTAAAAATAATAATGAAAGAAGACAAGATGGCTGGAAAGAGATGTCAAATTAAAATGAATGTTTTCATGTTGATGTCCAAGTCATGGGGTCTACTTACATATTTACACAGGACCTTTGTGATTTGTTTCATATTAACTGCTTCTAAAGGAGGATTACATAAAAGGATTGTAAGAAACTTTGTGAGATAATTAAGCTCAAACATTGTTTTTAGAAACTGATTAGTTCCCAAGCTCCTGCTCTATTCATTAACTTCGTTAACAAAAACAAAAAAACAACTGAACAAAAATTTCGTAGTTGAGACCCTTCCAAAGAATTTGTCTTTTACTTATTATCAACCCGGTAATTAATTTTCTAGGGAATAAGTTTAGGGAAGAAACATATTAAACCTCTTTACCAGTTTTGACCGGTAGTAAACTTAGGCCTAATCTACACCTGCCATTTACCCCAGGGTGGACTTGAGGTTGTCCCTGAGGGTCCAAATGATGCACAGCTGATCATGGGGGTTTGCACTTCCAGGATAGTCCCTCAGGGGGCCACATGCCAGCAAGTTTTCCTGGAATTAAAGAAGGGCCATTCTGGGGCACCTTTACTTTTTTTTAGCTAGTGGAGACATTTGCACAGCAGTGTAGATGCAATCCTGCACGAAGGTACGTTTTTTAAAAACACACACACAAATGAACAAACCACAAACTCAGCACTGGAAGGCATTGAGAGCCATCACAAACATGGTGAAAATGCTCTCCCCCTCACCCCTGATGCCCACGGACCCTCCCATCACAGCTCCCTGCATGTTTCCTGAGTTGTGGTACCTGCAGGGAAGAGGGAGGACCCCGGGAGGGATAGCCACACTGCCCATGGACCTTGGGATTGTCCCAAGACCAGAGGAAAAACTGGCACAAAAGCAGCTCCAGATATCCGGGGAGAACTGAGTGGCCATCCCAGTTCACCCCAGGATCAGCTGTGCATCATTTGGACCTACAGAGACAATTTCAAGTCCACCCTGGGATAAATGGCAGGTGTAGATTAGGCCTATGGCTGCCACTATTGTGCTATTCTTAGTAGTAGTAATCTTAGTAAGGCTTTTCTGAGTACTCCATCATTATCAGATGGGAATTTCACTTCTCCACTAAAGATATGGATTCCTTCCATTTATGTACCTAAGTCTCCATGCACCTCATAGCTAAATACAAGTTTATAGTCCGGTGAGCTGGGGACATCAGACCCTCATATGACAATAGACAGTTGCAGAGGTGCAGACCAAGGTCATAAATTCAGATGGGGTGGAGGAAGCAAAGTGGCTGATATAACAATTAACATCATCATCAGTGAATAGTAAAAAAGAAAAGAAAAAAAGGACCCTCCCCCATTATTTGGTTGGGGCAACTCCCCCAGCTCTGAAATAAAAATTTGAAATGGGTGCTAAAACTACTAATTCTGAGCTGAACTGGTTTGGCCAACCATGAAGAGGTATACTTCTAGACCAGCACTGGTCTCTTAGCACTATAACATGTACAGGATGATACAAATTACACTAATTTCCCTGAACCTGGTATTTTCCAGATGAATTGGATTGCAACTCTGATTTTTCCAATGCAGACAGGGAATGATGGGAGTTGCAGTCCAACATAGTTTGGGAGAACAAGGTTGGGAAAGGCTGGATTGCACCATTAGAAGAACTAGAGCGGTTTAGTGGTTTGGGTTACTGCAATGTGTTATACAAGGAGCTGACTTTGAAAATGATTGAGAAACTTCATCTGGTTCAAAATAGGGTCTTGTGATCTGCACTGGCTTCTAATCTATTTCTGAGTGCCACTGAAGTGCTGGTATATAATGGCTTGGGCCTAGGTTGCCTGAAGGATCATTTCCTCTAATATATACATACCCACACCCTTAAGACCATCTTCAGAAGCCCTCCTTCCATTGCCTCCACCAAATGAGATGAGGCGGGTGGCTATTAAGATGAGGGACTTTTCAATGGTGGAACCCTAGTGGTGCAATGTATTCCCAGAGAAGCTCTCCTGGAGACTACATTGTGGCCTTCTTGAGATTAGGTGAAGACTTTTTTTTTTTAACTTCACAGGCTGTTTAGTCCTTTCGTTTAATGTTTTAAATGTGTTATTATGTTTTGTTTTGTTTTTTTTAAAAAAATCTTTACACTGCTGATTGATTTTACTCTGGTTTTACTTTGGTTCCAGAAGGGCCTGTTCAGAAGACACCTTAGATCCTGCTAGTTAAGGCATTTGGTTAAGCAGCAGAGTTTAAGGTGATGTGTGTGATGCATTTTGCTAAACCCTGATCACTTTCTAGGCCCAGTCAGACCGTCTGCAACAGGGTTAGCAGCTCTAACCCTGGTTTAAAGTGTTGTGTGCAACAGCATGGCTTGTGTAGTGCTAACCTCAGAGAACCACAGTTTTGCTAACCACAGTCCCTGAAGTGTCATGTGAACAGGCCCATCCTGTCTTAAAATTACATTTTATTATGATGTATTTTTATGGTTTTAATATTCATGCACTGCCCAGAGATCTTTGGCTATTGGGAGATAAAGTATGGAATGGATGAATGAATGAATGAATGAATGAATGGATTTCTCCTTCACTCATAATATTGAATCTGAAGTCAAGATTCAATATTACACCAGTTTTAAAATCTCTTCACTGGCTGCCAATTAGTTTCCGGGCGAAGTATAAAGTGTTGGTTATCGCCTTTAAAGCCCTACATGGTTTGGGTCCAGGCTACTTGTGGGATCGCCTTCTCCCGTACAATCCGCCCCACACACTCAGGTCCTCTGGGAAGAATCTACTTCAGTCAACCAAAACTAGATTGACAACTGTTACCCAGAGGACTTTCTCTTCTGCTGCTCCCAGTTTGTGGAATGGCTTGCCAGGAGAGATTCGTCAACTTAACAGTTTTCCGGAATTTAAGAAAGCCATCAAGACTGATCTCTTCCGGTAGGCCTACCCAGTTGAATTTTAAGGTGCCTTCTTAATAATGTGCTACTTTTAATAATTTATTTATTTATTTATTTATTTAATTACATTTATATACCGCCCCACAGCCGAAGCTCTCTGGGCGGTTTACAACATTTAAAAATAGTAAACATTAAAAGTATACAATTTAAAACACACACACACACACACACACACACACAAATAGTATAAAAACAACAGTATCCATTTAAAAACAACAATTGTGGGGTCCATTAAAAACAAACTTAACGTTGTTAAATGCTGTTAAAATGCTGTTAAAAATGCCTGGGAGAAGAGAAAAGTCTTGACCTGGCACCGAAAAGATAACAATGTTGGCGCCAGGCGAGCCTCATCGGGGAGATCATTCCACAGTCGGGGGGCCACCACTGAAAAGGCCCTCTCCCTTGTTGCCATCCTCCGAGCTTCCCTTGGAGTAGGCACTCGGAGGAGGACCTTAGATGTTGAGCGCAGTGTACGGGTAGGTTCATGTCGGGAGAGGCGTTCCTAATAATGTATTAGTTTTAAATGTTTTAATTAGTTATATGTATTTTATGGTGTTTGTATTTGTGTTGTACCCCGCCTCGATCCAGAGGGAGATGCAGGCAACAAATAAATAAATAGATGATGATGATGATGATGATGATGATGATGATGATGATGATGATGATTGATATTAAGAGATTCTGGATAGATAAAAGGAAGTGCTTCATCACACACTGCATAGTTTAATCAATGAATTCATTACCACAAGGTATAATGATGGCCACCAACTTCAATGAATTTTAGATAGTGATTAGACAAATGCATGGAATATGATAGCTATATACCTCCAGTATCAGAGGCAGTATGTCTCTCAATACCAGTTGTTGGGGGACATATCCAGGGGACGGCTATTGCTTTTATGTCTTGTTTGAGGACATCTCATAGACATCTGCTGGGCTAGTATGAGAAGGAAGCTGGTGTATTTGACATGGTCTTTTTCAATCCGGATCCAATACATCTCCTCCTTTCCCACTTCACTTCTTCCTCCTGTTCCTCCTTTCACTCTAGTACAAATCCTTCCAATGCAGTTTGTGAGTAACAGCAGAATGCATGGACATAAACCACAGAAAACAGCATCATCAACACATAGTGAATTGTCCAAATCCTTCCCCTAGGGCAGCTAGTGGTGGCTGGCCCCATGGGAGAAGGTACACGCCAACTTACGATGATGAAGTTATTTCATATCTATCATTTCAGTAATCTTTATGACAATAATTTAAGTAGACAGTGACCTTAGCTAGACCTAAGGTTTATCCCGGGATCATCCCAGGGTAATCCCTATTCATGTAAATGACACACAGGACATCCCGGGAGCAGCCAGGGATGACCCTGGGATGACCCTGGGATAAACCTTAGGTCTAGCTAAGGCCTGTGTTAATTCTTCTTCCCATGTCATGCCTGTTTGTTATTTTCATAGATTGTGATGGCAAAAGTGGCCTAGAAATATTTCAAACAAATGAACATTCTCCAATGGTTCAAGAAGTGGACATGGCATGGAATGTTTTCCATTGTTGTCTCCTCATTGCCTTGAATGAGCCTCCTCATTGCCTCCTCATTGCCTTGTCTCCTCATTGCTTTTCGGCACCAGGTCAAGACTTTTCTCTTCTCCCAGGCATTTTAACAGCATTTAACAACGTTAAGTTTGTTTTTAATGGACCCCAGAATTGTTTTTAAATGGATACTGTTGTTTTTATACTGTTTTTATGTTTTTTAATTTTTTTGTATACGTTTAATGTTTACTATTTTTAATTGTTGTAAAGCGCCCAGAGAGCTTAGGCTGCGGGGCGGTATATAAATGTAATAAAATAAATAAATAAAATAATAAGGTGATAGGGCTAATCTCAAACACAGTGGCTTATAGGTTATGGCAACTTCCCTGAACAACAACAACAACAACAACCAATCTTCAATGCCTCATAAAATTCCAAAATGACATTTGCAGAATCTGCAAATGGTCTTCTCTGAATTTAAAGAGAATGAGACTTTGGTCACATTACGTATGTTCGCAGCCTAATGTCATGGTGGACAGAGTAATTCAAAAATCTAAATACTTTATTTTGGTAAAAAAAAACCCATCTTGAATAAGTTATCTTAAGCTGCTGGGTGCACTCTTGTAGATGTACAGTTAACAATTGGCAGAAGAGGAGGTGAAAATGACCCTATTCCTTTCATGCACATGCACCAAAGTCACTTGTATCTACAGAAGACCTTCATTCCACTGATGATGATGATGATGATGATGATGATGATGATTATTTATTTATTTATTTATATAGCACCATCAATGTACATGGTGCTGTACAGAGTAAAACAGTAAATAGCAAGACTCTGCCGCATAGGCTTACAATCTATCTTACATTGATTGGAATTTAGAAAGGGAAAAGTTAGAACATTCCTGTTATGAACAAAATTGCAAACTATAAACATCTCTGGGAAGGAAAGAGTCAATCAGTAGAGACGTTGAGTGTGATGGACTACATTTATTCAATATTGTAACCAGTAGAGACCTGGAGAATTAGTAATATTGAACACACAACGAGGTAAAAAAATGGTTCACACTTTACTTGGGTTGTTATATGTTTTGATATACTTTTACTCTTAGCCTTTCTGAATCGGAAATGTATTGTATATATGATAAAATTTCAGATTACCAGTCCCTCTCCCAAATCAATTACCATCCTCTATCCCTAATCAATCTGTTTCTTGCTTAGTCTTACTGAATCTGAAATTTATTATACATACATATATATCACAATCCCACCAAAAAAAAACAGTTTACCATATAAATAAATAAATAAATAAATATGCCCATCAATTGCCAGCTGGTCTTCCAAATAAATCTGTATGATCTGTTTGAAATGATATTAGTAGACAGAAGGAAGATACTTGTGGATCCGTTTTCCTCATGGTGAAAATTTCTTCCTGTCCAGACATTCTTTTAAGGCTTCCTTGACCTTCTCATTCCTAAGAGTATAAATAAAAGGGTTCAATAATGGGGTGATCACAGCGGTGAGTACTGCAACTGCCTTCTGGGCATCTCGAGAGCGTCCCTTGCTAGGCAAAGAGTACATGAAGATGGCACTGCCATAGAAGATAGAGGCTACCATGATATGGGAAGCACAGGTAGAAAAGGTCTTTTGCTGGCCTTTGGTGGAATGCATACGCAAGATGGTTGCAATTATGTAGAGGTAAGAGATGCTAGTGATGGACAAAGAGCTGAGGAGCACCACTGAGGACAGGGCAGATTCCAGAGCCAGGATGAAATGTACATCATTGCAAGAAAGTTTTATCATTGGGGCGTAGTCACAAAAGAAATGATCAATGATATTGGAGCCACAGAAGGATAGTCGGAACAGCAAAAAGATGGGACCAAGGGTAGAAAGGAAACCACCGATCCAGCAACCCAGGACTAAAGAGGTGCAGACACATCCATTCATAATGATGGTATAGCGAAGTGGGTGGCAGATGGCAACATAGCGGTCAAAGGACATCACAGCAATGAGGATGAACTCAGTGGTACCGAGGAAGAAGTAGAAGTAGCATTGGGAGGCACAGCCCAAGAAGGAGATGGCTTTGTTCATGGAAACCAGATTCACCAGCATTTTGGGTGAAATTGACAAAACAAAGAGGATCTCCAAGAAGGAGAGATTGCAGAGGAAGAAGTACATGGGGGTTTGGAGGCTGTGATTGATACACACCAGTGTGATGATGGTGATGTTCCCAGCTAGCGTTAAGAGAAAAACAGCAAGAAGCACTGCAAAAAGGACGAATTTGAAGGATCTAGGAAGCTGGAAGCCGAGTAATATGAATTCGGTCACCTCTTCTGTACCATTCCGATTAATCAGCTGCATGCCCACTTTGAGCTGTAGAATGGTCAAGCACACACAAAAATACACATGTTAGAGTCTGCGTGAGTCATAGAATTGTAGAGTTGGAAGGGGCCTATAAGGCCATCGAGTCCAACCCCCTGCCCAGTGGAGGAATCTACCTTAAAGCATCCCTGACAGATGGTTCTCCAGCTGCCTCTTGAATGCCTCTCATGTGGGAGAGCCCACAACCTCCCTAGGTCATTGGTTCCAATGTCGTACTGCTCTAACAGCCAGGATATTTTTCTTGATATCCAGCCAGAATCTGGCTTCTTGTAACTTGAGGCAAGGCCAGCTCTTTTCCCTCCCTTTTAATATTCCAAATCCAAACATGTCTCCCCCTTCACCCTGAAAAGGCATGAGAAACCCTCTCTTTAAGACATCAGCCTCTTAATTCCTTTACACTACCTTTCTGATAATATCTGAACAGTATTTTTGTCCTCTGCTTCTTAGCACCGGGAGATTCAGGACAGAATGTCCAAGTCCACCCGTTTTTTGGAACATGGTTTAAGAAATGGAAAGACATGGGAGGGGAGTTGAGTATTGAACCATTCAAAATTGAGAATATGATTTACTGGAGATGGTCCTCCAATATGTGTACAAAAGAAATCTATAGTCACAAGTGAGACCTGCAGTGTTGCTCTCTGAAGTACTCATGTTCAGGATATTCAATACCAATCCTCCTTCTACCTGGTTTCCCTTCCACACCACCAAAAGTCAGTTAGCAGTCCATGATCTCTAAGCATGCTCAGTTCTCATTTAGCTATTGGGGTGGGTGTGTCCATTCCCCGAAGTTATTTTCCCCTAAATACTTTATGTACTTCAGGAAACCTTGGGGTACTTGGAACCAATGGCCTAGGGAGGTTGTGGGCTCTCCCACACTAGAGGCCTTCAAGAGGCAGCTGGACAGCCATCTGACAGGAATGCTAAAGGTAGAGACTGAAACAACTAGGCATGTTCAGCCTGGAGAAGAGAAGATTGAGGAGAGACATGATAGCACTCTTCAAATACTTAAAGGGTTGTCACACAGGGGAGGGCCAGGATCTCTTCTCGATCACCCCATAGTGCAGGACATGGAATAACAGGCTCAAGTTACAGGAAGCCAGATTCCAGCTGGACATCAGGAAAAACTTCCTGACTGTTAGAGCAGTACGACAATGGAACCAGTTACCTAGGGAGGTTGTGGGCTCTCCCACACTAGAGGCCTTCAAGAAGCAGCTACACAGCCATCTGTCAGGTATGCTTTAGGGTGGATTCCTGCATTGAGCAGGGGGTTGGACTCGATGGCCTTATAGGCCCCTTCCAACTCTACTATTCTATAATTCCTGCAATGAGCAGGGGGTTGGACTCGTTGGCCTTAGAGGCCCCTTCCAACTCTACTATTCTGTGATTCTATGATTCCTTCCTTCTTGCACATGAATGGTGCTCTTCTGGCTACATAAGCACTGGCACTTGAAAAAATTACTTTGCTATCATGATATAGGATGGACATGGGAAGATTTAGAATAGCACACTGAGAAAACAAAACTGATTGCCCTTCTTTTTTATCTTCTTTAATTCAAAACTTTTTGAAATTCAGTTCTGCTACCAACTCCCAGTTAGAGAATAAAGTTAAACTTCCAACATTCTGAATTTTCTTCCACGTTATTAAATACCAAGTCCACACTTACAGTGCATTATTGGCCTTAATGGCAACATCAGCTTCACAGAGAAAAATGAAGGAGTTTCAGAGTCCCTCATTCTTACCATGACTTGGTGTTCTGCTTTCATCCTTTCTAAAGAATGAGATATTGGGGAGGCAACATTCATATAAAGGCACCTGGGGAGGGTTGTTACTAAGAACTAAGAGCTTTCAACCACATGCATATTGTCAAGGGAAGTTACGTCTTAAGAATTGTCAAGGGAAGTTACGTCTTAAGAAGGTCCTTCTGATCTCACTCGCCTTGTCTTGCCTAGAGAGCCAATCAAGGGCAAGAGTAGCATGAACCCTCTGCAGGTCCCTTATAGGATGGTTGATTATAACATGATAGGGATGGATGAACCAGCAGTTTGCACAAATCTCTATTTGTGCAAATGAAAGAACAATGGAAAATCTGGGGATTGGCTTGGATTTGATGCAGGTCGAGTCAGGCAAGTTTGCAGAAAATGGATCAAAGTCCAGGGGTGGAGAGAATGAAAGAACTGGGTATGTTTAGCCTGGAAAAGAGAAGACTGAGGGGAGACGTGATAGCACTCTTCAAATACTTGAAAGGTTGTCACACAGAGGAGGGCCAGGATCTCTTCTCGATCATGCCAGAGTGCGGGACACAAAATAACGGGCTCAAGTTAAAGGAAGCCAGATTCCAGCTGGACATCAGGAAAAACTTCCTGACCGTTAGAGCAGTATGATAATGGAACCCATGACCTAGGGAGGTCATGGGCTCTCCAACACTAGAGGCCTTCAAGAGGTAGCTGGACAACCACCTGTCAGGTACGCCGTAAGGTGGATTTCTGCATTGAGTAGGGGGTTGGACTCGGTGGCCTTATAGGCCCCTTCCAACTCTACTGTTCTGTGATTCTATGATAACATTTTTTACAAAAACAGCTTTTTTCAGTAATTAAGCTGTTTTCCTATGGGATGTCTATACATTCTGGAAGCCCTGAGGTGGCTCTGCAGTAGCTCTGCATCAATTATACAATGCAACAGCCTCCTCAAAGCCATTGCAGGGCTTTCCAGAGAAGCTCCACATTTTAAAAATTGGGCACTCACCCCAACTTTTCAGCATGGACCGAGGCAAATACACCCCTTCCACTGTCTAACCTCACTCCATCCTCAATGTGGAGGTGAGGCCAGGCAGGTGGTGACTCCTGATTGGTCACCATCTGCCCAGGCAGTTGGCAGGGGCAGGCCTGTGCCACCGAAACCCCCATGCTTTTGCTGTGCGTCGGGATTAACCGCCGCCACCCTGATGCTGCAAAAGCGTGGGTTTTGCTTACCACAACAGCAACCCACCACTATATGGCTGCCCCTGGTGGGATTTGCTGATATGCCCATGTGACATGGCATTGTTTCCGTGGGTATCCTGGCTCTGCTTCCAGGAAATGTAGTCAGTATTTGGTTCAGTAATTTTGTTGTTTTTGGAGGCAAGGGAGGGATGAAAATACCCTCCAAAACTGGATTTATGGGGCAGAGGGGTTAAAATAAAATTGTAAGGATTCCCAGAGGGGTGGACTTATCTTTAGAAACAAGGTGGCCAAGGTTTCTCTTGGGAAAATGTCCTAGATCATACCCAGGGGCATTATAATTTGGAAAAAAAATCTCCACCCCCATTGACCAAAGGTGAAAAGATGGCCTCCTCCATTAACTATAATGGGTGCAGCCATGTTTTTCTTTCAAGAATGCCCCAGGGAAGGCATATTATGATGCCACTTTGTTCTCAAGGGCGTGTTGTCCCAGAAAGATGTCAAGAGCATTGACTGCATGCATGCCTTTTTCTTTCCTTTCTTTTCTTTCTTTTGCTTGAGAAAGAAAGACTGACCTTGGCCATTTTGTTTATTTATTTATTTATTTATTTATTTATTTGGATATTTATATAATGTTCCATATCTAAAACAGATTCTGGAGCAGTGGTCATAGGAACGAAACATTAAAAAGGTAAAAAAGATTAAAACAGCATATTAAAATTGTTAAATTTGAAACAGAATACCAATCAAAATGGCAGCCGGTCAGTTGAGGAAGACTTTGTGGAAAAGAATTGTTTTCAGGAGGCACCGGAAGCAGCACAGTGTTGGCCTGACCTCCACAGGCAGGGAGTTCCAAAGAGAAGGCGCCACCACACTAAAGGCTCTTCTCCTGGTGGACTCCAGTTGGGCCCTAGGTCCATGTGGAACCACTGGGAGCATGCCCTCTAATGCCGTCAGTGAACACCCATTTGTATTTTTGGAACTGATCTCCCATAGTAGCCAGATATCCATCTTTACTTTTACAGAGGACAAATGTAGAAAGGGTAGATATTTGACCCAAGTCCTACAATGTCACCCTCATCTTGTTTACCTTGGTGCTTATAGAAACCTTGTGGACTTCCCTCACAAACCTCAGATGTTTCACCTGAGAGGGGATCTCTCAATTCACTTCCCATTTGCTTTAAGTGGGATCTGGCGAGGGCCTCAGGACGTACACCACATACTCTTCTTGATACTTTCTGCTTCTCTCATCGAAACGGTTTCACTTTCCCTCGATGCTTGGCACATCTTTCCTCTCAGGGCCAAACCGTCACGTTTGCTTCACAATTTTCGCTGCATGCAAAACCTTTGGTTGCAGCTCAACTTCTCTTCAAGTGTGGTGAGGGAAACCAACCAGAAATGACTCTTCTACTCAGCAGACAGACACTTGGTAAAACTGCTCGCATTGCACAGTGGAAATGAATTCCCCTTTCCTGCCTTCTATGCTACTCAGTGGTGATGATGGATTCCACCAAGGAAAGTGAATTCAGCAATTCGGATGGTAGGACATTGGGAAGGAGTCAAAGCACATACTCAACATTCAGAAAGGGAACAGGTCCATTCATTGCCACCTCCCACCTTCCTTGCCATCCTGGACAGGCTGAGGAAGTTCCTTACTCCTCTTAGCTACCACCATTCAGCTAAGGTCTGCCCCATGGTCTAATTACACTTTATGGTAAATATGGGTCATAGCTAGATGAGGCTTTATCCCAGGGCAAACCTGGGATTGTCCCTGTGCGTCCACATGGGATAGAGTCCTCCACTTTGGGCCTGGCTTTTCTGTGGTCCTGGGCTGAGCCTGAGACCGCAGAATGTGTGGCCAGGAGCTGCGGGTTGACCTGGCTCCACGTGATTCCTTATAAGGAGATGAGAGCTGTGCATGGGGCAGAGCACTCCTGAGAAGTGCTGCACCCATCGGGGGTAGGATGGGGGGAGTGGGGGAAATAACGTAAATTTTAAAAAACACAACTTTTGCGCATGAACGTTCGTGCGCTGCTATCCCATTAAAAAATAAAAATGGCGGGCGGGACATCTCTCCTTCTGAGGTCGTTGTACGTCATGTGTAGACAGAGGAGGGATCTCATGTTAAACATAACATGAGATCAATATTTGGTATAATGATACTGCTTTTTCGGGGGATACTGCATTTAGTAGAACATCTCTAAGGTGGAGAATGCAATCCGAGTATAACATCTCAGATGTTGCTTTGTCTAGTTTGGCAGACCACCTAATCCGTGAGGATCTCATTTCTGCCTCTGCAATCATTGGAAAACTGTGATCAGTGTGCACATTAAGGTTTCTCAGGTTTAGGGATAGCATTAAGGGTAGATGGTCACTCTCAACACGGTTACCCACCTTATTTAACAAATTATAAGAGACTATGATATAATCAATCGTTGATGCACCCAAACTTGACAGGAAGGTAAATTCCCCATTCATATCACCTTTTACACCGCCATAAGCCGGCGTAATTACAACCCTTATCCTTAGATTGCCTATCAGGCAGGGGATCTTCTCTCCTCCATTGCGGGACAACAGGTAGGTCTAGCTAAGGCCATGGAGTATGCAGCACCAGCTGTGATTAATTTAAATTATTAATGCTAAATGTGGAGGGGGTGCCCAACTGTCCTTGAGGGTTCATCTACACCAAGCAGGATATTCCATTATGAAAGCAGTATGAAACTGGTATATAAAAGGCAGGATCTACACTATTGCTTTGTAGTGGTACTGAAGTGCACTGACAACTGTTGGGGCCCATGATATATACCATATACCACTTTCATACCACTTTCATAGTGTTATAGCCTGCTTGGTGAAGATGGGTCATACCTAACCAGGTACTGAATATCACTTTTTCTCCCACTGTGGTTATTTCAAGAACACTTAACTCATTTACTTTGAACCATGTCAATATTTGTATATTATAAAGAGCAGAACTTTGCCCTAGAAGGTTATATACTGGAAAAGACACAAGGTGGCAGCAAAGGCCGTGAAATGGCAAGGTAAAGCCAACTGTCTAAAAATAAGTATGGGGGGGGGGGGAAGTGACAAGTGACCTAATTAGTCAGCTATCTGAAACATTTGTAGCATTTTGATCAAACCATTATGGCAACAATGGGAACTCTTCTCTTAAAGCTGACTGTGTGACTTTAAGCTAATCTCTCTCTCTCTCTCTCTCTCTCTCCCTCCCTCCCTGCCTCCCTCCCTCCCTTTCCATTTCTACACTTAAGGATTATCCCGGGCAAATGGAGGGTTCATACCTGCCTGCTCCCGGGATCCCCTGTGTGTCATTTGGATGCACAGGGATGATCCTAGGACAATCCTGGGATATAGGCCTGGTCTAGCCATGGCCTATCTCTCTCCCCCACAGTCTGACCTACATCACAAAAGTGATGTGAGCATAAAATAAGGGGAAGAGCCTTGCAAGCCCCCCATGACCTCTTTGGAGGAAAAGTGGGGTTGAAATGTAACTAATTAAGAGTGCACTCCTATAGACTTCACGCTGCTGATGAGAAGTCCCAAGCTTTGGAGGGTTCCTAGATTCCAAAGCTCTGCCAAGCTGAAACTGGCAGGGTGGGAGGAGGAGGAGCAGAAGCAATCTTTGCGTTCCTGCCCAGTGTCCTCCAGTCTTTGCTTTTTTCACTAGATGGAGTTTTCAGCCGATATAGTGAGGGTGCTTCAGAGGGAGAGGAACCGAAGGTGGAGGAAGTTCAGGATAAATAATATCCTGGCTTCTCCAGTCTCTTAACCTCCCTGCTTGATGGGACATCCCCTTTTTCCATTTTTCCGAGATTGATTTTGAAAAATGTGCACAATATTATGGGCAGATTTCTGTGCAGGGGAAAAAAAAAACCTTATATGGAACCAGAATGGAATGAGCTTGGCAGTAATGATGGATGTTGAAGTTCACTGAAGATCTCTGTTCTCCACCTTGACATTTGTTTAGACTTGCTTTCATTCCTAAATATGAGTGTGGATTATTATTTTTCTAGCAGGGTAAATTCACATTTTTGAACTGGTAAAATATGCTCTGGCCCCCATCAATTAAAACATGAAAATGCACCCTTGTTGAAAGAAAGACACAGTATTTGCACATAATTCCAAGGTTGTGAATGTGAGCTTTCCCCCGAAAACTGTGATCATTTTCATGTTCTGGCTTGTGAACAGGGCATCTTCGAGTGCTTTTTGAAACGAAACAAAATTCTTATGCATCACTACTTGGTAAAAGAAAAAATGAGAACCTCAGTGCCATTGAGCATAACATATTTGCCCATGCCTATCAGTTACTATCTCCAGACTTAGGTTTGTAAGCTGGGCTTTGGTGGGCAAAACCAGCTCCACAACTGGATCCTGATGAGATTTAGCTCAATCTAAACAAACCGTGGTGGGGAGTTCTCTTTCCTGGTCAACATATCATTCCCTTTCCAGTTCAGCTGGCACAGCTTAAAATTCCAAATTGGGACACATGGTGGTGCTCTAAGATTGTAAAAATTGGTGCTAATTCTCAGTTGATACTTACTCATAATGAAGCGTTTCTCAAGTTGGAGTATGTTTGGGCTTGTTGTGTTTGTTTGTGTAGCTTAACTCTAGAACCATGTGTAGCTTAACTCTAGAACCATGAAGAAATGCACCCCACCCCAATAGGGATTCTATTTATGGAAATGAGTCTCCCCTTCATTTTGCAGGCTAAGCCTGGGCTGAACTTCTGAAATGATGGAAATGTGGCCCAAATTTCAGAAAGGGGGACAGGACAAAACCTTTGTCCCCTCTTCAGTATAAACCAGAGATGCAGAACCATGAGGTTTCTACATCTGGCCTGCAGGACTTCCCTTCCCAGTGCCTCACCCTTCTTGGTGCTGGCAAAAGAACTTTGTACAGTGTACACCATCTCCATGGGGGATATCGACCAGCTCATTGAGGGTGTGGTGGAAGCAGCTCAGCCCCATAACCCATTATAGTTCTTCACCCATGTTATAAACCTTTCCCTATTCTCTTTAAACATCTACCCAGCCAGAGCTTCAGTGACATTGCTGTGGTAACAATCCTACTTCTCTATCCAGTCTACTTGTAGCGTGACAGGACCAAAGGCCCTGGAACTGCAATGCCAATTATCATTAGGAAAAGTAGACTTCTGAAGGCAACCCTGAGGACATTCATACTGCGTGTGTGAGAGGGCCTGGTTCAGAGGAATCCATAATGGAATCAAATGAGTTTGGATTTGTATGAACCTGATGCATGGATTCTGCAGTGGACCAGGCAGATAACATGGAACTATGGACCTTTTTCTAATTTTCTGGAATTCTGTGCAAAAGTAGTAACAGAAAAACATGCAAAGTAGAAAAAAAAAGGCTGAAAATGTGCATTTCTTGCATATGCATTGTGAAATGCACATTTTGGGGAGACTTGCACATTTTCACAAGCACAAATTTGCACAAGGGCGAATGTGTGCAAATGTGAATTTGCACAATTTGGGGAAACTAAAAACAACAACCCTGAATCTGTCAATGACAGCACAACAAAAAGTGCCTGACAACCCACAAAATGCAGACGGAACGATTTCACACAATCCGTACATGGCTAGTTTAGAATATTGCCTCAGAAATATGCCATGCTATAGCCTATTTCAGGTGAGTGGTAGAACTTGGCGTCTTTCCAAGTCAATGCAACACCACACTTCTCAGATCTGGATTGTGCCACTTCAGACTCCAGTTGGGCCCTTGACTGATGGAATGCATTCCAATAACAATAATAAAGAAATAAGGATGCAATGCTATGCACGTGAAGACAGCAAAAAGTCCTACAACTCCCATCATGCTGGGAGTTGTAGGACTTTTTTTTTTTTTGCTGTCGAAACATTTATAGAATTGCACTCTGAGTCTCAAAAATAGAAAATAGTTCTCAGGGAGACTGGTGTGTGGGATACGTTTCTGGAAGGCCCCACCGATATTCTGAGGTGACCCTCAAATATAACTCAGTAGAGAGGACCCTAGCTCAGGGGTAAAGCAAATGTTTTGTGTGCAAACAAAGCTCCAAGTTCAATCTTTAGAATCTTGAGGAAGGGTTAGGAAATATGCCTGACTAAGACCTTGGAGACCAGTCTGAAACATCAGGCTTGTGTGTAAAACCCATCTCTCTGGGGTTTCTTAGATGGCCACACCCTTTCCCTAGTCTCATCCCTTTTCTTTCCACCATCAATTTTTTTTGGTAGTTCTCCAGCTCTTCTGCAGTAACTCTCCATCCTAAAAGGTTGGGATGCCTCCCCTGAGGCTTAATTACTTAATTATGAGAGCTTTCTGCTAAAAATTTGCTTGTATGTTGGGTGTTTGGGCTCCACTCCCTTTTGACTTTAGCTCCGGACACCACTAGAATGCACCCCACAAGAGCTTCTGTGACATTGAATTCAACCCTAGGGCTGAAAGAGCTTTAACAATTCTGAGCTAGTTGGTGTCATTCAGTAAAAGGCAGCCCCCTATTGTCTACGTCTATTACTATGAATGTTTAAATTGGCCCAGAGGGACAGCTCTGCTACTGTGTGTCAAAACAAATATTAAAAATGAAACTTTTGACACTTCAAAGACTTCTGTAAAAAAGGAACCTTTGGGACTTCAAAGACTTATCAAGGTTAGATCTGACAGCCTATATTTATTTGGGTTGGATCAAGGTGAAGGCTGACCTTCTATACCGACCTCCCTGGGTACAAGACCCATTAAACCCAATAAGGTTTCATCGTAAAGAAACACATATAAGATTGCCCTGCAAGTTAGCTGAGTTTATTTCCCATTGAATTGGATGGGATTGTAGTTACACCATGACAAAGGCCACAGCTAGACCTAAGGTTTATCCTGATCATCCAGGGTTCGCCCCCTGCCTGAGTACTGGATCCCCTGTGTGTCACCTAGATGAACAGGTTTGACCCCTGGACAATCCAGGGATAAACCTTAGGTCTAGCTATGGCCTAACTCATCTCATTGATGTCAGGGAGACCTAGGCCCTTTCTACACCTTTGATTTTTCCCTGAATCATCCCTGGATCATCCCTGTGTGTCCAAATGATCTACAGGGGTCCCGGGAGCAGGCAGGGACAATCCTTCCATTTCCTGGGGAGTTCTGGGACTGCTTTTTTCCTGGTTTTTCCCATGATCCCAGGACGATCCTGAGGACCACAGGTGGTGTGGGCACCTGTCCCGGCTTCTCCCCATGAGTAACGGGGTTCAGCAAAGGGAAGAAGCCAGGCCGGGGGGAGTCCAGGTGCAGTGAGGGTGGGGGGAGTGGGGTCAGGGTTTTTAATTATTATTTATTTATTAACAAGTACACTCTGACTTCTGGGTTTTGTTTTGTTTTTTGTAAAAAAATAAAATAAGGCAGCCATGATGGGCGCAATGTCCCTCTTCACTTCCAGGACGTTGTGTGACCATCTGGACCCTTAGGTGTAGAAAGGGCCCTAGAATCAATTAACTTGCTCTAAAACTAAGCCTTAGTCTTATTTATTTATTTATTTATTTATTTTTACATTTTTATACCACCCAATAGCCGAACCTCTCTGGGCAGTTCACAAAGCTCTCTGGGCGGTCTTTAAGGTGTTACAGAATCATTGTCCATTTGGAAATGTCCCTGAATATTAGGTATATGCCCATTTCTTCCAAAAGGTCAGATCAACCTGAGTGACCTTGTCATTATTGTCCATAAGATTTTTTTTTTAAGTAACTGTAACCAGCAAGGATGGATAATTCATGCCTGTAATCGTATGTAAATGGCTGCTTTATGGCCACCATTTGTGCAAAAGGTATTTTATATATACCAACAAGCCTCAATTTTGACACAAACTGGCAGGTTGCTGAGGATTTGGGTGGCCACATCCTGGCTTATCCAGGGAGCTGAACAGGGTAAGTGGCGCTGTCCATGGACTGGAGTCTGAGAGTTTGAGTGTGTCTGGGTGTCTGCCAGACTCGCCCCCTTCCCCTCTTGGGCTCCTCTGACCTCCCTAGTAGAAAGCGGGTTCATCACATGAAGTTGATCAGAGGGAGATTCATGATAAAAGGAAGGCCTTCTTTATACCACACAGAATTGGAATTGGAATTGGAATTGGATACCACAAGATGTGATGATGGCTACTAATCTGGATGGCTTTAAAATGTGGTTAAACAAATTCATGGAAGAAAATACTACCAATGGCTGCTAGTCCTGATGGTTATTTACTCCCTCCAGTATCAGAGGCAGTACGCTTATGTACACCAGTTGCTGGGGAACATGGTTGGGGGTGTTCTTGCACTCATGGCCTATTTGTGGGTTTTCCATGGGCTGTTGTTTAGCCATGGTGTGAACAGAATGCTGAACTAGATGGAACCATGGTCTGCTCCTGCTCGGCTCTTCTTATGTTCTCATAAAATCAGGAGAATTTAGGTTATTCGTGACTTACTTAAGTCCCATTTATTTCAATGGATGTACTCTAAGGATTCAATCTATTTGTTGCTGTGTGTGGGGTGGAGTGGGGTTACAGTTTAATCATGGACACATCTAAGAACAGCCTTTGAACCTCAATGTGAATCTCCCAGAAAAGTGAAATCTAAGAATGGCTACTCATGGAAAAGAAGAGCTAAAATGTACAGGATCTTACAATAGAAGAAAAGTTAGTAAAGTCTTTGTGATTGATTCCCTTGCCATTAGTTAAAGACTATGGGACACTCTTCATAATTAAGCAAAGAAGTTTTGCTCGTCTTTGGGGACATTGGCCTCAAAGGGTAGAGGAACATGAATTAATTGATAGACATGGGAGTTGATCGTGCCATAAAGTTTGTGGAAAGACAGGAAACTTTTTTCTTTTTTTCTTTCTGCATTCAGATTAGCATATTTTGAGCTTGGTTGAAATGAGGGGAGAGGAGACAACAATTAAAATTTGCTTTGGTAACTAAGCACTGATCTGAAGATGAACCAGCATTTGGGAGTAAAGGGACAGAGGTCAACTTTTCCACCAGGGTCAGGTGGTACAACAGAGACTCACTAACTAATTATGAATGGAGTACAACCCACAAAGTGGTAAACCCCAATGAAAACAAAGAAGTAAACAACCCCCAAAACAAAAAAAAGTTGCTTGGGTGCCTTATTTATCTATTTATTTATCTATTTATTTATTTATTATCATTATATGCCATCCAATGCAAAAAGATCTCTGACTGGAATACCAGTAAAATACAACTATAAACAATAAAATAAAAACCAGGATGAAATCAGTATAATGACAGCCATCACTTAGCAACTCCAAAGAGATTTTAGATTTGAAAATATTGCAGGGCTGGGCAATTTGTGCAGCTGGTATAGGACCAGTGTAATATGGTCAGTGTAGTCCAAACCAGAAAGCAATCCAGCCGCTGTATTTTGCACTATTGCAGAGCCTGAACACTCTTCAAGGGCACCCCATGTTGAGTCCGTTGCAGTAGTCTAAACAGGACATGATTAAAGCATGGATCACTGTGGCTAGATCGATCTTCTTCAGGAAGGTATACAGTTAGCACTCCACCCAAATCTGGGTAAAGGCAATTTTCGCCACAATGGTCACCTAACTTTCCAGGAACACTGCTGGGTCCAAACACATCCAAAAACGGCAAATGTGATCCAACCAGAGGGAGTTCAACTGCATCCAGGACAGGCTGTAGGTCCATTCCCAAATTGGCTTGGCTGCTGAACAATCAGTACTTCCATCTACTCTGTACTACGCCTCAGTTTGTTAGCTGATGTCCAGTCCATCACTGCATTCAGTAGTTTGGAGCCATCTAGTTGGCCAGTGTAAGAAGTGGCACATTGAAGGATAGGGACCTTTTGAGTGAACCCAACCACATAGTGCATTTGCCCTGGTTGTTCCCTGTATTAAGTTTCAGTGATTAAATGATTGAGAGGGTGTTGTGGTGGGAACAGAATTCAATGAATGCATTGCTAAGAGAAATATAAAATATGAGGGGGGGGGAGAAAGAAAGAAAGAAAGAAAGAAAGAAAGAAAGAAAGAAAGAAAGACCAGAGGCCCTGCTTGTGGGCCTGCCAATGATACTTCTGCAATACGCTCTAAATAGGGCTACCTTTGTGCCTAGTCAGGAAACTTCAACTAGTTCAAAATATGGCAGCCAGGCTGGTCACCGGTACACGTAGGGGTGACCACATTATTACACCAGTTTTAAAACCTCTTCACTGGCTGCCAATTAGTTTCTGGGCGAAGAATAAAGTGTTGGTTATCACCTTTAAAGCCCTACATGGTTTTGGTCCAGGCTACCTGCGGGATCGTCTTCTCCCGTACAATCTGCCCCACACACTTAGGTCCTCTGGGAAGAACTTCCTTCAGCCAGCCAAAACTAGGCTGACAGTTATCACCCAAGAGGACCTTCTCTTCTGCTGCTCCCAGACTGTGGAATGGCCTGCTGGAGGAGATCTGTCAAGGAGATCTGGAGGAGATCTTTATAGCATTTAAGAAAGCTATAAAGACTGTTCTCTTCCAGCAGGCCTATCCAGTGGAATTTTAGGATGCCTTTAGTATGTTTTTAGTGTGTTTTTTAGGAAGTTTTGACAATGTATACTATGTTTTTAATCAATATTTTATGCCTTTTATACTTTTTGTTGTTCTCTGCCTAGATCAGGATGGAGAGGCGGGTAAGAAATAAATTTATTATTATTATTATTATTATTATTATTATTATTATTATTATTATTACTCTGGTTCTACAGATAGGGCCTTCTCACTGTTGGCCCAATATTTCAAGAATTCTCTCCTGAGCGAACAATATTCATTTAGCCCCTTCCTCATCAACTTTGAAAGGGGCCTTGTAAACACGTTTGTTTTCCTCTGCTTTTAGTTAAATTGTTTTGTTGTCTATACTATTGCTTTTTCCGTTTATAATTTCTGTGCTTCATTAAAAATGTATTTTTTTCATGAATCCTGACATTTCGTTAGCTTCAGTGTTAGTTCTTTAAAAAAATATGGCGTAAACAACAACAGGTTGCAGCGATCTACTTTGCAAGATACAATTTCGTGGGCTTCAGGCTTATTTTCGAATACTGCAGTTGTAGCACTGAAAGAAGCACCTGGGGGTTCATTTTCTACCTCATTTGAATGTTGAACACTGGAACTGTGTCAGTGGAAACCGAAACGCCTTGATGTGTGGCCACCCGTGAATGTTGAGCAAAGCAGCAATTCCTAATTGTGCTTCTAAATACTATCTTGCTTGTTTTCAGCTGTAGCACTGGTGGGTGAAGTCAGAAGCAAATTATGAAACTCTTGGTAGAGAATGCACAGAAGAGCTACAATGAAGCCAGACACAGAAGCATAGGCCTGGAAGGAATTTAATTCATCCATCCATCCATCAATTGATCAAAGACACACACACACACACACACACAAATAAACATCTCGACTAATTACAGTCAGCTGGTGTGTGGTAGAGGGAAAAAGCACCACTGAACAGGTGATAGACGAGGGACAGGTTCTGATGCTATTGAAAAGTATAAAATCTTTAATAGTTCTTTTTTCAAAAAGAACTATTAAAGGTTTTATACTTCTCAATAGCACCAGAGCCTGACTCTCGTCTATCACCTAATTACAGAGTCCCAAGATGGGATCCTGTAAAGAGATCATCCAACAAGATAAACTGAATACAACGTTGAATTTAGATTACAGGGTTGAAATCATGATACTTAGGTAGGTTGGGATGAGAGTCAGTGACTGGCCCAGAGTCACCCAGTGGGCTTTCATGGCTGAGTGGGGACTCGAACCCGGATCTTCTGACTCCTAGTCCAACACTTTAGCTGCTATACCACATTTGGCTCTATGTCATTGCTCGGGGTGGGGGGGACAAGACAAATCTGATCAAGCATTTTGAGTTCCTCCAAACAACAATAATAAACACTTTTAATTGAGATGCACTTCAGAGTGTCTTGGGAAACAAAAACTCAGGTAAGAGCTGGATGGAGCTGGAGAGTCTCAGCGGCCCCATTCAGAAGACACCATGGTGAATAAAGCAATAAACCTTATTCACCATGGTTAAAGCCATGGTTTGAGGTGTCTTCTGAACACAGCCTGGCTTTCTGGCTTAACCACCATGGTTAAAGCCATGGTTTGAGGTGTCTTCTGAACACAGCCTGGCTTTCTGGCTTAACCACCATGGTTAAAGCCATGTTTAAGGTGTCTTCTGAATGGGCAGCAAGTATTGCTCCACTCTCAAACTCTGAAAGAAGGGAGGCAATATTGTACTTTTTTCGCATTTAAACCTCTCCTTCCAATCCATCCAGAAGCATTCATTTGAGAATGCTCCGACTTATCCTGCTTAATAATCATGATCCTGCTGTGATATTTACAGCAATGGTATAAGATGGGCTAGCATTGTCATCTTCATATTGTAAATGTGTGTGAGGTGTGTGGGTTGGCTGTTGAGCCTGAGGGAGCAGACAACCCTCATTGCCTAGTGAATTCATGGCAGAGACAAGATTTGAACCAGGGACTTCCAATGCATAGCCCTTTCTACTTAGCTCAATCAAGCAGTCCTCCATCCTAGATTTCAACATCCTGCCTTTCCTGGTCCTCACTTCCTATCTGTGAGAAATTTATTCTCCTACAGTTATAAGCACAATTTCTATAAGAACAAAAGAGCCATGCTGAATCAGACCAGCAGTCCATCTAGTCCATGTTCACACCATGACCAACCAGCAGCCCACGGGAAACCTACAAGCAGGACATGAGTGGAATAGCATCCTCCTGCCCATGAAACTGGTGCACAGAGTCATACTTCCCCTGCTATTGGAAGTTGCATAGAGCATGATACCCTTCATGAATTTGGCCAATCCCCTTTTGAAGGCATTTATCTTGCTTCCATTGTCTCCTTTTATCCAACTCTTTTAAGAGTACAATCCTTGCATGTCTACTCAGAAATAAGCCCCATTGAGAGCAATCCGATTTATTCCCAGGTAAGTGTGCATAAGATTGCAGCCCAACAGTTGTGATTCTTGAGCTGGTGTTCCATACTGATCATGAGACTTCTGTGAACCACTCTCTGTCTTAACCTCTCCCTCTTGCAATATGGGGGTGAGAATGCTCACCTACAACATTACAGGGTTGTTTTAAGAATTACAATGAAATAATGTGCATTAAGCGTTCTGAACACTTCAAAAATGCAGGACACAGATGCTAAATATGACCAGGTCAATGCCAGCCTACTTTGGCCAAGCAAGTCCTGCATCTTTAATAACAGTTCAGAAATAAGATTCACTGTTAACTTTAACTCTTGCTAATGCTGGTGCCTGTCTTTATACAGGGCGAGATTTTCTTGGAATTCACAGAAGAGGGAGAAACTTGGGCCTGACAGATAGAGCCAAACATTTGTATCCCACTCTTCTTCCAAGGACCTCTAGGTGACATACATGGGACTCACTTTCATTTTATCCACACAACAACCCCATGAGGGTAGTGAGGCTGATAAATGATAACTAGTCCAAGGTGAACATCATGGTAAGTGGAAATCTCAATACCCAGATCCAAGGTCAGTGTGATGTAGTGCTTAGCTCATTAAATGACCTTAGGATGGTCAGCCTGAGCTGTCTCTCAGGATAGTTGTGAAGATAAAATGGAGGAGGAGAGAGCCTGGTTTGCTATGCTGAGCACCTTGAAAGAAGGGTGAGGTAGAAATGTTCAGATCATAATAATACTCTGGGCCTGTTCAGACAACATACTAAGCCATGGTTAGGCTGTTAACCCTTTTGCAGCAAATGGTTAGTGAGTGTGCTTAAAACATGGTTATGTAGCCACCATGGTTAGGAATGGCTCACATGATACACAAAGGGCTTTGCTAGATGACAGGTTAGCCCGGTGTGAGGCCCGGGCTCATCCCTGTGCATCCAGATGATGCGCAAGGGATCCCAGGCTCAGGCAGGGGTCAAACCTCCTTGGCCCCGGGGTAACCGGCACCGCTTGTGGCCCGGTATTTCCTGTGGTACTTCTAGTGTGGGCTGGCCCCTCCACACACCCAGATTTTCAGGTAGGTCTAGCAAGGCCCTAAGTCATGGTTCACACAATATGCTTAACCGTAGAGTTTAGGTCAAAATGCTTAAGCACCATGGCTTAGTATGTCATCTGAACAGGGTCACTAACTCATAAAGGCCCGACATGGGGTTCAGGTGTTAGGAACAGCCAGCATCTGATAGGTAGGGGAGACACTGGTGGACCAACATCTCAGACACTCTATCTCCTCTCGCTGACAGGTACTGGTGTATTTGAGGAAACTCTTTTCATTGTGTAGGTAAAAGGGAGTCGGACAACTCTTTGCAGTCATCAACAAATATTTCCGCAAGTTGTGCTACTTCAAAATGCACAACATGTTGAATTGGATTAGCGAAGGAGATAATAATGACAAAAGGAACTCTAAATACATGGCAAACAAACTGCAGGAAGCTAGAAAAGTAAGGTCCAAACATTGTCCTGCTCACAGTTAAAGGGAGCAAAGCATGAGTGTGAAGACTACTTGAAATACAGTAATGGCATTGGTATAGAACAGTAAGCAAAATAAATGCTTTGAAAATGCACTGAGGTGGTTGTTGTTGTTGTTGTTGTTGTTGTTGTTGTTTTCAATTTAATGTTGACTATATTGTAGGCTTTTAAACCTTGCATAGAAATTGCCTGCCCACCCCAATAAACACCCCCTCCAAAAAATTGGGAAGGATAATCCTGCATTTGACACAGTAAGTTGGGCTCTGTTATTAATTTGAACCTTTCTATATACATTCTTCCTCCAGCACAATCATTTTGCTCACAAAATGGAGGCTATGAATTCAGCCTCTAGCAGAACCCGACTCACAAAATGGAGATTTCCAGATATAAACAAACATAGAAAAATGTTATATGCTATGAATTGCTTCTCCCAGCTGATACCACTCCCCCCACCCCTGTTGTGGTTCATTCGAAGCTGGTTTGCAAAGAACTACTAAAAATTGCCCCTCGTGTTTCAGTCACTGCTTTCAAGTCGAGTTCTGACTAACAGATGTTTTTGGAACACAGGAAACCAAAGTGAATAATACATGTATCACATGTTTGTGGGCTTCCTGTTTCAAGCTCTAGAGGAGGGTGAAGCTTGGAGCTGAAGAGAGTTATTATTAGTGAAATTAATTGCCTATTCTAACATTGAGAAAGACATTAAATAATTTGGTGGACTTCTTTCTAGAGTTGAAACAAGAAAAATATTTTCTTGCGGGGGGAAATATTTAAGTCTTCTTCCTCTTCTTCTTCTTCTTCTTCTTCTTCTTCTTCTTCTTCTTCTTCATTATCATCATCATCAATTTATTATTTATTTACAAATTGGTATATCACTCCATATCTGAAATAGATTCTGGAGAAATGAACATAATAAGTAAAACAGTACTTCAACAACAACAGTACTTCCAACATCATCAACAACATTATTACAATAGCCGATGGTCTTGACAACTTCCAGACAGACCTTCCATAATAATCTTCAACAGCAAAAGCTGCAACGTAATACAGTAATAGAAGTTAAAAATAAATTAAGTGCTCTTTTGCACAATACAATAAAATCCTAAATTAATTTTTATTTTTTAAAGGTCACCAGTATCTATTATGAGTTGGATGCAGTTTTGGCTATACTTAGAGTAGGCCCACTGAAATATGTTGGTTAAGATTACTTGAAGTTCCATTGCCATGGGTCTACTCTAACTACACCTACACCTGCAGCCCCTTCTCAATGGAAGAGGGATGCTTCCGAATGCTCCCTACTTCTGCGATCACCACTCATGGGGCACACGGAACTGATCTTTACTGCAATTATAGGAGTGCCATTGTAGAAGCATGTGTGCCCTGTTATGCTGCTTGTGCATGTAGGTAGAAGTGGGTGAAGCTAAACAGATGGCTATGGGGCAGAGGTTTTCTTTTAAAAGATTTGTGAGGGATGTGCACAAGCGCAGATGTGCAAAAGCACATGGGGGAATACGAACTCCATTGAATATCTGCTCCTAAGCAGAGAAATGTTTTTATTTTCAAAAAACCCAAAACCAAGCACACATGGGGCTCATCTACACCAAGCAGGATATTCCACTATGAAAGCTGTATGTAAAAGGCAGGATCCACACTACTGCTTTATAGCAGTATTGAAGTGCACTGACAGCTGTTGGGGCCCATTGACACATCTACACCAAGCAGGGTATAACACTATGAAAGTGGTATGAAAGTGGTATATGGTATGTGTCAATGAGCCCCAACAGTTGTCAGTGCACTTCATTACCACTATAAAGCAGTAGTGTGGCTCCTGCCTTTTATATACCGCTTTCATACCACTTTCATAGTGGAATATCCTGCTTGGTGTAGATGAGCCCTCTGTTTGCTTTTTGCCTAGATGGTCCCGAAATACTTTGGTCAAATTATGTAGTTGTAATAGTTTATCAATAATACCACCTTGATTTTCCATTTGACTTGAAGGAAAATATGCCTTTTTGCTTTCTGTTCATCTGGTATCATGCACATAGATTTGTGAAATTTCAATAATAAAACACATATCTTTATTTTAACACAGGGTCTATCTACTTTTGATCAAAGGGCTGATGCTTGGGGCCGGTTCCATTTTGTAAACACAGGCCTCATCTACACCAAGCAGGATATTGCAGTATGAAATTGGTATGAAAGCAGTATATAGTCCTTTTCCCCCTCCTCCTCCTCCCTCCCAATCCCCTTTCCTTTTGTGTCATGTCTTTTAGATTGTAAGCCTGTGGGCAGGGACTGTCAAGAAATACTTTTGTAAGCCGCCGTGAGAGCCTTTTTTGGCTGAATGGCGGCATAAAAATACATAAATAAATAAATAAATAAATAAATAAATATATAAAAGGCAGGAGCCACACTACTGTTTTATGGCGGTATTGAAGTGCACTGACAACTGTTGGGGCCCATTGACACATACCATATACCACTTTCAAACCACTGTTATATCCTGCTTGGTGTGGCTCCTGCCTCTTATATACCACTTTCATACCACTTTCATAGTCCAATATGTAGATACCCCACCCCCCACACACTCAAACTGGGTTTTTTAAAAGTAGAATTCCCATATGTAGTATTATTGGATTTAGAGAACTGGAGGCAAAAAAGAGGTATAAATCTATTGGATCTTCCATGATGATATTTATATTGTACTGTAGTTGTGGCAGTGAAGCCTCTGACACTGATTGGCTGAGGTGCTTGGCAAACATTCCAAGTGCCTGGGGAATAAAACCATGAGGAGAGGAGAGTTGTCCATTTGTCTGGGATTAAAATTCATGCTTGCCTCATGGAGACAAATACCTTTGTGGGTTAGGCTGAGGAGTGGGAAAAGTTGCCGAGTAGTATCTAAGTAGCTAAGAGACTGGAAGCATGGTGCCTTAAGAAGAGACTGGTCTCTAGTCCTATTTGTCCAATAAGAATGCCTCGGATACAGGAACCTAATGGAAGGCTACATAAAAGAGGGCAAAGGAAGATAAGAGTAGAGGAGACAGGAAATGGAGGCAAGAAGAGACTCTGGCCACAGCTAGACCTAAGGTTTATCCTGGGATCATCCAGGATTCGCCCCTGCCTGAGCACTGGATCCCCTGTGTGTCACCTAGATGAACAGGTTTGACCCCTGGACGATCCAGGGATAAACCTTAGGTCTAACTATGGCCTAATTGAAGAGAGCATTATGAAGAAATTTCACAATGTGAGGTAAAAGGTATTTGTAAGGAGGGAGAAATGAGCATTAGAAAGCTGGAGAAGAGGCAGGAGCCTTCATCATGCAACTTATCCATGGATATGAATGCTTGCAGTGGAGACACAGAACTATATCCATGGCCCTTTCATGTAAGGGTCCAAGTTGAGCCTGCAGATATATAATGAGTCCATGCAAGGGTTGTATGCACTCAAGTTGTATATATGTAGGTTGACCTTCAAATAAATGCACAGAGGCTGAGGAGTGGGACAAAATGGTGCAATCCCACTCATTCTCCATACATTCATATCCAAAGATAGGTTACATGAACAGTGCAAGAGTGAGTGAAGGAAGTTAAGGAGGTAGGAAGTACTTTGGAGCTATGAAGGAGTGAAAGGATAGGTGGACAGATACATGGAGGGATGCACAGGTAAATGGAGAAGTTGGTGAACTGATGATTGGCTAAATGGCTGGACAGAAGGATGGAGGAATGGGTGGGATGTTGGATTGATGTCTGGAAAGAAAGATGGTCTTTTTGGTCACAGTGTCCAGACTCTGAAACTCCCTCCCTTGGTAGACCCAATTAACCTCTTCCTTGTTAATTTTTCAGAAGATGGTGAAGGGCACCAGTTTTGATGGTCCTTGAGTGCTTGGTTTTTGTCCACCAAATTAGCTTGATGTTTGCTACGATGACTGCTTATATACATTTTTAGGCTGTAATCCTATACCCATTTACTTCTGAGCTGACATCATAGGATTGTGTTGTTCGTTCATTTTTATGGTTCTGTTTTTGGATTTCCCATTTCCCTCAGTTTGTATTTCATTTTATTGCTACTGTATGACATGAAAAGATCTTCATAATCTGTTCTTCAGGAAACTATCCCAGTCAAGGGCAAGATCTACACTACTGCTTTATAGTGGTATTGAAGTGCACTGATAACTGTTGGGGCACAATCTACATTCCTTGTACTTCGTTCATAGTATTATAGCCTGCTTTTTATTCCACATTTGTAATGATTTGACACAAGGTGTAGATCTGGCCGTAAGTAATAATTTCAAACATCCATTAGTTTGTCAGTAATTATTGGGCTGAGGCCTAGATCCATTATTCTTTTGGAGGTGGGGGAATAATTACTGGCCAGGGTATCCTGATTTTCAGGTATTCGTGTGTGTGTGTGTGTGGGGGGGGTTATCCCCCAATTATCCCCCAATCGTCACATTATATGAAGCTTAGATTAAAAATGAAGAAGAAAAGAAAGAAACCTGAAGAGTTGAGGTTCTCACAAAACTCTTTTGAAGTTTAAGCATCATTTTCAGTTACAATGATAGAAAGCATTACTAAAACACACACACCTAAAACCCAAAACCTGACCAGCAGAGTTGTGGTGGGTGGCCGTTGGCTCAATATACCAACTCTGAGATATTTTAGGCTGCGTGTTTCTCAGAATTCTGACACCTGGATGTTTCAGTAATGGCCAGTGGGTGTTCTTTGAATGTTCCCTCAAGATCTAACAGCTCTTTGTTGCTAGACTGAAGTTACAAGAAAGCAGAAATAGGAATCATGGTTGCTTAGTGACTGGGAAGAAGAGGAGTTTGACTTTGTTGCTGAAACACAGGATTGCAAATCACACAAAATTCAGAAAAGGATGTAGGTTTGGAGAAACCCTCTTTGTTTAATGCACACACCTGTCCTTGATCAGAAAGTGTGTGTAGTAGTACTAATTCATTCTCCTGACCATATATCGTAATAAAGAAATAAAATTGAACACCCATACTCTGATTAATTGATTGATTACATATAATTGATATTAAAATGTAGCCATAAAAAGGAACATACAAGGGCATTCACATAACCCCTCCATACATTTAATCAGGGCTGAAGAAAGGCATTCTCTTGGTGCCCTCTACTCAAGTACGGGGCTGAGACAAAGAACAAAATAGTATCCTCCACTAATGTACAGAAGCCAATTGGACTGGCTGTTGAATCTTAGTTCTGCATTGGTGATGGGATAGCGTCACCCACTGCATCAGAGTAGCCCCATGTGTATATTACTAGAATGTTCAGGGGTTCAATGCATGTTTCTGGCCTTGAGCCCACAGGGAACTGGAGCTGGTACTGAGTCCCGGTCACACCACTAGATCACACTCAGACCTTAGCTAGATGGGGCAAAATTCCAGGGCAATTCCCGGGATCATCCCTGTGTGTCCACATGACGCACAGGGGATCCTTGGGATCAGGGCCCAAGGATCTCACCCTCGCCTTTGAGCCCAGATTTTCTGCAGTCTTGGGATGATCGTGAGACTGTGGAATGTGTGGGCGGGCATCGCAGTTTGTCCCAGTTCCTCGTGGTTCCTTGCGAGGAGCCGGGACCCACTCATGGGGTGCAGAGCTCCTCAGGAGCAGTGCACCCATCAAGGGTAGGGTGGGGAGAGGGGAAAATTAAGTTTAAATTTTTTTAAAAAACCTTACCTTTCTGTGTGCTCTTCTTTAAGTTTTTTTTTTAAATGCCGGCTGCAATGTCCTCACCCTCCGAGGTCGTCGTGTGCCACATATAAACAGAGGGGGAGATCTTGCGATAAAAATATCACAAGAGCTTCACCCCTCCGTAGACTGCTAGGTCTAGCTGAGGCCTCAGTGTCTCTGGTCAAGGCATATGGAAGTATGAAAGCTGAATTTGTCTAAGCCCTGGGTGTGCCAGAGCTCCCTACTTTGAAAAAGTATTGTCAAAATCAATCCCTTAGGGGAGAAAACCCTTCTAATGTGTGCCACTTTAGGGCTTGAGGGGAATCTATACTTTTAATTAATGGGACTGGCTGCATGGCACACACACCTCTGTCCTACAACACCTTGTCATGGTTCCCTGCCCTTCAGCATCTCCTGCCTGAGGCAGATACCTCAATCTGCCTAATGGTAGGGCCACCCCCTTTGTTCAATGGATGTGTGGTGGGATCCTTGGGCTATGTGGGGTCATCCAGACTACTTCCCCATGTGCCATTGGTTCTGTGAGCTAGTTAGGCCCACTTCTCCTGATGAACACCAAGCAGACACTTGTGAGAAGGAGTTCCTTGTGTGTACAGATGCATACTTCCATATGAGGAGGTACCCTGCTGGGGCTAGTCCACATGCCAACCCCTAAATATGTTCATTAAATGCATAAAGGGGCTCCTGTGGACCTTCCTTGCAAAAGACACATTATTCTAAATTACCTTCATGGCAATCTTTCTCACGTTGTTCTCTTAGCATTGCAAAAGCACAGATGGTTACTTTTACTTCCAGCTAGTATCCTATTATAGTTTGCAGGTTGGGGGAGGCACAGAGGGATATTTGCTGATTTTGGGAGGGTATTTGTGGAGTGGGATTAAAAGCATTTCAAAATTGGTCAGCACCCCTATTTATTAATTTCTTTCTGTCACTTTTGGCTAAATAAGCTCTCAAAGCAACTTATAAAAGCATTATAAAACACACACATTGCTCTTACACTAATTAACAGGAGCAACATTGCTACTACTTGGAACACTCAGGCAGAATACCTGGCTGTTAAATGATCAAGAACACATTAAGACACAAACACCCAGCTCCTCTGGAGTATGGAAGAACCACAGGGAGTTGCCTGCAGTCTCTCAAAGATTTTCAGTTGGAAACTTCTGCTATCTTGGGTTGCATTAATAGAAGTATAGCTTCCAAGTTGCGTGAGGTACTGGTTCCCCTCTATTCGGCACTGGATAGGCCTCACATTGAATATTGTGTCCAGTTCTGGGCACCACACTTCAAGAAGGATGCAGTCAAGCTGAAGGGGGTTCAGAGGAAACAAAGCCCCATGAGGAGAGACTGAAAAAATTGGGCACATTTAGCCTTAAGAAGAGGAGACTGAGGGGAGACATGATAGCACTTTTTAAGTATTTGAAAGGTTGTCACCCAGAGAAGGGACAGGATTTCTTCTCAATCCTCATAGAGTGTAGGACATGGAATGATGGACTCAAGTTACAGGAATGCAGATTCCGTCTGGGCATCAGGAAAAACTTCCTGACTGTTAGAGCAGTGTAACAATGGAAACAATTACCTAGGGAGGTCATGGGGCTCTCCCACACTAGAGGCCTTCAAGAGGCAGCTGGACAGCCGTCTGTCAGGGAAGCTTTAAGGTGGATTCCTGCATTGAGCAGGGGGTTGGATTTAATGGCCTTATAGGCCCCTTCCAACTCTACTATTCTATGATTCTATGATCTATAGTATCAGAAGCACTATGCCACTCAATACCAGTTCCTACGGAACAAAAGCCGGTGGGTGCAATTGCCCTTATGTCTTACTTTTCATTGGGGCACTTGGTTGACCGCTGTAGGAACACATTGCTGGACTAGATAGTCTGATCCAATGCAACACTTGTTATGACCTTATGGAATGAAACACAACCTACACAGTGTTCTTGCGCTGTGAGCATCATTAAGGTAACTGAATCATGTGCCTTTAGACTATGTCCCAGTTGTCCAACTTAAATCCTCCTTTCCGGTACAAGAGGTTGGATCCAGATTTAGTCATACTTAGAATGGACCCATTGAAATAAATGGGACTTAAGTTATTCATGACTAACTTAAGCCCCATTGACTAAACTTGGATGCAACCCAAGGTCTTCAAAGCAATTCTGAAGTTAAAAGAACAAAAAAAACCTTACAATAACTCCCCATAAAAGAAACAATCCCCAACCAATCCAAAACACATCATTAAGAGACTTCACAGTAACTGCAGAATAGCAGAAATTGTATTATTATCTCTCAGCAAAAAAGTGGAACGTGGTAGTGTGATATAATGGTTAAGCATTAGGACAAGGGTGACCCAGGTTCAATTTCCTCCTCAGTTATGGAGCTTTTGAAGTGACCTTCTCCAGTCACTGCCTCTCAACCTAATAGTCTTCACGGGGTTGTTGTGCACCATCCTGAAGTCACTGGAGGAAGTATGGTATGCATTTGTACCTGACAACAAGAAATGTTTTAGCACTGTGCCTAAGAGATGAAAGGGGAGGTGTCAATCCAATATACCCCAACAGTCAGGGATCCACCACAAAAAAGCCCCTATCCTCTAAAGCCATCTGCCTCACTTCCATAAGGAAGGGATTCCTTGAGCAGAGCCTCAGATGATTCCATCAATAGTTGGAGATGTCCATATTAGAAATGGCAGGTCTTCAAATATACATTAACAGGATTTTGATATGTAGGGCTTTTAGAAACCCAGCTAGAACATTTTTCCAGTGTGGTGTAGTGGCTAAGGTGTTGGACTGGGAGTCGGGAGATCCAGGTTCTAGTCCCTACTTGGCCATGGAAACCCACTGAGTGATGTTGGGCCGGTCACAGACTCTCAGCCCAACCTAACTCACCGGGTTGTTGTTGTGAAGATAACTTGGAGAGGAGGAGGATTATGTACACCACTTTGGGTTCCTTGGAGGAAAAAAGGCAGGATATAAATGTAATAAATAAATGAATAAATAAATAAACAACTTTAATAGGGAGGCAGTTTGGGAAGAGCTCCATTCAGATAACAATGGGCAATATATTTTGCTGCCCGTGGCAAAAGACAAGATGGCACTACCACCATATTCCATGCACAGAAAACAAACAGACTGGCACATGAATCATGCATCAACAGTGGTGATAAGCTAGCCTCCTCAGGCAGCAGGCTAGCTTCAGGAGTGTACATGTCATACACAGGTCTGCCCTCTGAGGGAGGGGGGTAGCTCCAGAGGAATAACTGGTGTGGTTGCTTACAAAGCCTTCCCCCCAACGCACACATTCTGGCATCATAGGAAGCTGTCTTATACTAAGTAATATCATTGGTCCATCGATCCCAATATTGGTGGACAAACTTATGGAAGAGAAGGCTATGGCTACTAACCTTGATGGCTATATGCTATCTCTAGTATTATCTGCTGATGAACATGGGTGGGAGAGTGCTGGTGCACTTATGTCCTGCCTGTGGATTCCTGGTGGGCAGCTGTAGGCCATTGTGTGAACACAATGTTGGACTGGACAGTCTAATTAGGCATGGCCCTTCTATTGACTAAACTTAGTAGTTTAATAAACTGAATAAACTTAGTAGTCATGGAATAAGAGGAGTGGTCCTCTTATGGATCAGTAACTGGTTAAAGAACAGAAAGCAGAGATTAGGAATAAATGGTCAATTCTCCCGATGGGGTCCCACAGGGATCGGTATTGGGACCAATTCTTTTCAACTTGTTCATAAATGATCTGGAATTAGGAGTGAGCAGTGAAGTGGCCAAGTTTGCTGATGACACCAGATAATTTGAGGTTGTTAAAACACAAAGGGTTTGTGAAGAGCTCCAAAGGAATCTCTCCAAGCTGGAGAGTGGGCATCCAAATGGCAGATGCGGTTCAATGTAAGCAAGGGTAAGGTGATGCACGTTGGGGCAAAAAAACCCAAGTTCAAGTATAACCTAATGGGATCTGAGCTGGCAGGACCGAACAAGAGAGATCTTGGGATGGTGGTGGACAGTTCAATGAAAGTGTCCACCCAGTGTGTGACCACTGTAAAGAAGGCAAACTCCATGTTAGGCATTATAAAAAAAGGAATTGAGAATAAAACGGCCAGTATCGTACTACCCTTATACAAATCTATGGTGCGACCACACTTAGAATACTGTGTACAGTTCTGGTCACCACACCTAAAGAAGGATTTTATAGAGCTGGAAAAAGTGCAGAAAACGTCAACTAAATGATTAAGGGGCTGGAGCATCTCCCCTATGAGGGAAGGTTACATCAGCTGGGATTGTTTAGCTTGGGAAAAAGGAGGCTATGAGGAGACACGATAGAAGTGTACAAAATTATGCATGGTATGGAGAATGTGGACAGGGAGACATTTTTCTCCCTCTCTCAAAATACTAGAACCTGTGGTCATCCCATGAAATTGATTGGTGGGAGATCCAGGGCAAATAAAAGGAAGTACTTCTTCACACAGTGCATAGTTAAATTATGAAACTCACAAGATCTAGCAATGGCCACCAATCTGGATGGCTTCAAAAGGGGGTTGGATAAATTCCTGGAGGTGAAGGCTATCAAGGGCTACTAGCCCTGATGGTTGTGTGCTATCTGCAGTATTCAAGGCAGTAAGCCTGTGTGTACCAGTTGCTGGGGAAATGGGTGGGAGGATGCTGTTGCACCATGTCCTGCTTGTTCATCCCTGGCCAACAGCTGGTTGGCCTCTGTGCGAACAGAATGCTGGACTAGATGGACCCTTGGTCTGATCCTGCATCAGGGCTCTTCTTATGTACTTATGTTCTTATGACTGGCAAAGCCTTTCTGAGTTTTCAAGCAGGATTTTTTCCAGCCCTATCTGGAGATGCCAATGCTCTAGCACAGAGCCATGGGCCCTCATCTTCCATCTGAGGCAGTCACCTCATAGTGTCTAACAAGAAGGCCAACCCAATCTCTCCAAACTGGCTAAATCGTAGCTAATGTAATTAAGCGTTGTACATTGGTCTAAAACCATTCCTGACAGATACATCTATAGGGTTTGACCTGGTGGTGAATAAACAAGAAAGGGGTGTTGGGGTTGTGATGGACAGTTCATTGAAAACATGTGTAGTGGCTGTGAAGCAGGGAAACAGGAGTAGGAAAGGGTTTCAAAACAGAGCATCCAGCAATGGCATTAGAAATCCAGGATGTAGACCTATTGGGGATGTGGACAGATTTAGGTGCATGTGACTGTGTGGGTTGGAATGGACTTCTCTATCCGCTGCTCCCCAAAGTAGTCCATTCACCTTCCCTGAAAATGCTACACAGAGAGTCAGGGAGCTCTCTGTATGGGGTGAACTTTGGTGTATGTGTGTGGACAGGAGCAATAGCTGAAAATTGAGTTGAGATTGCTTCCATGATCAGAGCCTATCCATCCATGGAAGGCAGATCCTGGATACAACTGATGGCATATACGTAGATATGGGATGTTGGAATGTTAGAAACCCATGTATCCCTCTTTTCTGAGTCTGCATTTGCTGTGTCTTCCTGTGTGTTATCCGTACTTGCAGAAATGTATTATCCCTTAGACAAATGCCTGATTTGTGGATTGGGTGAAAGAATCTAATTAAGGAAGAGCTTAGGGTCAGTATGATGGTTAGCCATGCTCAGTATTTTATTGTTTTATTGGCCGCATTCAGAAGACACCTTAACCATGGCTTTAACCATGGTGGTTAAGCCAGAAAGACAGGCTGTGTTCATAAGACACCTTAAACCATGACTTTAACCATGGTGAATAAGGCCTTATTCACCATGGTTAAAGCCATGGTTTGTTTGTTTGTTTGTTTATTTATTTATTTATTACATTTCTATACTGCCCAATAGCCGGAGCTCTCTGGGTGGTTTAAGGTGTCTTATGAACACAGCCTGTCTTTCTGGCTTAACCACTGTGGTTAAAGCCATGGTTTAAGGTGTCTTCTGAATGGGGCCATTATTTTATTACAGTTATTTATTTAAGATGAAAACATTTCATTTTTCTACGGCAAATGCATATGAACTGTGCAACCTCAGGAAGGACCAGGTGACAGTTTCAGATGCAGTGGAAAGAACCAGGAATTTAAGGTTTGAGTTTCAGTCTTAAATGCTGAAACATGAAACTGAAAATCATGGTTGGAACAGTTCTGCTCAAGCCAGATGTGTGAGTCGGCACATGGGTGTGCTCAGGTGTGTTGCAAAAGTTTAACTTTAGCTGATAGAATTATGGGGACTTCACTGATTGTTTTGATGTCTTTCATTATTTGATCCCAATCTCTATTTCATCTCTGCAATTTCAAGACTTTATCTAGACATAACCATATTCATAATAAAGATTTCTCTGTTTGCATGGCTAAAAATGTACATACATACATAAAAAAGGGGAAAAGATATGGAGTAAGTAGACCTGGGTGGGTGGGGGGGAAGGAGGCAGAATTGAATGGCCTTATAGATACTTTTTCATAATAGAAGTTTTACATCTGTAGTCTTAGGTAGACCTAAGGTTTATCCTGGGATCATCGTGAGGTCATCCCTATTCACCTAAGTGACACACAGGGGATCCCGGGAGCAGGCAGGGACGACCCCGGGACGACCCTGGGATAAACCTTAGGTCTAGCTAAGGCCTATATTATTCCCAAATGCTTGCAATTCTGTATCTTGTCTGTTTACCCTTCAGCTCTATGAAATCTATTCCTATTTTACTGAGGAACTAGACATTACAGATAATTGGCATGGATCCCAACTTAAGCGTGAGCCTTATCTTACATACACTTACATACACACGTTCCTTTCCTCTTCCCTTCTTGGTGTGGCAAGAATAAGCAAGGAAATCTTTCATTAGCTCTAATTTCCCATTACATCAAAACCAGGAATGATGGTTATAAGGTTCAGGAAAATCCAAGTTCCACTTCTCTTTGACATGGAATTGTTCTAAAATGGCACGATTTCAAATTAGGACCTGTCCCAAATTTGGCATCAAAAGAAAAAGAGGAAGGCTTTATGGGTTCCTATGCTGGGGCATTGTTTGCATTGGATCAGTCTTCATCTCTTTCCAGTGCAGAATACTGTTCCGTGTTTAGGAAAAGTAAATGTCTGACTTCCTAACGCTTTCCGAAAAGCGTCTTTGACTTCGTTGTTCCGGATCGTGTATATGAAAGGGTTTAGCACTGGGGCAACTATCATATTCAATACGGACACAGCTTTGACTATGCTGAACGAGGAGCTCTTGATGCTAGGTCTTAAGTAGATGAAAAGGACTGCCCCATATAAGATGCTGACCACAATCAGATGAGAAGCACAGGTGGAGAAGGCCCTCTGCCGACTACTGGTTGAAGGGATGCGGAGAATTGTGGAGATGATGAAGAAGTAAGATACAATTGTGAAAAGCAGAGAGCTCAATATCACGGCCACAGTAACCAGGAAGCCAAGAACTTCAATAAGATGTGTGTCTCCACTTGAGATCATCAGCACAGCTCCGATGTCACAATAGAAATGATGGATAATGTTGGAGCCGCAGAAAGGATGCCTCAGCAGCATTGCCATCTGGAAAATGATGGAGAGAAAGCCTCCAAGCCAGGTAGCCAGTGCTAGCTTAAGGCAGACACTGGAAGTCATGATGGTGTTGTACCTCAGTGGATGGCAGATGGCTAAGTACCTATCAAAGGACATCACAGCAAGAATAAAAAATTCAGTAACACCAAAGAAGAAATAGAAGAACAACTGTGCCATGCAGCAATAGAAGCAAATGGTGCTCTTTGCTGATAGAAAGTTGACCAACATCTTGGGGATAAACGTTGTGGTGTGTCCAATCTCAATGACAGAGAAGTTGCAAAGGAAGAAGTACATTGGTTTCTGGAGCCGGTGATCCAGCTTCACCAAGACAATGATTAGGCCATTACCTGTGATGCACAACAGGTACAGCAGGAGGATAACTACGAACAAAGTGACATTTGTTCCCCAGATGTGTGGGAATCCAAGAAGGATGAATTCTTTCACTCTTGAACAATTAGTCAAACCCATTACTGAATTTCTGCACACCTATAATAAGAGAAGATAACTTGCTTATTTGGATATTATTTAGAGAGCAGAATACAATTTTTATCTTAGCATTCATCCCCATACTATAGAAAGAAGACAACTGAACACAATGCAACTCATCAAATCCTCTGTATTCACTCATTCGGTAACAGTATATGATTCTAGAGCCATACATCTTTATTTTATAGTATTTTTGGGGGGATGAGAAAAGAAGTTTAACTATGGATATATAGAATGTCCTTTGAAAGAAGAGAAAGAATGAATGGTCAGAGAGAGAGAGAGAGAGAGTCATGAAGACTCTCTCTTTCATTCCATCACTATACTCACCCAGCAATGTAAACATTACCTACAGTTCCTTCCTGCAAAGAACATGTGTAGCAAAATCAAATAAAGGGAGGGATGTTTTATCTATGTGATTTTAAGCACTCCCTGAAGATTCTGCAGAAGAAATTGAGTCATGTCCTCATCTTCTAAAGAAGCTCTGGGATGCTATCTCCTAGGATATGGCCTGTGATTTCCTATAAGCAACCACTCATAAGCACATGTTATAACATGTGATTTTCAATCAGCCTGGATCACGTGCATTAATATGTGGTCAAGAATTAAATAGTTTTAAAACTGAACAATCCTCTGAGTTTATGGACTGGTTTGGAACCAAGGCAAAGCAGGTAATGCTCAGTGTGGTCCAAGCCTATGTGGCAGGGCATTGCTGTTTTATTGTTTTACTATGTACAGCACCATATGCATCAATACTGCTATAACAACAACAACAACAACAACAACAATGTGATGTGACCCACAATCCAAGATGAATCTCCCTCCTCACCGTACACATCAAAAAAATTGCATATATTATAAGGGTCAAATCTGAAGTGATTTTGAGCATGGAAATTTTTTTGAGTGTAATTTGAAGTTGTAGGGAGACCAATACATATCATGACCCTGTTTATTGCATGGAGGAGTTAACCGTTTGCCCCACTGAGGTCCTAATCTAGTTTGCCTACTTCACTTGTTATTTGCAATGGGAAAGACCCCCATCTCTTCTGTTCCCACAGTGCCAATAGTGTCATAGCCCTTGACCCCTATGTCAGAGCCACAAGTCTGGCTGAGAGCCCAAAGTTGTTTTTAAATGGATATGATCTTTGAATGTTGTCTGTTCTTACGTTCCTATGGTTTTAAATTTTGTATATCAATTTTAATGTTTCAACTTTTAATCTTTTGTAAACTGCCCAGAGAGCTTCAGCTATGGGGTGGTATAGAAATGTAAATCATCATCATCGTCATCATCATCATCATCATCATCTACTGCATGTCAACTGTGCCTGTACTTCAGTATTGAAATGTCACTCATGATAAAATTGGTAGTTGTGTGAATGGCGTTGCATTTAGTTTGGGCCTTGCTTGGTTATGCCTGGCCGTTATTGCGCTGCAAAAAACCTCTCATTGAGTCTGGTTGCTGCTCTCTCCTACCAGACTGAATGGGGCTAATTACTTCCTGTTTTCAGGAAGTGACATGGAAGCGGAGACAGAAGAAACGATGGGAGCTGCCCATTTGACTAGATGTGATGGGACTTTAAGGCCAGCTGAGGGGCCATTATATGTAAAATAAGCACCGGTCCTTGGGCAGAGCACCCACCTGCCATCTACCTGCAGAAAGCCAAAGGGATGGAGATGTCCCACCTGCAACATCCCAATGGTGGTGAGGGAGGAAATGGGGCATCTTGGGCCTATGTGACAGTAAGTTGAGGATCTAAGGACCAGCTCAACAATCAGGCAGAATAAGCAGTTCCTTCAAGCAGCAGTTAATAGAATCATAGAATAGTAGAGTTGGAAGGGGCCTACAAGGCCATCGAGTCCAACCCCCTGCTCAGTGCAGGAATCCACCCTAAAGCATCCCCGACAGATGGTTGTCCAGCTGCCTCTTGAAGGCCTCTAGTGTGGGAGAGCCCACAACCTCACCAGGCAACTGATTCCATTGTCGTACTGCTCTAACAGTCAGGAAGTTTTTCCTGATGTCCAGCTGGATTCTGGCTTCCTTTAACTTGAGCCTGTTATTCCGTGTCCTGCACTCTGGGAGGATCAAGACGAGATCCTGGCCCTCCTCTGTGTGACAACCTTTTAAGTATTTGAAGAGTGCTATCATGTCTCCCCTCAATCTTTTCTTCTCCAGGCTAAACATGCCCAGTTGTTTCAGTCTCTCCTCATAGGGCTTTGTTTCCAGACCCCTGATCACCCTGGTTGCCCTCCTCTGAGCACACTGGGAGGTGGCAGATAGGCATAAGAGGATGGAGTCCCATAGCCTAACTTGCCCCCCAAGCTAGCTAGCTTCATTTACTGTAGGTGTGCTGGAGGATGCTGTTCCATTCCAACCATTGAAGAAATATTGGACTCCCAGTCCCATCAGCATTTGTACATGGTAATATGGCATGGAATGGGAGCCCATCTTGTCCTTTGCTTGAAGTTGCCTCTGTCCCCTAAACCTCCCTCAAAAGGAGCCCACAACTATGTTAGACCCATGTAGTTCATTCCCTCCCATTGAATGTAGTAGTGGGTGCGGTGAGGGGAGGAAATATTTTAAGAGTGCGACAAGGAAAATAGTAAGAAAAAGCTTCCTACTTAACTCCCACCCTGGCTCCTATGTGCTGTCGAAACTCACGTCAGGTGGCTAGATGGGCTGCAGAAACTTTGAGCCACAAACCACAAGATTACACTGTGAATGGAATATCACAGTCTGATACTCTTTGGGGTTTTGGCGGGATTGAAGAAGTATGTAAGCAAGGATCACTTCAATTTTTCGTCTGTGACAAAAGTTTTTATTTATTTATTTTTGGCGCAATATTAAAGCTTTGCATCCAGGCAGATTCAAAATAAAATATTCCTTAATTAGCAAGGACTGTGAACTTTCCTAATGGGAAATCACAAAGCTGATCCTTAGAGAGATAATCCCAGATGTTTTGTAGAAGCTAAGTAGGTAACTTCTCATTTGCCCTGCAGAATCTGCAGGAAAAACTTTAGATAGGACAGATAAATATATATTAAAACATTTTTCATCTACTGTTCAGGATAAAATCATTTCATCCATTCTTTCCTGATCTAAACAGCATAGATCTATAGACATTCTTTGACAGGATAGATAGACAGACAGACAGACAGACAGACAGACGGACGGATAGATAGATAGATAGATGATAGATAGATAGACATAGAGCAAAACCATATATGATAAAAGATTAAGAACCTGAAGGAAATAAATGGATAGAATGTTAGATGAATAGATCTCCCAGAGCCTTGGAAGGAACATAGAGAAATTAATTTCAGCAGAATGATAGCTCCAAAATATGTCTCAAAAATAGACATTTTTCATTGGATATGTAATCCTTGCCTTGCACCTGTACTGTTGGCACATTTTTGATGGATTCATCAGTAAGAACGTGAGTATCATTCTTTCTTTAGAGAAATGATTTTCAAGTGGTCCAGACCTGGGACCCACCTCAGATTCCCAGCCCACAATATGGGACTCATTTTCACAATTTCACAATTGCCCACCATTTATTTTTATTTTATTTATTATTGCATTTATATACCACCTTTTTTCCTGCAAGAAACCCAAGGTGGCATACATAATCCTCCTCCTCTCCACTTTATCCTCACAACAACAACCCTGTGAGGTGGGTTGGGCTGAGAGTCTGTGACTGGCCCAAAGTCACCCAGTGGGTTTCCATGGCTGAGTGGGGACTAGAACCCGGATCCCCCGACTCCCTGTCCAACACTCTAGCCACAACACCACACTGGCCACAACAGCTCTGCCGTGACCCATCTGGATTGATCATGCAACCCATTTTTGGGTTGTGACACACCAGTTGAAGACCACTGCTTTAGGGTACATTTTCTTCCGTTGTTGCTTAAACTATGCCATAGTTTTCTGTCATAAACATACTTCCTGCAGAAGTCTGAAAAGCAGCATGGTTGGTTTTGAATCATTTTCTCAGATTCGAGAACCCAAAACCAAAACTGACACCCACACCCACAACCCCAACACGTCTTTTGATATGTGTATGATCTTTAGAAGACCCTATCTTCTATTGATCTCTCTGTCTTCCTACTGGTAAGCCCCCAAATGGCCAGATATCCCAGAGACAGACATCCCTACCTATATCATGTTCATTGACATATATTTTTTGCATTCTAACAATTGCTCTCTAACTCCCTCTACTTCGAAAGACTAACTCCTTCTCATCCCTCTATCAAATCGTCCATCAGATCATTTTATTTGAATGTATGAATGTATGAGCATCTGTCTGTCCAGCTATACAGCAACTAATCTATACTTTGAAGAGCACATTTTAACATGCTTCCTTCTGTAGTTGTAGAAGGCTGCTTTAGGAGAACTCCATACCAAAATCGAGCATGTATCTGTGGAGACGGAAACATCGAAACCATTGCCCACGTTCTGCTATCTTGCTCTCTGTACAGAGATACTCACGAAGAGTTAATTACCCCTGTATTATCACCATATCCAGGGCGTTCAACTGATTATTATGTGAATTTTCTTCTTGAGGATTGCAATAGGGTGGAGCAAAAACTGCAAATTTTTTAGCAATTACCATTAAAATGAGAGCTGCAATTGCACCCTGAGTTTTAAATTATTTAATTTTAGCCCTAATTGTATTTAATGTTTTATTTGCTTGGTGACACTGAGTTTTCTATGTTAAGGATTTTGTCTTTCCTTGAACACTGGACATTTATTGTCTGTTTTTTGTTTTGTTTTGTGTTCAGTTAATTGTTTTAAATTGCAACGGCCAATGGCTTGGTACAAATAAAATTTGATTTGAACTAATCTATACTATAGCTTTGTAAAGGTTGCTTTAAAATAAATCCTTAATATGTATTGTTTATTTACAATATTTATATACAACTCTATATCTAAAATAGATTCCAGGGCAGTGAACATAGGAAAAAAGTTTTTAAAAAAGATTTTTTAAAAAGATTAAAACAAGAAACTGAAATTGATCAATTTCAAAGAAATGGACAAAGGGTGGCTGTTCAGTTGAGGACTGCCTCCTGGAAAAGAGCTGTTGTCAGGAGGCATCAGAAGCAGCATAGTGTTGACACCTGCCTGACTTTCAGGGGAGGGAGTTCCAAAGAGAAGGGGCCACCAAACTAAAGGCTCTTCTCTTGGTGAACACCAATCAAGCCATAGGTCCACGTGGAACCACCAGGAGCATGCCCTCCAATGACCTCAGCATAGTGTTGACACCTGCCTGACTTTCAGGGGAGGGAGTTCCAAAGAGAAGGGGCCACCAAACTAAAGGCTCTTCTCTTGGTGAACACCAATCAAGCCATAGGTCCACGTGGAACCACCAGGAGCATGCCCTCCAATGACCTCAGCATAGTGTTGACACCTGCCTGACTTTCAGGGGAGGGAGTTCCAAAGAGAAGGGCGCACCAAACTAAAGGCTCTTCTCCTGGTGGACACCAATCAAGCCATAGGTCCACATGGAACCACCAGGAGCATGCCCTCCAATGACTTCAGTGACTGGGTAGGTTGGTACAGGAGAATGCACTGTCTTGGGTATCCTGGTCCCAAGTTTAGTGCTTTATGAATCTGTAGTCACAGAACTCTACTGAGCCACAATGTTTTTCTTAGTTACATAGTCCACATATTAAACTTGAAAACATAGTCAGCATCTGAGATCAAACCTAGGATTAATGTATTCTCTTGAAGTTGTCATTTCATCTCTATGCCTTACTCTTCAAGCTATAACATATATAAATGATTGCAAATCTTAATTGTAAACTGCCAAAATATGTAATCAATCAATCAATCAATCAATTTCAGCTCTGCACTATTGAAATGGGGTAAAATAAACTTCTGGATAACTAAAGGCATTTTTCCTCTAATTTCAGTCTGAGAAATCCGAGTTATGGATTTGTCCAATTGTACAACAGTGACAGCATTCACCCTGGTTGGATTGCCTCACTTTTGGGGAACAAACATCATTTCATTTGCAGTTGTCCTCCTGCTCTACCTCTTGTGCATCACAGGGAATGGTCTCATCATTGCCATGGTGAGTGTGGACCGCCAGCTTCAGAAGCCGATGTACTTCTTCCTTAGCAATCTCTCTTTAATGGAGAGTGGACACATCACAGCTTTTATCCCCAAAATGTTGGTCAATTCCCTAGCAGGCAAGAACACCATCTGCTTCTACTGCTGCATGGCTCAATTATACTTCTACTTCCTTTTTGGTGTCTCAGAATTCTTCGTCATCTCCCTGATGTCCTTTGATAGGTACTTAGCCATCTGCCATCCACTGAGGTATAACACCATCATGACCTCCAGCATCTGCCTTAAGCTTGCAGTTGCAGCTTGGTTTGGGGGCTTTTTCTCCATCCTTTTTCAGATGATAATGCTTCTGAGGCTTCCCTTCTGCAACTCAAACATGATCGACCATTATTATTGTGACAGTGGTGCTGTGTTGAGGATCGCTGGTGGGGACACACATATCATTGAAGCACTTAGTTTCCTGATTACTGTAGCGGTGGTCCTGGGCTCTATGCTTTGCACGCTTGTTTCATACATCTTCATCATCTCCACAATTCTCCGCATCCCTTCAGCCAGTGGACAGTGGAGGGCCTTCTCCACCTGTGCTTCTCATCTTACTGTGGCTAGCATCTTGTATGGATCAGTCCTTTTCATCTATCTAAGACCTACTGTCTTAAACTCTTCCTTCAGTATAATCAAGACTGTCTCTGTACTGAACACTATTGTCACTCCAGTACTAAACCCTTTCATATACACTATCAGGAACAATGAATTCAAAGATGCAGTACGGAAAGCTTTAGGAAGGAAGTCAAAGAGCTCATATGGAAAGCTGTAGGCTGTTCCTAAAATCAGAACAGTGATCTATGCTGGGAACTAATACAGACTGATCTATTGCTGTCAACGCCTCATATCACAAGCTGTAAGAATAGCTACCCCCCTTTTTTTTACTGTAACCTAAATCCAGGATGGAGTCTAACATAGAAAATATATATATATATATATATATATATATATATATATATATATATATCCTGTGAATTAGACGGACATGCATTTCTGATGTGTTCACTACCCATTCATCTAGTCTCTGGATTGTTCTTTTGGGGTAGGTTGGGAGTATATACAGTATGTGAGAGATTTGAGCAAGTAATGCTAGCCTTGCAGGTACGTCTATCAGCAGCAGAATGTTCTGCAGGAGCTATCATAGGTTCCATTAAGCCCTTGAATATAGAGCTTCAAGGTTCCTGGGCCTTTTGTGAGTATAACTTCCTCTATATCCATCTGCCTCGTCCTTGCTTTCACACATTTAGAAGCATGAGATTTGGCTTTGCTCAAAAGGTCAGTTTATGTATGTTTCCCCATCTCAGTTGTTTAACTGCTACTCTTAAACTTGCATTTAGTTCTGTTATTAGATGTTATTTTCCTCTCTACTGAAGTATATAAAGCTGTGCATTTTGCTATTCACTTCTTTAGCTCTCGACCTTATTGATGGATTTATTTGTTTTGTATCTCACTCTTCTACCAAGAAAATGGCACTCAAGGTGGCCATTGCAATGGATTTCAGATAAATGCATATCTGCCCTACGACAAACTTGAAACATTTAAACACAGAGGCCACAGCTAGACCTAAGGTTTATCCTGGGATCATCCAGGGTTCGTCCCTGCCTGAGCACTGGATCCCCTGTGTGTCACCTAGATGAACAGGTTTGACCCCTGGATGATCCAGGGATAAACCTTAGGTCTAGCTATGGCCAGACCCACACAAACACAAAAACCACGGAAATCAATTACAAAATATTATTTGGGATAAAAAAATGTTTTGAAAAAATCTATCACATTGTTGGGATGAAAGGGGGAGGAGTTGGTTTGATGCTTTGATCTCCTGAAAAGCCCCTGTCCCTGTTATCCACCTATCAGGTGTCCAATAAAGATGGGCGTGAAGAGCAAGGCATGAGAGTAAGAACTGATCTAGAGGCTTGGGTTATGGATGTTAGGGTTCTATTTCATCTGGTTTGCATGAGGTCTGTGATTGGGTTAAATTTTCCGGTATGCCATTCACACACCTGCAAGCTCAGGTTATTTTTTTTCCTGTCCAGAAAAATACAAAAATAAACTTGAAGCAAGTTACAGAAAAATCAACATTTTGGGGTGGGTGGGGTGGGGGCAGTATTACACTCAGGTCCTCTGGAGAGAACTTGCTCCAGTCAGCCACAACTAGGCTGACAACTGTTACCCAGAGACCTTTTCTTCTGCTGCCCACCTAGGGTGACCATATTTTGGAAACCAAAAAGAAGGGCAACATGGCTGCCCCAAGGGGGCATGCCCACCAACATGCCCAGTCCCCAAGGGGGTGTCCCCACCCAAACATGGCCTTGGTCACATGTCTAATTTCACAGCACACAATTAAGACAAACCTGTTCTACATAACATCTTAATGTTAAAATCACTGGAATAAAAGAGACATTCGATGTATCTGAAATTAACTTCACTCATTCCTACTTTTGTAGCTTTTACTGTACTTTGAAGCTTTTGCAATACTCTGTGTGATACCGGCCTTAGCTAGACAGGGCTTTATTCTGGGGTGAACCCCGAGATTGTTCCTGTGCGTCCACATGATGCACAGAGGATCCTGGGATCAGGAATGGATGATGTGTTGGGGCTCATTGATATAAACCATATACCTTTTTCATACACTTTCATAGTGAAATATCCTGTTCGCTGTAGATGTGTCATGGCCCCCAACAGTTGTCAGTGCACTTCAGTGCCACTATAAAGCAGTAGTGTGGCTCCTGCCTTTTATATAAAATTTTCATACCGCTTTCATAGTGGAAAATCATGCTTGGTATAGATGAGCCCATTGACAGCCTTTTTGTCAGTGAATTTGTCTCACTTTCTTTTAAAGCCATCCAAATTGGTGGCCATCACTACATCTTGTGGTAGTGAGTTCCATAGTTTAACTATGCGCTATGTGAAGAAGTCCTTCCTTTTATCTGAACTAAATCTCCCACCAATCAGCTTCATGGGATGACCCAGTTCTGAGTTCTGGCATTATGAGAGAGGGAGAACAGTGTTTCGTTAGCCACACTCCCCACATCATGCATAATTTTGTTCACCTCTATCATGTCTCCCTTTAGTCACCTTTTTCCAAGCTAAACAATCCCAGCTGTTGTAACCATCCTTGATAGGTGTGTTGTTCCAACCACTTGATCATTTTAGTTTCCCTCCTCTGCACTTTTTCCAGCTCTGCAATATATATATATATATTAGATGCCCAGAACTGTATGCAGGATTCTAAGTGTTGTTCCATCAGAAAAGCCAGTGCAGTGTAGTGGCTAACGTGTTGGACTGGGAGTTGGGAGATCCGGGTTCTAGTCCCCACTCGGCCATGAAAGCTCAGTGGGTGACTTTGGGCCAGTCACAGACTCTCAGCCCAACCCACCTCACAGGGTTGTTGTTATGAGGATAAAATAGAGCTGAGGAGGAGGATTATGTATGCCACCTTGGGTTCCTTGGAGGAAAAAAAGGTGGGATATAAAAGTAATAAATAAATAAATTATATATATAAAAAAGGAATACGGGGACAATGGTTTAATAAATAAATCCCAGTTCCTTTCCCCTTCTTCAACAGGTGGCTAGTAGAATATAAGATGTGGTAGCAGGCCCAGTACATCATCTGTCCCACTGACCCACCATGAAATAACTCTCCAAGCACAGCCTATTATTTCCTTATTTATTTATTTTTACTTTTTTTTTTTTTAGGGAGACTGAAGAAGTCCATGAGAATGACAAAATCCCCAAATTCACAACTGCTGAGAAATGTTTTCTTTTGAGACACTATTAAAAAGTTTTCTCCAAGTAGATTCAAACTGCATAGTCTTTCCTTGTGGGAACAGACAAGGCTTATCCTTGGGGGTGGGGGGAATCCCACAAGTCCGGTAGAAGATGTGCAGATCTTCTTCATTTGCATTATATGATCTGGATGAAAAACATTAAATAGGGCATATTGAAACAATTAGCATATCATACATTCATTTCATCCATTGTTCATCTGAATTTGATTTCACAGTATATCTTTTGCTGATCTGAGCAGTGTACAACTCCAGGCAATTGTTTACTGGATAGGTAGATAGAGCAAAAGAGAAATGAATGTGAACTCACTGAACAGAGCTTGAAGAAAACAGTGTGGTAGACTGTCGGTTGAATAGATAGAATCATAGAATCATAGAATCATAGAATAGCAGAGTTGCAAGGGGCCTACAAGGCCATCGAATCCAACCCCCTGCTCAATGCAGGAATCCACCCTAAAGCATCCCTGACCTCCAGGACCTTTGGAAGAAATGTACAGACCTTAATTTTACTAGAAGAAAGCTTCAAATTATGAACTAAAATATGCATGTTTAATTGGACTGCTAACGGCTGGCTTAAAATTGAAATGCTTACACATTTTTATTGG